>NC_138552.1:85804329-86351829 GCF_964273705.1 Natrix helvetica
GGTAACAACGTTCGGTGCATGCACCTTTGGCCTTTAGTCATGCTGGTCACATGACCATGGAGATGTCTTCGGACAGCGCTAGCACTTCAGTTTTGAAATGGAGATGAGCACCGCCCCCTAGAGTCGAGAATGACTAGTACATATGTGCGAGGGGAACCTTTACTTTTACCTATATAATTTTCAAATAACTCCATAAGGCCAGTGGAGTTTTATCAATATTAGATTGGTATGAGAAACTTTGTAAAGCCACGCTACCACATTAACCACTACATTGGAAGGATTAAATTCATCTGGGATACTAATTGGGAGGTCAGCTCTGGTTTAACATACTTGCACTTGACAAGCTACAGTTTTATCACATTAGCACACCGAATTGCTTTGTTTCTCTACAACCTGAATATACTTGCATGGATGACTTCCCAGGTGCCTGAGGACAATCCACTTATATATTTATCAGATACCATTTGTAGACTCTCAGTGTTTGACATAAGGTAATGAAGCCCATGCTTCCCACCGACACATTAAAATGTGAGAGCAGTAAGGCAGCTCAGCACATGTGCAGCAAACAATAGGTGGTCCTTTACTCCTTAAACATCAAAGACGCTGGCTACCTAGAACTAGAATTGAATAGATGTTTTATGTTAGATATTAGCATATATCGAGGCAAGTCTCCTCTCTGGTCCGCTGCTACAGCGGGAAACAGGTATCGTTCTGATTGGTCGAGGGGCGTACCCGATCCCTATAAAAGGGGAACCCTCCGACCACAGAGCAAGCTGGATCACTACTACTATTAATAAAGAGCTGATAAGTCACTCCGTGTCCGCAGTCTGTTCTCTCGTTGCCCAGATCTAACATTTTATTTAAAAATAATTTAAATTTACAGGCAAATAAACTATAATGGAAGGGCTGTTCATAAGGTTTTCCCTTGGGATTGAGTTAAAACCTGGTAAATCAAGAAACCTACAGAGTCTAACTAGATAGCTAGTTAGATAGATGATCGAGAGATAGATGATCGAGAGAAAGGGAGAGGGAGGGAGAGGGAGAGAGAGAAATGATATAGGTATTTATTTATTTATTTCCCACTTGATTATTTTTACAAATAACTCAAGACGGCAAACGTATAGAACTCTCAGCCTTACAAGTGGGAGGTGAGCATCTTTGACACTAGGCCACTAGGCCACTCAGCATCTTTCCATTTCTTTAAAAAAAAATTAAAATTAAAACTTGGCTCCTACCTACTCTTGAGTGAAGAACTTAATTCTTCAGCATTCCGTACTACAAATCACTCAAAATATTGTTGATATTAAACAAAAGAAAGAAAGAAAAGTAGAGAAAAGATATACTGTGTGCCTTTTGCATTCATGCCATATACAAAGCGTCTCAAACCACCACCAAAAGGTGGGAAGGGGGGGGCATAAAATGCAGTATTAAAAAAGACATCTGCGAAACCTATTGTTGCTAAGAAATACAAATTAAGAAACTAATGGGGTGATTATTAGTAATATTATATAAACTGGGGGGGGGACGATAAAAAGGGAGAAATGTATTAATTTAAGTGAAATTTAAGTGAAGATAGATTTTTGAGAAGGAAAAAAGAAAGAAGTAAGGGAGAAGAAAGGAGTGAAGGAAAAGAGAACGAAAAAATTAGAGGGAAAGAGAGAAAGAGAAAGAGACAGAGACAGAGACAGAGAGAGAGAGAGAGAGAGAGAGAGAGAGAGAGAGAATACAATTATAAAAGAAACTGCAATTTGTAATGTTTCCTTATTGCCAAGGACATTCAGATATAACAAGCAAAGTGTAATTAAGAATCAGAGATAAAGATACTTAACAGCCTGGCTACAAGAAAGCACAGTAGCAAAACATCAGAGTTTTTTTTAATCCTCCTCCTTCAACTAAAACTTAACATGATAAGATATTTTTCAGGCTCCACATTATTATGAAATGATGTATGAATACCATTTGATCATTTCACAACAAAGACATTTAGAAGTCTGATGAATATTAAAGATTTTTATCTTGAGCAATATTTCTCAACATGTTGAACATCTTCCCATGGTGCTGAACTTCTATGGAGTAATCTTACGGGAGTGGGGGGGGAGGGGAGGGAATGAGACTCATTTTTAAACCCTGAATTCAATCACTTGACTGGCTTCCATAAAATTTCCTTATGGCACATTTAAGGAACCGCACAGTGAATGGCCAAGGTTTATCAGTTGCTTGGAAAGGAGAAGCTGATATGTGATGACTTCCCTCAGCTTCTATTCTTGAGATAAAGTCAATTCATCCCAAGTTGGGGCTTCCATAATGAAAACACATTGGCCTTTCTCAGTGTTTCCCCTCCCAAAAAATTTCAATCAAACAAAAATTGGCCAAGTGAGAATGAGATTCCAATGATGTTACACTGTACTGAAGAATCGTAGCCATTTTTAATAAATCAATTATAAATATGTCTACTGACATGCCATAATCTTCCAATGGAGATATTCTGTTCTCAGCCTTATCCAATATTGTTTTATAGAGTTAATACCCTCTTTAATAGTGTTTGTACAGAGTGGTATTCACTTACCTTCTCTATCGGTTCACCAATGTTAACGAGCGAGCGCCCCTCTCTGCATGCGCTCAGCCTCCTGAGGATGCACTATGGCTTTAAAAAGGGCCTAAATGGGATGCCATAGAGCTGGGGTGGGTGGACGTGGCCACCCGTGATTTCCGCTACCGGTTGAGGTGAACCGGCCCGAACCGGCAGAATACTACCTCTGGTTTGTACTCTCTCTTTTAAGAAGTGTGAAAGTCAACTGCCAGAATTCCCCAATCAACATTCCTATTCAAGGTAACAAATTGTGGGAGTTGAAGTTCCCACATGTTAAAATTGCCAAGTTTGAGAAATGCTGGTCTATAGATGGCCAAGACTAACTGGAGGAAATACATCTTGGATTTAAAATTCATTGGAAATATTTGCAGAAGGAATTAATAGTAGATGGCAGAGCTCAGTGATTTAAAAAAATATTTCCAGTATTTTCAGGCATTAACAGTGCCTGAATCAGACCATGAGATCAGATTGCAGGTGCCACTAGCACTGTTCCCATACCATTTCTAATAAGATTTGACCTTGTACTTATTTTGATATGTTAGATGGGAGGTTGAAAGAGTCCCCATGCTGGATAGGAAACATCCTTATCTACTTTGGAGCTAAATACCAGGACCACTTGTGAAGAATTAAACAGATTTAGTGCTTCCTGTGTCTATGCACAGGAATATTTTCAACTAATGGTTTCCATCTGCTAGAAATGAGATAAGGGTCAATGGAATTCATAGTGGGTTGGACTTAGTATGTTTGTGGCTACATAAGGATTCTAGGCTGTTCCCTCTTTTGACCCTGTCCCCAGGTTTTACCAATCTTTCTCTCCTACAATACCACACACCAGTATGGGAAATCTTTTCCAATCAAAAAAGGCACTAGGTAGATCAATAACATCCATGTATCTGTGCATCAATATGTATATACATGTGTTCCATTATTATTAAATATAAGCATGCAAATACATCAATGCAGTGTAGGATTATCTTATTTATATTGATACAATCTCAGTTATACCACATTTCAATTTTACTCTGAGTTTTACATCTCCATAGCCTTATTTGTTCCATGATTTCTAAGAACCAACATAATTATCATAATTTGAATAATGAATAACACCCAATTGAACATTACTTATAGTAACAGCAATTGGCATACATTTATTATCTGATTTTATTTTGAAGCTTCACAAGAAAATAAAACAAAATGATAAAGTGTGATCTGTCCCAATAGCCTTAAGCTTCACTGTTGAACCTTCTTCTCACAGCAGGCTATTTATCTGCTGCATTTATTTTAAATATAGCTTTTGTTTTATTTGCAACTAACATACTGTCAAGGCTCTAAGTACATCTGACATATTTACTCCTCTAGCAACAAGAACATTTAAATGTTATGCATGAAAAGTTGATACCACTGCATTAGCCTTGAAACAATCATCTGATGACTGTTGCCTCTTGTTTTACATATTTTATGTGAAGCTACTGCTGGTGGGGCATGGGTGAAGGAAGAGCTAAAGGATTAATAGCCAACAGATTACAGTAATTTTTTTCCCAGAGAAATGGGGCACTTTCACATCTACTTTCTAATTACTCAGAAGCAACTTGAAACTGATCTGTGGTCATCTTAGCTGCTACCAACTTTGAAACAATGCAACTAAATTAAAGCCAACTAATATTCCTTGCTTGAGTGATGAATTAGAAAAGTATATATATATATACTCACAGAGAGAATAGCAACCTCATACCCAAGGTTTTATTTTTATGTTGTATATATATTTGATTTTCATCATTTCTCAAAAGTTATTTGTTTACTTGTTGAGGAAGTGCAATGCCATCTTTCTCATTTGAAAGGTTTACATGTTGGGAAGTTCTTCAAGTTGGGTGACGAGGTAGAAGAGACTGAATTGACCCAAAGAACTGGAAACTAGGGTGACAAGATGTCATGCATCAACAGATTGGTTGCATCTTTCTTAATATGCAATATATTCTAGAAATATATACTACTTCCACCACCAGATCTTCAGATCTGGAAGCTTTATATTTATTTTTGGACATGACTTTGTGAAGCAGTAAGAAAAATGTGATATAAACTCAACCAATGGTGCAATGTTTAGAAATAAAAATAAGATGTCATTTATTGTCCAATTTAGAATGGTTGGCTAAAGACTTGCTATTGATTAAATGTTTCAACTTGGATACAGGTCTTTACTCTTTTATATAAAAGACTTGGCTTTGTGAATACATGTTGAGATCAGATTTGCTGAGGGATAATAATTTAAATTAATCTTCAGAGTTTATTTGTATAGCAATAGCAACTATTTGGCTCCAGGTAACTTAATCAATCTAGTTCCTTTTCTGATATTGGCTCTAATTTTCTTTTAGGTGAAGTGACTTTTACTGAAACCAGTCATGCTGATAGTTATGGGATATATCGCACTTGGAAAAAGACCAACACATTCTTTAGACATGTTGTTTCCCATTTTCCTTTCTACTAGTTAACCTTGAAAACTGAATTCTCACTGATCACAACACTGCATAATACTTCCCAGGAGTATGCATGAATGCATGAATAGACTGACATTTAAAGCCCACCTTCAAAACTGAGGTTTTTTAACACAAAAATTAATCACCATTGTCATTCATTCTTAGGTCTCCAAACGGCCCAACCATTTTATCATGCACTTCTTAAACAATTAAAAAAATTGGCATGGCATCTGTGAACCCAGTTTGTTAGTTGCGAAGTCGTATCCGACCTATCACAACCCCATGGATAATGTTCCTCCAGGCCTTTCTGTCTGTTATCATCCTCTGGAGTCCATTTCTCATGCCTACTGCTATGTTGACTCCATCCAGCTACCTCATTCTCTGTTGTCCCATTCTTCTTTTGTCCTCAATCTTTTTCAGCATTAGGCTCTTCTCCAGTGAGTCCTTCCTTCTCATTACGTGGCCAAAGTATTTGAGTTTCATCTTCAGGATCTGGCCTTCTAAAGAGCAATCAGGGTTGATCGCCTCAAGGACTGACTGGTTTGATTGCCTTGCAGTCCAAGGAACTTGCAGGAGTCTTCTCCAGCACCATAGTTCAAAGGCCTCAATTCTTTGGTGCTCAGCCTTCCTTATGGTCCAACTTTCATAGCCATACATTGCAACTGGGAAAACCATAGCCTTGATTGTACACACTTTGTTGGCAGGGCGATGTCTCTGCTTTTTAGTATGCTGTCTAGATTTTCTATAACCCAGCTACCATGGATCATAAACCACTATTTATGGTTTAGCATGCTGTTTTAATCCACAAACTAGCTGAGCAAAGCATGGCTTATTGCAATATGTGAACCAGTCCTAGAGTGTGCCGGAAAGTGAAAATTGTATTTGCATATTTGCTGCTCCTGGAGGACAGGAGTAGAGGTAAACAGATTTAGATGACAAGAATATCTGAACTCTTGTTAATTGTATGCACGAAGAAAATCACAATAAAGAAAAAAAATCACCCAAGTTACTACATTCCCACATCCCTCTTTAATTCCCAAAAGTGTTTCAAAAGCCTTTTAACACTTGCCTTTCTACTAGAATAAAATGTAACTTGTGAGACAGGATCTCATCTTACAGACGCTGGCATTTCCTGAAGTGGTAACACCTTCAAAGATGCCGTAGTGGGAATGACAGCATCTTCAATTCGAATGGAAAGCCCAATGAAAGCTATAGCTGTCTTCCAGCATTACAAGCAGGCCTTATGGCCGACAGATCTTCACACGCATTGTTTTTGTGATTATTTTCTAAGAGGATGGAAGTCATTGGTGACATGACAAAAGCAAGGGCAAAAAAAAAATCTTCCATTGGTAATTTTCACTTCTGTGTATTTCAGAACGGATAACTAGTTTTTTTCCCCAATGCTTTGCCAAAGGCATGGAAACTGTGCTTTGTTTATTATTGGGAGACGGGGAGTTATTTTTCTAAGACGTAATGTATAAATACCATTACTACAGTTGCTTAAATCATGTTTGGCCCTTTAGGATTGATTTTAGTGACTTGCCACCCAAATGAATGCATGGAATCTGAAAATTTACTCAAGTATCTGCCATTGTTCTTGGATATCCACAATCTGCCCACTGTGAGACTTTTTGTTCTGTTCTGTTTGTTACAATACAAAGCATTCAAACACAGACATAGACACCTGTGTCCTCTAAGGAACTGAATTCTATGTATTATTTTTCCCTTCCTATTAGATATTCATTGAGGTTCTCAAGTTTACTTCACTCCCTTTGTTCGTGACATGGGTTGCCTTAAACATTGGCAGAAAGACAATGAAGAAAACATTATAGGCTGGTTCTGATCTTCCCCAGGTTCTGATCTTCCCCCAGTTACTGGGAAAGGATGATGGGTCCTTGATCTGATACAGCAAGTTGTCTGTACTGATTTCCTGCAGTTTTGTACCCCAAAGGTATCTGTACAGATTTTAGCAATGCATTCTGTACTTGGAATTGTCTAAGTTCTTTCCCTCAACCATTCTGTCAGTGCTGTTTATTGCGTTATTTATTAAGTATCCCTACCAAGATTGTTAGGGGACGTGGGGGCTCAGTGGCTAAGATGCTGAACTTGTCGATCAGAAAGTTGGCAGTTCGGCAGTTCGAATCACTAGTGCCACGTAACAGAGTGAGCTCTCATTACTTGCCCCAGCTTCTGCCAACCTAGCAGTTTGAAAGCATGTAAATATGCAAGTAGAAAAATAGGGACCACTTTGGTGGGAAGGTAACAGATTTCTGTGCACCTTCGGCATTTACATATCCCAGCCACATGACCACGGAGATGTCTTCGGACAGCTCTGGCTCTTCAGCTTTGAAACAGAGATGAGCACCACCCCCTAGAGTCAGGAATTACTAGAAGATATGTGCGAGGGGAACCTTTACCTTTACCTAAGATTGTTAGTTCCATTGAACAAGATTAATACCGAGGCCAGATTCTCTGAAAATTGTAATTTCTTGAGCTGAGACTTCAGAAATTCCAGGAATTAGGACTAGGACCTCCAACAGCTAAGACACTGCTGCCATAGCAGCATTCAAGGATCTGTCAAGGTCACAGAATTCTTTATTGCTGCTTCTTCTATGACAGTGTTGTTCAATTGGCTAGGGAATTCTGGGAATTGAAGTCCACATATCCTAAAATGATCAAGATTGAGAAACTGTCCTAGGAAAATGTTGTATGGGTTTATGGTAGAGAGGATGTTTAGGTTCACAAAAACAAGAACATATATATTAGCAAGAAAGGAGAATATTTGTAGCTCAAGGTTGAATATTTGTAGCTCCTTTGTGTTGTCTAAGCTTAGTTGTTTTCTTGCAGATGTTTTATTACCTAAACTAGGTAACATCTCTAGCACTGATGATGCTACCTAGTTTGGTATTGAAACATCTGTAAGAAAACAACAAAACTTAGAGAGCACTAAGGACCCCCCTAATGTATACGTTGTTTTCCTATTACGCCCTAAACATGGATTTTGTGATACAGTTTTTATGGTTTATATTGTTTTTTTATTGTTGTGCTGCTTTGCTGCTTTATTCTGTTTTCAAAAGTATGTGAACCACACAGGGTCATATATTGAGATGAGTGACTATGTAAACTAGATTAATAGATAAATAAACAAAATCCTGGCCCTGAAATTACCTTTTGACTGTTCTCTCAGAGTTGAAGAAAAAAATACTTGATGTACCAAAGACAGAGGCATTTTTAGTGGACAGTCAAGCATGGAACTTTCTCCATTCAAACATCAACCATCAATCAACATTCAGATATTTTTAAGCATTCCATTTAAGCTGTCAGCTGGCTGGAGCTATTGAAATTACATGTGGTGGTGGGGGGAGAGAAGAACAAGCCTCAGGAGGTCCAGCTCAGATTCTCAAGATGTGAGAAGCATGAAAATGACTCCTGAACTGATTTGAATCATTGAATTAGTTCAAAAAGTTGATCCAATTCACTATTTGAATCATTCACTGAATTAGGTTGATCTGATTTTACTTTCTTAATATATGGGTGAGAGATGCTTCTGACTAATCATGTTGGTCACCGTAGGTGAGAAACTAAAAATTTCAGAACTTTTTTTAGTCTTCCTAAACGTGTTTGATCTCATTTACCATGATATTCTCCTGGATCAGCAGTCAAAGTTGAGATGTAGGGGTACTAAATTACAGTGGGTCCACTCCTGGGGTTAGATTCAAAAATGTTTACTACCGGTTCTGTGGCATGGCTTGGTGGGCGTGGCTTGGTGGGCATGGCAGGGGAAGGATACTGTAAAATCTCCATTCCTACCCCACTCCAGGAAAATCTCCATTTCCTCCCAATGAGTTGGGACTTGGGAGGCAGAGAATAGGTGGGGGGGGGGGGAGACAGTCAGAGGTGGTATCTACTAGTTCTCTGAACTACTCAAAATTTCCACTACTGGTTCTCCAGAACTGGTCAGAACTTGCTGAATACACCTCTGTTCCACTCCTACTTAGATGGCTATTCCAAAAAGTAATTCTTCTTGTCAGTTGGGTTATGGAGTCCCTTAGGACTCCATTTACCCCCACCCCAGGAGTTATGGAGTCCATATATATGTGGTATTGTTGCTGAAAGTAACAGGGCTTAGACGTCTCAGGATCAAGAAGTTTATTGGCAGCCAGGTTTAGAAAAGCTAGTCAAAAACTAGCATGTAACTTCTGAACAACCCTTCTCATGGAAACACACATTCTTATGCTTTCTCAAAAGCAGCGCAATATGGAAACACCTAACCCATTTCTTACTGGTTATCTTGAGGAAAGAAGCCTTATAAGCAGATACTGTCTTACTTCCCTTTTTGTCTTGAGCCACAGGTAATGGCTACATGGCTTTGTAAGAACTTTAGCTGAACTCTGTGGTTTTGGGCTTTTGACATTTCCTGTTTTTTTACATGTCTTAAAAGCAGGTCTTTATATCTTCTTTCTGCCATGTCTCACTTTTATATTTTAATTCACATTTTATCCTGCTTTATCCCCCCTTATAGACTCTATTTTTAGCTACAATTGAGTCTAGCCTATTACAGAGTTTTTGATCAGCAACACAAGCATATAATACAGAATAATGATATATAGCAGCGAGAAAGGAAAAAGGACAAGTAATACATATGGAATAACACTTAGAGCTTATCCTCTGAAGGCACTCTCTCCAATCCCCAGGGTGCAAGTTGAACATATATGCCTGTGTCTGAAATCTCATCTTCATCATAGGGATGTGGGGCAATCCTACGGTCAATAAGGCTTTCCATCAAAACTAATTCCTTTTCAACCTGTATTTCCTTTACTGACCTCATAACTAGTTGCCTGAGTAGGGGTATTATGCAAGGAAGAAAGGCTAGGCTTGCGATCCCACATAGCAGTAGAAATAGCATTAGTTTAATCCAACCAGTCCCCAGTAACCAAGAGAACCATGTGTCTGGCCCTTGCAGCCTCTGTCCAATCGAGGATGCCCGATCCCACAATTCTTTGGCTACTCCTTGGACCAACCTGATTTATTCATATAGAAACAGCAGTCTTCTCCCAGGAATACACGCAGCCCACCTTTCTCAGCAGTTAAGAGGTCTATGGCACACCGGTTTTGTAAAACCACTGCTGTCAAAGAGTCTATTTGATCTTGGACCTCAACCAAGGTGCCAGCAATTTGGTTTAGGCTTTCTTGGAATTCCTCTGACAGCTGCCTAAACTGTGTGATGGAGTGTGTTATTCCACCCATACCTGTTCCAACTACTGTCCCAATTCCCAGGATCGCTAACAGTGGGATTAAGAGCGGCACCCTTTTCTGAACATGTCCCATTAGAGGTACAAGGAAAGCCTGTTCGCTGCTTACCACACCCATTTTGGGGAGGAGGTGTATCAGGGTACACGTTCCAGTCAAGGTAAGCATAGATACGCACTTTTCCCACATAAGAAGAAGACTCCATTTTCTCCTACACACACACCTATGTTCATGGAGAAGGCATGGGCTCGGAGGTTCCTTTCATTAGTCCAGACCTGTAAGGTTCCTGCCAGGAACATACCAGTTAGGGCCTGTAATGGAGCTTCTTGATTAGGGTTCACTTGCTTATCCCTGAGGACTGGACCATCAAAGAAATAGTGGGAGCTGGTGTTTCCAGGGGGAAAATGAACACAAAATCCCATGGTGGATTGAATTGAGAGCCAAATGGGGAATTGGGGTGGCTGAAATGGCCTTGGGCATCTTCCAGTAGCCAAATTCCCCTCCCAACAGTTAAAAACGAGGGGGGACGGAAGCGAGAAAGTGACTTTCTGTTGGAAGAGGTTGTGAGCAAATGGAGACATACTGCGGGTTAATTTTATGTCCACAAGTGTCTTCCTAGGGACAAGGTTCATTTCGGATAGACACAACCAGCATTTTTGACCTAGGGCAGGGTCAGACTGATTAATTAGGCTTTGGCCCAACTCCAGTATTCTTAACACATAGTTCTCTTTTCTCAATTGTTGCAGGGGCCCATTCACCCTATTTTCTACCCCATTTCTTACAGGGCTTTTCAGATGCGGGAGCAGACCTGGTCCACACTCTGTGACCTGATTCTGTCCTGTTCTTTGGGATTCTCAACATCCTCGAATCTTCCCTCAAGGGCAAGGATGGTTACTCGGGCATTCTCACAACATTGGGAACTACTATTCAGGATGTTATCACTTAGCAGCCCTTTGCCAAAAACAGCCAAAGACACAAAAAGCTCATAATTGTCCCTTATGCAGAACCTCTCCAACACAATTCTTTAACCTACAGAATCACCATGTCAGGGAGAAGGTGGAGGTTATATATAATTTGAGGAAGGGCAATATCAGTTTTGGGCAATCCACAAAGCCAAGTCTTATTTGCTAAATATATTGCCCACAATCCCAAAACTCCTACTATGCTACAGAGAACCCACTCCAGTGGTTCGTCAAACATAAGTGTCATCAGAAGATTTGCACTCCTCTTTGTCACAGTCAATGATTTTAGCCTCAGCACCTATCTTTCTCAGGAGGGGGAATTCCTGAAGAATGAATACCCAATACAACAAATCACAATAAGGGTAAGCACAATAGAGTGCAGTTATGGCTATGAATACTTGACTTTGCATACCCTGACAGGTGCTCAGACTTTCTAATACATCTTATATCTAATAAATGGAACATTGTCTTCCTCCTCCAAATCTTCGGCCATACGTAGAGGAGTCAGCTTCCAGGGATGACTCCCAGTAAAGTCTCTTCTTCCCTGTATGTTTTTTCTGCCCGTTACCGGTAGGACAGATATAGGGGGCACTTCTTCAAGCATACCACTAGAAGTTGGGCCTCATCCTGGTCTACCTTCCAATATTCCTCAGCAGCTGGCTTTACTCATGTCCAGTGAATCCAAAACCTGGATTCCTACATTCTTACTGCAGGTGGAGAACACATGACCACAGTATATGGACTCTTCCACCTGGGTTTCAAGTTCTTTCCTTTCCAGTGTTTTACCCAAACTCTGTCTCCCACCCGAATATTAAGACTAGAGGTGCTCAGAAATGGTGGACTGAGGGACACACAGTATTGCTGGATTTCTTGTATTTGCTTATTTAATTCTCCCACCATTTTATTCACCCATAAGGTCCCTATTTGACCTAGATCCCCTATGTCATTTTTCAAGTTAGCACTTATAACTGGGGGTCTCCCAAACATCATTTCAAAAGGAGATAACCTAATTCCCTTTCATGGAGTGCATGCACAGACCAAAGTGCCAGCGGCAATGCATTCACCCATTCAAGGTGAGTTTCAAGACACACTTTGTCCTTGAGTAGGATTCTAGTCACTTCAAATCTACAATTGCCTGGAGCTCCTCTGCTTTAGAATATCTGGGGCTCAGTCCCCTTTGCATTTCCAATGCTGCATAAGTTGTCATGTCAGGGTGGCTCTGATCATCTCAGATTGCTGACAGCTTTGCTTCTTTATCAGTTGCTCTTCCCTTTTCTGCTGGATCCAACCATCCAGCTTGGAGATTGCGCAGATCCCCCATATGAGATTTTTAATTCCCCAGGGCAAGCACACTAGTTGCTCTTTGTTTCTAATACTCCACGAATTGCATGACTAGTAAATATAGTAATTGGCTGCCCACAAGTCAATTTATTAGCTTCCTTGATCAGAAGAGCAGTTGCGCCCAGGATTTTAAGGCAATGTGCTAAGGGGAAGTTGCCCCTTTTGCTAAGCTGTGGGGCAACTTCCCTTTTCTTGAGTCAAGAAAGATTTCTCAAGGTTGGAAAGTCCCTTAACATAAGCTTGAGGCAATGCTTACTTTAAAATCGCAAATGCCTGTTTTATGCCTAACAGAGACAGGCTGCAGCAATCTGATTAACAATAGCATATGTGCCTTTTGCCAGCATGTTTCAAGTGATAAAATCAGTGAGTATTTTCTTTCCAAATAGCCCCATGAGCATGTAAAAGTCTAAATGCATATTTTCTGGAGGGTTCTTCTTCTGACTGGGTATGGGATTCTAACTACTGTCTCCTCCTTGTACATTCTTCCTGCAGGTCCCCTGGCCTCCCACTCTTTCTGTCTAAGAGCCTCGGCAAGGAAAAATGTGTTTCCTCTTGTCTTTTAAAGTTCCTTCTTCTCTGAAATTTGAGCCCAATTAATATATACTTTGTATGCTCATTCCACAAGTTCAGAGATGCCTTTCCTGGCCCCCTTTTTTGTCTTCTGTAATTTTTACCCTAATGTCATCTGCAGAGTAACCAATGAAGATCATATTGACCATTCTCTTATTTTTTTTCAACCTCAGGATCTAATGTGGTATATTGCCTAAAGGTTTGATAAATACATTCTAAGAATTCCCCTGAATTTTCATCCTTTTCTGTTGAATTTGATAGACCTTCCCTAAGTTCTTAACTTTTTGTTTGAGTCCTAACAAAACTAAGGTCCAATAGTTTTGCAGCTGAATGGACTAAGGTTCCCAATCTGGTTCCTCCAGTAACCATGTCCAATCTGGATCTTTTGCATGATCCTTCTGAAAAGGCTTATTCATGGTTCCCTTCACCAGCCTTCTTTCATCTGGGGTTAATAAAATTTCCATAAGACTTTGTATATCTGTCCAAATAGACTGGTGAGTCAGAAAAATGGATGCAAAAAGGACATGCATCTCATCTGGATATTCTCTACAAGCAGGAATTTGATTTTTTCCAATTATATAAATCAGCCATTGAGAATGGAGCATATATCCACACTTTACGTAGTTCCCCCTCAACTCCTGGCAATAAAAATTCCCTTAGGGGCAATTTGAGGTTCTTTTTTTAACCTCAACTGCTCTCCTGGACCGGGTTTGTGGTCCACCTGATCTGTCCCTTTGCTAACCTTTTTGGTTTTCTTCCTCCTAGCCCCACCTAATGGGACAGTCTATTCTTTCAAACCAATATCTGATTCAACGTTTTGTCTCCCTGGGTCTCCTACTTCTTCAGTGTCGACCATTTCATGTCAAAGATACACAGGTGGAAGGCACTGTTGTCAGAGACTCTTTCTCTTTTCTTTTCTTTCTTTTTTTAAACACTTAAAACACATCAACAAGGACAAACATGCAAGTTAAAACAACACAGAAACTAAATATTTCATTGTGATTTCTTTTTCTTTTTTATTTCCTTCTTGAGGCTTGTTATCCATTCTGGTAACTGACTATATCTCAGGGTTTTCTAAGAGTGATGTATTCTGTCCAGCCAGGACTACACACCTTACAACTCTTTTTTCTTCTTCTTCTTTGTTCTGGGGTGTTCAGTGTCTTCTCTTTTCTAATATTTTTTTTATTACCTGCTCTTAAGTCTTTGGTAATATGGTCTTGAATTGCTTGTACAAAGTGGGTGAGGATAATTTCTCTGCCAGAGACTTTACTTGAATGACTAAGGTGTATGGTGACCTGCATGTTCTAGAGGATTATCTTCTGCCCATAATCGCTGCACTTCAAACTCCTGCCAGGTACAGAGGACTCAAAACTCTTGGGCCACCATTTTCACAGAATTTCATCTGGGGGGGGGGGTGCCTCATCACAAGGGCCATCTTATCTTCTTCAAAGGACAAGGTAATTCCCATCTTACATAGGATGTCACGACCCAAAAGAGGAACTGGACACTCAGGCATATAGAGGAACTGGTGTTCTATATTTCTTCCATTCAGGGAACATTTCAGGGGCTTCAATAAAAAGGTTACATTATTGCCCTCTATCTTCATTCAGACCAAGGGTTCAGGGAGGGCTCGACTTAACCCTGGTCCCCTTCAGTCTTCAGGTCACTCATCTACTGCGGCCAAGCCTATAGCTTCTGTCCTCTCTTAGAGCCGACTTTGTCCTCTGCCCTGGAATCCACGGGGCCTCATTCCTCTTCCCCTTCTTCCTCTTTGTCTCTATTCACAAAGATCTTACATGCAATTTCCATTAATTGGCTCATATTCATTCCTAAGGCTCCTTCCTGCCTCTGGACTTTCTGCTTAATGTCTGGGGCGCACTGTTGGCCACTCATTCTCACAGAACTTTTTTAAATCCCTGGGATTGGGTGTGGGATCTCCATAATCTCCACTAAAAGCTTTCTTAAAATTTCTCAACATGGATTGAAGAGGTGTCCAAGGAACGCTTCCTCCACCTCCCAAATTCTATTTCTAAGACACTTTCCATTGACCTGCAGCCCTGGAGATTCACAATCACCAACAGGAACTGCAGTGGGTTAACCACCCACACAATTCTAGAGCCTTATTAGGATACGCCAGTTCTGTTAGGAAGGGATGCTATCCCGGGCTCAGGGGGGTGATCACGCCCCCTCTTCCACTTTTAATCGAATGGGTCTACAATTCCCAAAATACTTACCTGCAGGGATCTTATTTTCTCAGCTGGCGTAATTTATTGACTTGTCCTGATCCCGGTCTGGTTCTTGGATCGGTGGTGTCCACTGGATGCCCGAGGGGGGGTGTCATCCTCCCCCTTCCAGAGAAACTCTCTGTGGTGCCTGAAGGTTGGGTGAGATAGCCTCAATTGGGCACCGGTCCGTCCGACCGTCCTCAGCGAAATATCGCTCTAAGTCCTGCCGCGGTCACCACAATTGTTGCAGAAAATAACAGGGCTTAGATGTCTCAGGATCAAGGAGAAGTTTATTGGCAGCCAGGTTCAGAAAAGCTAGCCAAAAGCTAGCATGTAACTTCTGAACAACCTTTCTCATGGAAGCATGCATTCTTATACTTTCTCAAAAGCAGCACAACACGGAAACACTTAACCCATTTCTTATTGTTTATCTTGAGGAAAGAAGCCTTATAAGCAGATACTGTCTTACTTCCCCTTTTGTCTTGGGCCACAGGTAATGGCTACATGGCTTTGTAAGAACTTTAGCTGAACTCTGTGGTTTTGGGCTTTTGACATTTCCTGTTTTTGTACACGTCTTAAAAGCAGGTCTTTATATCTTATTTGTGCCATGTCTTACTTTTATATTTTAATTCACATTTTATCCTGCTTTAGTATGGAATCCCATCAATATGTAGATGATGCCCAGGTTTACCTGTCCTTTCTGTCTAACATAAATGATAGGTTTGCATTCTGAGCAAGTCCTTGAGTGGGTTAATGGAATGGATGTGGGCCAATAAATTGAGACTCTATTCAGACAAGACAGAGATACTGTTTGTGGGTTATGCTTCTGTCCAATTAATGGCATCCTATCTTTCCTAGAAAGCTTACCCTCATCCTAAAGAAGCAGATTTGCAGTTTGCAGATGTTCCTAAATCCATCACTATCATGAAAGTCTCAGATGACCTTAGTAGTCTGGGATGCCTTTTGTCAGCTTTGGTTAATTTATCAATTTACTTGGACTTTTATTGGTGTCACAACGATTATTCATACTTTAGTGACCACCTAGCTTGATTTTTGCAATGTGTTGCAGGTGGGCTGCCTTCGAAAACAGCCTGGAAATGTCAGTTATCTCAGAGTGGAGCAGAGTGGAGCGGCTAGACTGCTCTTTGAG
This sequence comes from Natrix helvetica, assembly GCF_964273705.1. NCBI lineage: Eukaryota > Metazoa > Chordata > Lepidosauria > Squamata > Natricidae > Natrix > Natrix helvetica. Next base: position 85,820,889 of record NC_138552.1, read on the forward strand.
ACTGGCTGATATGATGCCAGCACTTCACCATCTGCATTGGCTGTCAGTCCATTTCTGGACCTAACTCAAAATTCTGTTTTTTTTTTTTTTTTACCTTTAAATGGCTTAGGATCAGCTTTCCTTTTTTCATATGTATCTTACACAAACCTAAGAACCTAAGATTATCAAATTAGATCCTCCTCCTAATTTGTTGTCATCACACAAAAAGATGGACCTCTATGAGAGAAAGAACTTTTTTCTTTCATTCATCAGAGAGGCTCTACTTATGTCCACACCAGCATCATTTCAATGCCAGGAAAAGGTCTTTGTATTCTCAGATTTTTAAACTGGCTTTTTAATGAGTTTTAATTGTGTTTTAACAATTAAATTAATTGTTGGAATTGGAATTCAAAATTTTTACTATCGGTTCTGTGGGTCTGGCTTTGTGGGTGTGGCTTTGTGGGCATGGCAGGGGAATGATACTGCAAAATCCCTATTCCCTCCCCACTCCTGGTGGAAGCATACTGCAAAATCCCCATTTCCACCACACTTCAGGGGAAGGATACTGCAAAATCCCCATTCCCTCCCCACTCCTGGTGGAAGCATACTGCAAAATTCCCATTTCCACCACACTTCATGGGAAGGATACTGCAAAATCCCCATTCCCTCCCCACTCCTGGTGGAAGCATACTGCAAAATCCCCATTTCCACCACACTTCAGGGGAAGGATACTGCAAAATCCCCATTCCCTCCCCACTCCTGGTGGAAGCATACTGCAAAATCCCCATTCCCTCCCCACTCCTGGTGGAAGCATACTGCAAAATTCCCATTTCCACCACACTTCATGGGAAGGATACTGCAAAATCCCCATTCCCTCCCCACTCCTGGTGGAAGCATACTGCAAAATCCCCATTTCCACCACACTTCAGGGGAAGGATACTGCAAAATCCCCATTCCCTCCCCACTCCTGGTGGAAGCATACTGCAAAATCCCCATTTCCACCACACTTCAGGGGAAGGATACTGTAAAATCCCCATTCCCTCCCCACCCAACTAATATGCTTTTCAGCTCTGTTCTCCTGTGCAGGGCAGCAAAAGAAGACCCAGCCAATCAGCTGAGACTCAGGAGGCAGAAAATAGATGGGGAGGGGCCCAGTCAGAGATGGTATTTGCCGGTTCTCCAAACTACTCAAAATTTCCACTACCAGTTCGCCAGAACCAGTCAGAACCGGCTGAATATCCCCTCTGGTCTTAATTTGTATTGTTGTATTCTCTGAATGACCACCCTGCAGCTGCCTAGTTTGTATTGTATTTTTATTTGGCATTTTATTGTGTGTGGGGTTTGGGGTGGGTGTTTTTATTATATTGCATTTTAAACTGCTCAGAGAGCTTCAACAACTGGGTAGGGTATTTTTTTCCAAAATTAATATTGAATAAAATAAAAATGGAAGTACCCAAACCTATGTGAAAGCATGAGATCCATCAGTCTGATCTGACTTGATTCTGTTGCGCAGAACCACTTATAATGGAAGTGTTTTTGGTGTGCACATTCACAGGGAGCCTTTCCAAGAATATGGACCCTTTGACAAAGGAGAGCTAGTCCTCGACTCACAATTAAGCCCAAAGTTTCTGTTGCTAAATGAAACATTAATTGAGTTTTGCCTCATTTACAACATTTACAACTTTTCTTGTCATGTTTCCTGTTCTTGTTAAGTTAGTAATATGGTTGTTAAGTGAATCTGGTTTCCCCATTGACGTTGCTTGTCAGAAGCTTGCAAAAGCTGATCGTATGACCCCAGGACATGGCAACCGTCATAAGTACATGCCAGTTGCCAAGCATATGAATTTTGATGACGTGACCATGGGGATGCTGCAACATCCGTAACTTGAAAAAGGGTCATTAGTGATTTTTTTCAGTGCCGTTGTAACCTTACTAAATGGACTTCTGTAAGTCAAGGACTATCTGTATAGTACAGCTTCAGAATACTTCATTCATAAGTTTTCCCAGCCTTAGCCCACAAGAATTATAGCCAATGTACAATTTGGAAGGAAAGCTGAGAGAAAGTTGCTTGTAATATCCTTACAGAGCTAATGCCTAAAACATGTCAGCTCTTCCCTCAGTTTCTGCAGATTTTATCTTTTTCATCTTCTAAAGTCTTCTAGCCAATGATGCAATTACGTATTTTGGAATCTGTGCAATGGCTTTATAGTTTCTGTCTGCCTTTAGATAGTCATGTGTATCATTACTTCAGCTGTGAAGCGAAGAGCTAGCATCTGCCTTTCCATTTCATGCTTTTCCATGTGTTTCTATTTTCCTCTAAGGTCAAAACAAGCAGCCAAACACACTGAGATTTTAAGAAGAAGAAATAGTATTCTGTGCATGTATAGCTCTGAATATTAACTTTACTGACACCAAAACATCCTTGGGGCTACCAGAATTAAATGGTATTTGCTTCTGTTGCCTGAAGAGAAGCTACTTGGGAATAAACCTCATTTTTTCACGAAACAGAATATACTTTTTAGAAATACATAGATTAAGTAGAAGTACATAATCATATTCATGTCAGTTTGGTTAATTTAATTTAGAAAATTTCAAAAAGAAAAATCATATGGAAGAAAAGAGAATTGCAGGGAGAAGCTTCAGGTATAATTGTGTAGAGCAGTGTTTCTCAAACTCGGTAACTTTAAGATGGGTGGGCTTCAACTTCCAGAATTCCCCATCTAGGTGGCTGGGAACATCTGGGAATTGAAGTCTTCCCATCTTAAAGTTGCTGGGGTTGAGAAACATTGGTATAGAACTGTGATGGTGAACCTATGGCACACGTGTCCAAATTGCGTGTGTCAGACGGAGCCATATTGCCTGACACACGTGGCATTGCCTGTTCCTCTTCCAGGATTCTGGCGGGCATGTGCACAAGACAATCAGCTGGCCTTTGTGCTTATGGTAGTGCCGGAAACTGGCCAGCAGATCGTCGCATGCACATACGCACCTATAACCAGAAGACTACCTGGCCGGTGTGCATGCATGCACTGGAAACCAGAAGTTCATTTTCTGGCTCATGCATGCCCCCTGGGCAGCTCCTCTTCTGCCTTGCAAGCCCAATAAGTGCATGTGCGTGCACTCCCTTTTTGGCACTCGGTGCCGAAAAGGTTCGCCATCACTAGTATAGAATACGGCTGTCCAACCTTAAAGACTTGCAGACTTCAACTTCCAGAATTCCTCAGCCAGCAATGCTGGCTGGCTCAGGAATTCTAGCAGTTGAAATCCACAAGTCTTAAAGTTGCCAAAATTGGAGGACACCTCTGGTGTAGATGCTAAAGCCAGACTGGATGTAGCTCTCATTGGTTGTCTTTGGGAATTGTTTGTGATTCCATGGGTTTCAGAGGTTTGATGCTGGTGGACAAAGCCAGCCTGAGATAGACTAAAAAGTGGGTCCTTCTTGGGACAATAAAGAGAAGATAGACAGAGGAAGCAGTTAATGGTGGGTGAGGATTATCAGAGTGGAATTTTTCTTATATAACACCAATAGGTTTGATTATCTGAGGGAAAGGAAAAGTAGAAGAAAAGTATTTGTTAAGTGTTACAGTTCTGAACTAAATCTATATTAAGAATCAAGTTAACTCTGAGGTCAGGGGAGGGGAAAAAAGAGTTTTCTTTTCCCTATATACACATAAAGAAATATTTGATGTACTTTAGTTTTAGGGACAAAATGAACCACAAAGTTTCCTGAAATTTAAAGATCCTCAATTTGCCCAGTGGGAAGACAAGTTGAAAGACAATATTGGACAATAATCCAACTGAAAAATAAACTAAAACATACACTTTTTGCCACTATCCGTTCTGCTGCCTTTTGGCTTTGCTGCCCCTCAGATAAAATGGCTGGGAATTTAATAGTGAGACTAATTTTTCATCCAAGATAAATGTGTGGCGAGAGTCAGGCTCTTCTTCAAGGTGAGTGCCAGATTTCACAGTTTAATATCTCAATGTCCAGCATGGTCCATAAGAAAGGGTGCCAGTCAAGATGCAGTATATTTTGCAGGGGTTAAGGGTAACACTATTTGGCACTTAACTCTGCAGTCCATCTGACCATCCCTGCAGAACTGGACAGGAGTGAGTGACAGCCTCGGCTGAAAGACAACTGCTCACTAAAAGTCACTTTGGAACATCATAGCTGAGAAGAGAGTAGAACCTGAGCCTTCCTATATCACCTTTCCTCTTTGTTAGTAGCTACTAACAAAGTAGCTACTAGTAACCAGATTGCCCAATCTGATGTTCTTCAGATTGGTTGGATTATACAACCTCACATAATTTCCACCGACTGCTGGAATGCACTGAATTGGGGAAATTTGGCCCTTTAAGATACAGGTGTAATTTGAATGTATGTAATTTGAATTAGGATACAACAGAAATCTAGCATAAAGTAATGTAATGGTTACAGTGTTGGACCTCAGCCAGGGAAGTTCAGATACAAATCGTCTTTGGGACCATGGCATTCACTGGATGACTTTGGGTCAGTTCTTTTCTCTCTCGGCTCAATTATTTCAGTGTGAAGTTGTGGGTAAAAATTATGAAAGATCCTCATGGATATAGAAAACAGGATATAAAAGTAAAGCAATTTTAATATAAGGAAGGGATAAGGAAGTGGTGCAATTTATCTCCTTCTGCCTGAATGATTATTGCCTCTTCAGCAGCCCAATCAGTGTGCCACTGAGATATTGTTAAGGTGTTACGAAGCTCAAACAGAGCTGTGGTTTCTCCACTTTATTTTATCTTATTTTTCCCCCCCAACTGATATTCAGCATTGTGTTTCCTCCTGCACAGTTACATGCCTAGGTCCCCATTGACCTGAATTTTGTTTTCATTTGGATTGGAATATAAGGCAGCCTTGTTGTAAACCCAAAGATTCTGCCAAGCATGGCCCCATTTCTTAAATCAAGCAAGCAAATAGATAGGTTGGTGAATAATGTTGATTTTAGATAATGCTAACTCTCATAGCTTCCTTCTAAAAATAGAATTGTGGAGTTCTCAGCGTTCCCTGAGCTTGTTGGTTTGTTTGAAGATGTTTTATTACCCATCCAGATAACATCTTCAGTGCTAGAAGGAGGTGGAATTTGCTCTCCCTTCTACTTTGCATTCTAATTTTTAGTTCTCCAAGTTTGCCCTTCTAGCATTGAAGCTGTTATTAGGTAACAGGTAACAAAATCTCTGCAAGCAAACAACCAAGCTCAAAAAGCATCAAGAACTTCACAGTTCAATCCTGAGCTACATATGGGCTCTTCTATTAATAGTATGAATGCTCTGTTAGTCACATCTCCTCCCGTCCCCTGCCTTTAGCAGAGTGCCCAATATTCCCTGGAGAAGGTGAAAGATGGCAAGTGCTATAAGCCTGCACTTTGTGCTCATACCCACTCGCCTGCATTCTTAATGCAATACATAAATTCCATCTTATTTCAAGAGAAAACAAATGAATGCATGTCTTGTAAAGGGGATTCAGGTGAGCTCTAAGTAAACACACTATTTAAGGGAACATAACCTGGAACAGAATTAATAAGCTTCACTGGATAAGACTCCCAACCTGATTTAACTCTTGAAATTTTATGTCTTTACAAACCTCTTGGACAGTACAGGTCTTAACAAACACTTGGGACATTTAGTGCACACATTTCAATATTCCATAATCAAAGGTAGCCAACATAATGCCCTCCTGATATTTGGGGTACACTTCATACTGGGTTTGGGGTTTTTTGTCTTTGTATGTGGTGACTCATAGTCCAAAATGTCTGGAAAGCAGATGTTTTAAAGAAGGGTAGAGGAATTCTGTGCCCACCCCAGATGCTGATCTCAGTATTCCTCATTATTTGCTAGTTGAGATAAGATGACTGAAAATTCTAGGGCAGAAGATAACTGTAATTGGAAAGATGAGCTACAAAACAATTTTATTGTTGGTCTAGAAGATAATCAGATCCCATCTTGGAGACTTGCATAAGCAAGCATAAACAAAATTATTGTCCTTATCAACGTCATTATATTTTTATCTTATGCAAGAAAACAAACAAGCTCAGAGAGCATCAAGAACCCCTCCTTTTATCTTATCTTTTTAATATATAATTTTAAATTCACACACACAGTATATGTATGAATGTATCAATGGTGGGATTCAATTTTTTTTAGTACCGGTTCTGTGGGCTTGGCTTGGTGGGAGGGAAGGATACTGTAAAATCTTCATTCCCTCCTCACTCTATGGGAAGGTCACTGCAAAATCCCTATTTCTTCCAGATCAGCTGGGACTCGGGAGGCAGATACTAGATGGTGGCAGGGCCAATCATGGTGGTATTTACTGATTCTCCGAACTACTCAAACTTTCTGCTACCAGTTCTCCAGAACTGGTCAGAACCTGATGAACACCATCTCTGGTATGTGTGTGTGTATGTATGTATGTATGTATGTATGTATGTATGTATATACAGGTGAGTAGGTAGGTAGGTAGGTAGATGATAGATAGATAGATGATAGATAGATAGATGATAGATAGATAGATAGATAGATAGATAGATAGATAGATAGATAGATGATAGATATAGATATAGATATAAATATAGATATAGATAGATGAAGGGATGGAGGGATAGGTACAGGTATAGATAGGTATTGTATTATATATCACATATATATTTTGGTCAATTAAAGGCAGCAAACCTGTTTGATTTATGCCTTGAAATACTCCATTGTTATTTGAAATCTTCTTTGCTTTTGCTTAAAAAAATCAAATGAGCTACCAAGCTCAATTCAAGATCGGGCTGTTTGGTGTTACAGTCTGATAGGACTTGGAACCAAGTACGAAAATAAAACTTTCCCCTTACTTTATGATGATTGTTTTTGCATGACCTCCCCCAAAAAAATTAATTGCCAATTCAGAATCCCACCATTTTATGCCCTTCCAACCCAGTGATCTTTATTAGAGCTGGAGTATTAACATAGTATTTGAAGGCCAAAATGAAGACTTCCTGGGATTTCTACAATATGGACTTCTGTTCTACAAGGTGATCGAGTTATAAAGTCCAATTTGCACAGACTATAATAGTGGTTGATTCAGATTTGAATGACTTCGTAAATGTCAAACGTTAGTTAAAATGAAGTATGCAATTTAGTTTCACAGCTGGTGCACACACACATTTCCTTTTTGGCTGAGCCTTTTGGCTTAGTATGTCATGCAAACTCAAAGTTCTGGTCTTATTCTTAAGTAAATAAGTCCTCTGAACTTAACGAATGTTCATTTCTGACTGAACACGTGCAGCATCACATACTTACCGTATTTTTCCCTCAAAAAAGAGGCTGAAAATCTGGGTGCATACACAGAATACAGCATTTTTTTGCCTCCTGAAACCCCGCCCCTTTCACCAAAATGGCCATGCATGGCCTCTAGAAAGCTTTTAGAGAGCTCCTAGGGGCTGGGGAGGTCAGAAATGAGCAAAAAATGGCTGGTGTTTGCTCAATTTTAACCCTCCCCCCCCCCAGCCAACAGGAGCACTCTTTAAGCTTCCTAAAGGTTATCCATGCCCTTTTTTACGAAAAATGGGCCATTTTTGCTCGTTTTTGACCTCCCCCACTCACCCCAGAAGCACTCTGCAAGCCCCCTAAAGCAGGGGTGTCCAAACTTGGGAACTTTAAGACTTGTGGACTTCAACTACCAGAATTCCCCAGCCAGCATAGCCACCCCTGCCCTAAAGGCTATTCATGCCTTTTGGGGGGTGGTCAGATATGTTTTCATGAAAAACGGGCCGCTTTGGGGAGGTTTGCAGAGTGCAAAAACTTTTTTTTTATTTGCCTCTTCAAAACCTTGGTGCGTCTTATACTCCAAAAATACGGTATTTATGTTAGGTCAATTGTGCTATTTCTCTTAGGTTGCTCCTTCCTCCTTCTCTCAAAAAATTGGTACAGATCTGCTTTTAAATAGAGCAATTCCTTTGTTTCCTCCTTTCCCCTTGGTTGTTGTTGCAAAAGGAGCCTGTGAATAAGCAGAAAAGTCAGCCCCGGTGAATAAAATCTCATGTATGTAGACTTTCCTTTTGGGAGTTATTCAATGGAAATGAGGGGTGTCCTCCAGATAAAAAGAACTGCTGGAGGAAATAGCTGACAATGCTTTCCCCATAACAATGAATGGGCTATCTACTGTCATGGAATCATTGGCTTGCATAGTAAGCAGGTGAGTAAATAGTCATTGAGGCAGTCATTTTGCATAAAAGTCAAGAAGTAGACTGGAACAAAATACACTATCACTTCCCCCCCCCCCCAAGAAATGGTACCTTATCTCTAAAACAGGTAGCTTTGAGAAGGGTGAATATCCTGATAAGGTATTTGACTTAGAATACAGAAGAACAGAGTTGTTGGAAGGAACTTTGAAAGTATTCTAGCTCAACCCCCTGCTCAAGCAGGAGACCCTATAACCAGGATGGCAAACCTATGGCATGCGTGCCAGAGGTGGTATGCAGTGCCCTCTCTAATGGCACATGAGTCGTCGTCCCAGCTGGGCTTCTGGTCTCTGCCGCATATGTGCGGGAGTGGGGTATATGCAGGGGGCACGCACGCATGCGCAGGGGAAATGCGTATGAGGAGCACGCACATGCACAGAGGTTGGGGCGCATTGCATTTTAGTGGTTTGGGGGTGCACACGCACTTTGGGCACTCAGTTCGAAAAAGGTTAGCCATCACTGCCCTATAGCATTCTGGACAAATATCTCTGCAATCTCTTCTTTAAAAATATCCACTGATGGAACAGCCATAACTTCTGGAGGCAAGCCGTTCCATTGATTGATTGTTCTCCCTTTTGCTTAAGATGATTCAAATCCACATTACTCATGGTGCTATATCCCTACAACAAACTTTCTCAAGTGTGGTACATACACACTGCACCTCTGAACACCATTCTGTAAGAGAACATGGCTTAGGTGTTCTCAAAAGGATCTTAATCCATCAAAACAAATTTTGTAGGCTCCAATGTCAGTTTGACATTCAACAAAATATTTTGCCAGTGATCACTTCAGTTAGATTGCTTTTTTTAAAAAAAATTAGTCACCCAATTAAGTTTCCTTTAATATTTCTCTGCTTTCACAACAATTCAACAGTCACCATTTTCTGCTTTTGATATCTCCATACTCTGTTTAATGCAGCCCTGTAAAGTGCACTTTAGAAAGGCAGAAATGCTTAGAACTGCTTTATTAACATCACAATAGCATTAATCGAATCAACGTTTAAGTAAGTCAATTATCCTTTCTACAGATTACTCCTAAATATTAATTTAATTATGTGGCTTAAATATTGTCATATTTTACCAGGGAAATGTGCGTATTGAATTTTAATTTGTTTGATTATATGTATTTTTTTTAACATTCCCTTTCTAATGTTTTCCATTAGGACTACCCCCCCTCCCTCCCCATCAATCCTCCACGTTTTCACATTAATTTAAATGAACTAGTAATTTCACAGTCTTAAGGCTCTCTTAAGGCTGTGTTTGTATCAGTGCTGGGAATCCTGCCAGTTTAACAACCAGTTCGTGATCGCATGCTTTGTGCACGAGTACAATTTTAACAAAACTTCCCTTCCACGTTACTTCTGGGGAGTAACACCACTAAGGCACGACAATTCGCTCTACCGCGTAAACCAGCTGAGAGGATATGGGCAAGTACAGCACAGGGGTGGGTGGGCTCACCTGATTGTCGGAGTGAATCAGTTTGCTCCCCAGCTGATCAATGGAGCTACTGGTTCATCTGAACCGGTCCGAACCGGCTGAATCTCAACCCTGGTTTGTATGCTCTTATGCATTCATCCCCTACTAGTTTGATTTCCTTCATTTTGTATTTGGCCTCAAACAGGGACAGTATTGTGACCATTGAGGCATGGCACCAATTTCAAAAGGTTACCCAAACAAAAGCCCTTTCAACATAAAGCTTTTGCATTTTTTTTCCAGATTGGTCTTTGTTAAGTCTATCCCTGTTAGGAGACTAGAGTTCAGCAGCGGAATGTAGTAACGAATAAGCCGTTGAATAGTCACTCACAGCCACCAAAGGTAAAACAGAGAATAGCTTTATTTGCGTAACGAAAATAGGATAAATAATCTCCAAACAGACTATAAGCAGTCTTGAAGTATATACAGTCTGTTTACACCTCGTTGAAGTTACAGTTGCTCAACTCACAATTCACCATGTAGACAGGTAACTTAGTTACAGACTAGCCACCATCCAATACACGGTCTTCTCTCCAATACAAAGCTCATACAGTAACAGTCAGGAACAGTCAGGAACAATTAGGAGAATCAGTAGTCAGGGGGTGGGGGACCATAATAGTTCCTTCCTCCTTATATGGCTGCTTAAAGCAATTAGCATCCAATTACATCTCTCTAGCATTTAAAGTACCAGATACATTTGTTACAATCATGGCTTATATACATTGCCAAGCCAAGACTAGGGTTACATCCCTAACAGTCTTATTATTCACAATAGTAATTATTCAATCTTATTATTCATTGTGTGAATAATAATATCTTATCACACAATGCTGTCCTAAGCCAGGTTTCTTCCAATCACTCAAAATCTCAGACCAGATAACTACCAATTGAGATAAGATGCTTGACCACAGTAGGATTTTTATACTTCCGATCTGGTAGCTCTGACTTTAAAAACATTTGAAAAAAAATTACTCTTTAATGTTACTTTCTAGATTGATATATAGCTATAGCAATAGCACTTAGAATTATATACCACTTCACAGTGCTTTGCAGCCCTCTCTAAGCAGTTTACAGAGTCAGCATAGAAATAGTCCTTGATTTACAGCAGTTCATTTAATGACCTTCAAAATTACAACAGCACCGGAAAAGGTGACTTATTGACTGTGTTTCACACTTACAACCATTGCAGCATCGCCATGGTCATATGATCAAAATTCAGATGCTTGGCAACTGATCAATATTTTTGATGGCTGCAGTGTTCCGGGATCATGTGATCCGCTTTTGTGACCTTCTTACAAACAAAGTCAATGGGAAAGACAGATTCACTTAACAACCATGTTAAGTAAATGATTCTCTTAACAACTGTGGCAACAAAACTCATAAAATGGGGCAAACTCACTTAACAAATGTTCCACTTAGCAACATAATTTTGGGATCAGTTGTGGTTCTAACTCAAAGACTGCATTTCCCCCAACAATTTGAGTCCTCATTTTACTGACGGCTTAGTTTACGGAAGGCTTAGTTAACATTGAGCTGGTCAGAATTGAAGGAATCAAGCTCCTGGCAGTGTGAACAGAATTAGCCTGCAATACTGCATTCTAACCACTGCACCAAGTGGCGTAAGTATCCTGCCTTTCCTTCAGAAGCTCAAAGTGCAGGCAAAGTGTTCCCTTCTCCTATTTCTTCCTCACAACAGCCTCATGTAATCATTGAGCTGGAAGGAAGTGACTGCCCCCAAAGATATCTCTTAACTTCTGTACCTGAGAGTAGTTAGGTAAAGGATTGATAGGGCTCTCTTGAGTAGTGGTGGCATCAGGACACTATATTGGAGCATGTAGTGTATGGCATAACATACATGAACTTACAATGTAGGTGAACATTTCACCTAAATTAAAAACACAGTAAAAATGAAGGGACGTGGTGGCTCAGTGGCTAAGACGCTTGTGAATCAGAAAGGTCGGCAGCTTGGCAGTTCGAATCCTTAGCGCTGCATAACTGCGTGTAACTGCGTAACCCGTTACTTGTCCCAGCTTCTGCCTACCTAGCAATTCAAAAGCATGTAAAAATAGAAAAATAGGAACCACCATTGGTGGGAAGTTAACAGTGTTCCGTGCGCCTCAGCATTTAGCCATGCTGGCCACATGACCACAGAGACATCTTCGGACAGCACTGTCTCTTTGGCTTTGAAACGAAGATGAGCACCGCCCCCTAGAATCGAGAACAACTAGCACATATATGCGAGGGGAATTTTTACCTTTTTAAAATATGAATGTTAAAAAGATCTATATTCAGATACCAATGTCTAGGCCATCTAACCATTTAAGCACAGTATCATTTACCTGAAATAAATCAAATACTGGATCGGTATATGCCCTCGGTTTACAGCAATGCAATCTACAGTTTGATGTGAAACCACACAGGGGAAGGATGTTATGCCCAGTGGTGGGATTCAGCCAGTTTACACTAGTTTGGGATAACCGGTTGTTAACTTTCTGAGCAGTTTGATGAACTGGTTGTTGGAAGAAATCATTAGGGCGGAGAACCGATTGATAAATTATTTGAATCCCACACTGGTTATACTCCATTTATACAGCAGATATTATGTGAGGTGCAAATCCATTCAGGATTGTCCATTGCTGGCAAATAGATCAAATGACTATGTAATAGTTCTACTAAAAGCCAGCAGGGCTTCATACCTAGATTGTGAAATAAGCAGCTAATTCACCAGAAGCTGGTGCACCAGGGCCACATGCAACTGTGCAATGGCTCTAATGCAATATTGCAGGCTAATTCTGCCAACTTCTGGGAGTTCGATCCTGACCGGCATAAGGTTGACTCAGCCTTTCATCTTCCAATGTCGGTAAAATGAGGACCCAGATTGTTGGAGGCAATATGCTGACCTGTAAACCCCTCAGAGAGTGCTCTAAAGCGCAGTGGAGCAGTATTTAAGTCTAAGTGCTAGCTATCACTATTTGTGGCTTGAGTATAAGCCCTTTAATTGTTGCTGAATCATAATTTAAATGTGATTGAAAGAGAAATTAACTATATGAGGAAATTATCAAGGCAACACTTTGCAATTTAATTATATTGAAACAGAAGTCAGATCTATATTATTATCAGTGACGTGCGGTGAGGTTTATGACTGGTGAGGCACTGACACACTGGGTTTCAAATATTTTTAGACTTGTGGACTTCAACTCCCAGAATTCCACAGCCAGGCATGCTCAGTTCCAATTTAAAGCGATAGCATTTGTTTTTCTCCTTTGCTCCTTCTTTTTCTTTTTCTTCTCCTTCCCCTCCTTCCTCCCCCTCTCCCTTCCTCCTCCTCTCTCAAACACACACACACACACACACACAGACACACAGAAGTTGGATTGGACTATCTCTCCTACCCCTTCCCTCTCTCACTCACTCTCAAACAAACCCCCCCACACACAAAAGTTGGATTGGATATCTTTTCCAGTGGCTTGAAAGCAGCTCCTCTGCCATCCCCCCCATTCCCCTGCTGCCTTTCCCAAACACCTCCACCATTGCAAATGCAGCCTGCTGTCTGGGTGGGAAATGCCTGGAACACAATAAAGCCCACCCACCACCTCCTGCTGGCAGGCTGGGGTGAGAAGAGAGGCAGAGAAGCCGGAGGGGAGCCGAGCCGAGCCTTCCAAAAGAAAGAGGCTGGGGGGAAGTGTGTGTACTACAGCATGGCTCTTTGCCTGGCTTCCTGCCTCCTCCTGTGGTCTCCTCAGTGCTCGCTTGTGCTCTCCCTCCCCAAGTGTAGTTTGATTGCAGGCGGAGCCACGTTGCCTTTTCAAACTTGTAATCATGAAGCTGGGCTAGATTTTTATATAGTTTTATCCAGCTGTGTGTGTGAGAGAGAGAAATGAATGGGGGCCTGGGGAGGAAGTCACTACACTTGGGGAGGGAGAGCACCAGTGAGGAGACCACAGGAGGAGGCAGGAAGCCAGGCAAAGAGCCATGCTGTAGCACACACACCGGCCCCACAACGTGGCTCTGCCTGCAATCAAACTACTCTTGGGGAGGGAGAGCACAAGCGAGCCAGGGTCCTTCCCTCCAGCCTTTGTCCAAAGCCCTGCACAGCACCAGGAGGATGAAGTTTGAATTCCTCCCCCTCCCTCCAACCCACACGTACCTTTTCCAGCTTTTTTTAACAGTTAAGCAGAGTCATCCACAGTGAGGCAGTAACTACCTCAGCTTTTTCCTTTTACTTTGTTTTTCATGATGAGAGTGGTGAGGCTGTGCCTCACTTGCCTCACCTGACTGCACGTCACTGATTATTATTTTCCTTCTGCCTTTCATCTATGCTCTTCTGTCTCTGCCTGCTTTTTAGGAATATAGCTCTTGTTCCAAGAGTTTTAAAAAATCGAATGTGGCCTTAGATATGACAGAGAATCCGCAACTTTGTAATATCCATTTACCATTTTACCAGTGTCACTTCACAAAATCATTACCTTATTTAAATGACTGCTGCAATTTTGCAGCAGTCTGAATATTTGTAGATGGGAATATTTGGTTCTGTATATTTGTACCTGAGAAAATCCAGGATATACTGCTTGTATTCTAATATGCAGCGAATCATGTCCAAAGCAGGTCAGCATTACAAATGAAAAACTGTTTTAATTGTTACGTTGTAGAATGGGCCAAGGGCTGGAACAAACTAACCATTAGCATTTGTCATCACTATTATCATCTATAAAAATATTTGTACAATTATTTTGAAAATTCTTCACTATTTAAGACAGGGAAAATAATATAAAAGCAGAATAAAAGCACAGTAAAGAAAAGGACTATAAAGATCACTACAAAAGCCCAAATGTGGGGGAAGATTAACAATCAAGGGAGCACCCCATCTGGCCTTGCCTCTCCTGATACAAAGCTTTCCATGGTTGTACAGGTGCAGATGGGATCTCCAACATGCTGAAGGTTTTATGCGGGAGTTCCTTTGAAATCACAGTGATAAATGTTCGATACTAGCTTCAGCTATTATGGTTTCCACCAAGGTCCTCTGTTCTGGCGGGAATAGAGGTTTAATCTCATTGGTCGAAGGGTCTGACAGCTCCCTATAAAAGGGCTGCTGTCAGACTCAACCTTTGCTGGATTGTACATAGTTGCTACTGAGTTAATAAGGAGCTGTTGTTACCGTTAGCCTGTGTGTGTGTCTTTCCATTACCCGATCTAACAATAAACATCTGTAGATGCCAACAATGAGGTGGCAATGGGAGTATATGATCTTCCTTGTTTACCAGATTTCACTAGATTTTATTCTTCATTTCCATATTTATTGATTTCCTCCGGTCAACTTCCATTACTTCAACACCTTTTGAAACTTTTTTTCCGATCTGAAGTTCTGAACGTCTAGGGCCATGATGGCAAACTTATGGCATGCGTGCCCAAAGTGGGTCGTTGCCCCGGCTCAGATCCACCGTGCATGGACATGTGCCTCTCACTGGCCAGCTGATTTTTGAGTTTCTGTTGCACATATGTGGGGTTGGGGGATTGTGCGCGCATGCATGGGGGGAGTGGGGTCATGTGCACATGCGTGAGGGGCAGGGCGGCCCATATTTGGTCCCAGGAGGCTGCTGGGAGGCTACTAGGCCCAAAAAGGGGCACGGGGGGGTCGCATATGCATGCACAGGGGGAAGGGCACAGGGCATGTGCATTGCATTATGGGTTTTATTTGGCATTATTCAGCACACGACAACGAAAAGGTTAGCCATCACTGATCTAGGGTCATTGACATCAAGTTATTAACATTTGGATATGACATCAAATGAGGGATTTAGTTGATCAAGAAAGATCAAGTTGACGGAAGATTAACTTCCATTTCATAATTTAATTTTTTATTTCATATTTATATTTTATGTTAAATTATACGTAATAATTTAATTAAATCTTGCCTTTATTATTTTTATAAATAACTCAAGGCAGCTAACATAACTAATATTCCTCCTTCCTTTTATTGTCTCCACAACAATAACCCTGTGAGGTGGTTTGGGGAGAGAGAGAGAGAGAGAGAGAGAGAGAGAGAGAGAGAGAGAGAGAGAGACTGACTGACTGACTGACTGACTGACTGACTGACTCAAAGTCACCCAGTTGGCTTTCATGATTAAGCTGGGACTAGAACTTACATTCTCCTGGTCTCTAGTCTGGTGCCTTAACCACTAGACCAAACTGACTCTTTCCACTCTTTCTTTTGTTGAAAGAAGGTAATATTATTTTCCAAGCGATGAGTTAGGAAATGATAATACATTCACACTGTAATTTCCTACATCAGGAAGCGTTTGTTCTTGCCAAAAACAGTCTGTACTTTTCATAGTTTTTAATCAAAACTGCATTTCCTCCGCATTTTAATGCAATGTAACAACTTATTTGATTCTGCCTCGCTGATCCTTTTTTTAGTCATACAAAATGAGGCAAATCCAACTAAAATTAATCAACAGGCTCAAATATTTGGCTGATTATTCTGGAAGGCGGTTAGATTAGGGAAATCTGATACACTGATGTCTTTCTCAAGAGGTTATGAACATAAAGTCTAACGGGGGTATAAAGGACAGGCCAGAGTTGCCAGTCAATCAGGAAAAAAACCTGGGCTGACCGTTTTATTTCCAATGAAACAAGGGATAATATGATTAAGTCTTAGATCTACACATTCATACTCACAGTCCTGTACCTGCACAGCCATTTTTTAAGTTATATATTTCAGATGAACAGATAGATATTATGCAGTATTCTGGGTAGGTTACCAGATATTATGCAGTATTTGGGTAGGTTACCAGACAGCCAGCTCCAAATTCTGGGAGCTGAAGTCCATAAGTCTTAAAGTTGCCAAGGTTAGACACCTATAATCTGAGCCAGATCTTGCTAAATCGTCCCTAGATCTCTCTTTCATCTACGTTTTTTAACATTATTCAGTTTTGTGTAATGCACCAACTAAGACCACTGTTTTTCATTTTTAAAATATATCATTAGCTCCTCTCTAATTTTGCTTTCACAGAGTATTACAACCTGGACCATCCCGGGCATTGGGATATTTTATTTCAGCTTCATTTGTTGAAGAGCCTTTGTATTTGTACATACTTAGATAGTAATCTGTGAGTAAACATTCTGCAAACAAAACAACGTAAGCCTCATCTTATACTGTATACCAGTGATGGCTAATGTTTTCCAGACCGAGTGCTCAAAGCTCGCACATGAACCCCCCCAAATGCAATGCACCCGCCGAATGTACGGCAAAGACCTAAAGAGGAGGCGCATGCACATGCACAGCAGAGCTGAGCTGGGGCGACAGTCGCCTGCCCACAGAGAGGGCGCTGCATGCCACCTCTGGCATGTGTGGCATAGGTTCGCCATCACGGCTGTATAAGATGGCTTCTTCTCATAATTTATCATGATAAAAGGCTTGTGCCTTGAAACCAGGGGTATCAAACTCAATTTCATTAAGAGCCGTGTCAGGGTTCTGTTTGATCTCGAAGTTGTGTGTGGCCAGGGGGGCGTGGCCAGCTTGATATCACAGATGTCAGGGGTGCCTGTGGTGGCCTGAGTGCTCTGCCAGCGAAAATGGGCTCCCAATCTCCGTTTTCAGCTGGGATGGCCTCCTGCAACCCTCTGCCAGAGAAAACGGAGCTCGGGAGGACCATGAGCTCTATTTTCACTGGCAGAGGGTTGCAGGATGCTGTCCCAGCCGAAAACAGAGATTGGGAGCCCATTTTCACTGGCAGAGCACTCAGTCCACCACAGGCACCCAAGACATCTGTGACATCAAGCTGGCCATGCCCCCCTGGCCACACACAACTTCGAGATCAAACAGAACCCTGACACGGCTCTTAATGAAATTGAGTTTGATACCCCTGGTTTCAAGGCACAAGCCTTTTATCATGATAAATTATGAGAAGAAGCCATCTTATACAGCCGTGATGGCGAAACGTATGCCACACATGCCAGAGGTGGCATGCAGTGCCCTCTCTGTGGGCAGGCGACTGTCGCCCCAGCTCAGCTCTGCTCTGGTGGTAATGCAAACTTCAAACAATCAAAGAGAACTGGGGTTATTTCACAAGCAGAAGTTTTTCTTTTGTCCATTAAAAGGACCATGTCTACATAGCAGGAGGAGAAAAAAACCAGGTGAAAACCCACCATTCAGATAAATTTAAGACTAAATAATGTTTCAGCAGGAATCCTGAGCCTGGTTTCTATGCCAGGCTTCCCAGCTTTCTATAGCCCCTCTACTTATCTTGCCAGCTTTGATCCTGGCTCGTTCTTCTAGTTCCTCCAGGTCCCCCATGCGGGCAGCTTGAAAACAAAATTCACCTTTTCCTTTGATCAGCATAAGAGTGACATAAATTTTCACTGGTGCTCTCTTTCTCTATTTTTCCCCAGCTGACTTTTTTTCCTGACAGTGGGCAAATTTCATTTTAAAAAGCTATTACTAGTCCTATCGGTAAAAGGAGGTGAAAAGGAGGCTACATTTCTGTCAATCAAAGGGCTTGGACTGTTATAAATAGAGTCCAAGGCTATGGAGTGTTTCCTACAAACAAACCTAGTTATCCAACATTACGTTCCCTTTTATTTTGCTATTACAGAAATATGCTGAACAGTTGCAGCCAAATTTGGTGCATTGCTTCACTCACATTATTCCACACAGACCTTTTTTCCTCATGGTCCCACACAACAATAAGTCTGTGACACAATTTGTTTCTAGTCCAGAGGTGGTTCGTTATAAATTAAATTCTTCTGGTTGCAAATGCTGGGATTCCATGGATGCATTTTTTTCATCAGTTGTAGATTAGATTATATTAGATCAACAGAGTTAGAAGGGACCTTGTAGGTAATCTAGTCCAACCCCCTGCCCAAGCATGAGATCCTACATCATTTCCAACAAATGGCAATCCAATCACTTCCTGAAAGCCTCTAGTGATGAAGCTCCCACAGTTTCCGAAGGCAAGCTGTTCCAGTGGTTGATTGTTCTCACTGCCAGAAAAGTTCTCCTTATTTCTAGGTTAAATCTCTCCTTGGTCAGTTTCCATCCATTGTTCCTTGCCTGACCTTCAGGTGCTTTGGAAAATAGCTTGATCCCTTTCTCTCTGTGGTAGCCCCTCAAATATTGGAACACTGCTATCACATCTACCCTGGCCCTTCTCTTAATTAGATTAGCCATGCCCAGTTCCTGTAACCGTTCTTCATATGTTTTCGTCGCCAGTTCCCTAATCATCCTGGTTGCTCTTCTCTGCCCTTTTTCTAGAGTCTCAACATCTTTTTATAGTGTGGTGACCAAGATGATGATGATGGCGGCAATGGTTAGATTTTTTTCTTTAGTTTTTTCAAGTCATTGTTGATTCTGGTAACTGCCTAGATCAGAGATGTCCAACCTTGGCCACTCTAAGACTTGTGGACTTCAAGTTCCAGAATTCCCCTTGGCAGCCTGGGGAATTTTGGGAGTTGAAGTCCACAAGTCTTAAAGTGGCCAAGGTTGGACAGCCTAGCCTAGACTATATATCTCTTTCAAGGTAGCAAATATACCCAATTCTATTCAATATTGCATCTTGCCAAGGTGTTAGACTTATCTTGTGAACCAGGCTGGCCGCAATTGGATGAAGTTCCAGGCGAGGGTCTGCCGCTGTCGCAGGGAATTCTGCAGGCGAAGCAACCACGGTATTCTTCTGCAGCAGTTGGGACTGGATTAAGGAGGTCTGGTCGACTGCGCAGGCATCCAGCGTATTTGCAAGACTACGCATGCACCATCAGGAAAGAGAGGGGTGTTATTTCCATGGCTTTGCCAACATGCCAAAGCAAAATGATTGCCTGGAGGTTTGACAGCCAGAGTGGGAGAATGGAGCATCCCGATTGGTTGTCCTGTCTGATAGCATGTATATAAATAGCTGTCAGACAGAAGCTTTCACTGTTGCGGGTTCAGAGCTGTTGGTTTACTGTTAGCTGTTAATAAACCTGTTTGAATTACGATCTGTGTTGCCTAAGTCCTGTCCCCCCAGGTCTCCCTTCAGAACAGGGATTTGCACTATCCTTCCCCTGCCATGCCCACAAAGCCACACCCACAAAGCCACACCCACATAACCAGTAGTAAAAAAAATTTGAATCTCACCACTGATTCAGTTGTGGCAACTGTTTATTAGTTTATTTATTTATGGTCTAAGACCAAGTCACAAAATTTAAAATACAACACATCATTAATATTTACATACAAATCATGCAGACACGTATAAGAGGGGGAAATCCAATAAATTAACAATTTATCAGAGGCACCAAAAGGTCTCCATAAGCTAAGGCTGTAGATAAATATTTTGCTATTTTGCTTTGAAACACCTGGCTATGGTCTTTTAGTAAAAATATCTGAATCCCCTTTTCATGAGTGGAGCTTATCTCGCTCAGAGAGGGTATATAAACTGACCCCCACTTCAACAACATGTCTTATATACAAGACTAAATTCTGGATTGATTGGCAGGCATACTAATAAATAAGTAATCTTCTGTATGTCAAAATCAGCCAAAGCCATGCATTGCCAGCTATTTAAAACTCACACAATGATCCTAGAGAAAGAATTGGAACGCAAGGGTTGCAATCCTCATTATAAATGCTAAACTCTCACTAGTAGTGAGAAGTGGAATGGGGCAACGTGTATTATTGTTGTTGTTTTATTTCCTCCATTAATTGGAATCATGGTTTTATGAATACCTTATAACAGCTGTCCTGACAACGTATTTCCATTCTGTTTATTTCTGAAGAAAAGTAAGCCAAAGTTTAAGAAATTTCATTTTTTTCCATGAAGCCCTATCATATACAAGCCATCCAGATAACAATACTCATCTGCAAATGCCAAAAAAGTTAATTATTGAAGTATTTTTCAGTTTGTTTTAATGTGATGTCAAAATAATAATAATAGAAGTTATTGGAGTGCAACAGAAGCTCTGAAATGAAAATAGAAGAAAATGTCAGCTCTATTAATATTTGCAATGAGATTTTTTTTAAAAAAATAAAAAATGCTCCATTTTTTTAAATGCTTCACAATCAAACCAAATCTATAATTATGTCCCAATTGAGTTCCTGCCCTCCTGATTTTTCTTGATTTAAATATTTTAGTGAGTTTAATTACCACTACAAATGACTGAACAAATCATAAATGTCAACAGAGGGATTAAAAACAACAAAAGATCTTGTCCAATTTTTCTCTAAAATTATACAAACATGAACTACTCAACAGCAAACACCTTTAAAGTTCAGTTGTTTCCATGGAAGAAATGTATCTGCTCCTTTATGCTCTTCTTGAAATGTATGTAAGTTGAAAGTTCTTAATTTGATCTATGAAGCCTCATACATCCCTATAAAACAGCCTTCCAGATAACTTCCGATGCGGTCTATCCACTGATGGAATGGCTACACCAAAATGATCGCATCAACAAGGGGATAGAAACAAGGCCTTGTGATTCATTTCATGAATTTGTTTAGTATCACTTTATAATGTCTTGGCAAGACCACACTTGGAATACGGCATCCAGTTTTGGTTGCCACAATATTAAAAAAAAAAAAGATTTTGAGACTTGAGAAAGAATGTAGAGAACAGCAACAAAGATGATTAGGGGACTGGAGGCTAAAACATATTAAATAACGGTTGCTGGTATTAGGTATGTCTATTTTAATGAAAAGAAGGACTAGGGGTGACATGATAGCAGTGTTCCAATAGCTCAGGGAGGGAGGGAGTCAACCTATTAACCAAAGCATCTAAAGGCAGGACAAGAAACAATTAATGGAAACTAAACACAGAAAGAAGTAACCTAGAATTAAGAAGAAATTTCCTGACATTTAGAACAATTAATCAGTTGAATGGCTTGCCTCCAGAATTTGTAGCTACCCCAACACTAGAGGTTTTTTTCCGAAGAGATTAGGCACATTTGCTTGAAATGGTATAGGGTTTTCCTATTTGAGCAGGGGATTGGACTAAGAGATCTCCAAGGTCCTTTTCAATTCTGTTACTCTGTTATTTAAAAAAAAAAGATCCAATATGAGATTTAAATAAATTGCTGGAGCAGATTGGGACAACTCTTTGAGATACAAAGGGAAAATTAGGCCATGTAAAGTTGACTGTGGGAATCAGACATCATGCCATGGCCAACTTGCTGCAACCAACTCACTATAGCCAACTCACCATGGGCAACTTGCCATGGTAAACTCGCTGTGGGACAGTTTAACCATTCTATTTAATTACCGTATTTTTCTGAGTCTAAGACGCACCTTTCCTGCCCCTAAAAAAGGATGAAAATTTGGGTGCATCTTATACACTGAATGTAGCCCCACCCATCCACCCACCAGCCCCAACCCTTTGGCCTCTGCCTCCCAGAAATTTACCTCCTTGCAGCAAATGGGGCTCGCAAGGCTGCAATAGCTAGATTAATCCCTGCAGCCTGAAACAGCTGATGATCGGGAGAAATTGAAAGTGAAACTTGCTGTTTGCTCCATGTGGCAAATTGCTGGGAGGCAGAGGCAGATTATTTTTCTTGTGCTAATCAGGCTGTTTGCTGCAAAGAGGTAAGTCAATAACTATAAATGCCTATAGAATGCTCAAATTATTAGACTTATGTTTTAAAGACTGCTTTATTATTGTTCTAGACAGCTTAACAGAATGAAGAAGCTTTTTAAAATAAATGCTTGATCTGAAGAGGCCCAGTGCTATTGTATCTTCTTTTAAATAGCAGATAATAACTATATTTCCAGAAAGCACATCAACTTTAACAGCATTTGTACGAGTATAGTCTGAAATGTAACACTATAAAGTGTATATTTTCTGTACTGTTTGCTCTTTGCTGTTTGTTGCAAGGAGGCAAATTGCTGGGAGACAAAGGCAGATATTTCCCTTGTTTTCCTCCCCAAAAGCTAGGTGTGTCTTATACTGCAGAGCATATTATACTCTGAAAAATATGGTATTTACAAAAACTAAAAATTATTTTAATTTTTGCCGTTTGCATTTCATTCTGCCCTTCCTTTTGCAACCTTTCTTTAATTATTTTATTCCACCATTTCTTTGATATTAGTGTAACACTTGTCCTGCAGAGAGTTAGCCATGGTCAGTTGGCTGTGGCAAGTTGACCATGGCAAATTGTTATAGATCGTTGACTGTGTCCCCTTGGAGAACTGACTTCATTTGGAAGATAGT
Source organism: Natrix helvetica (assembly GCF_964273705.1). NCBI lineage: Eukaryota > Metazoa > Chordata > Lepidosauria > Squamata > Natricidae > Natrix > Natrix helvetica. The sequence goes on from NC_138552.1 coordinate 85,843,761, forward strand.
TCTAAAAAAGAATGCAGGGAAAATATTTTCTTGATTTAAAGAAAATGTGTTCATTTAATCTGATGAAAGAATTGTGCTCCAGAATTTCTTTTCTATAGAAATTTCAGGTTAATTCTAATGGTGGAATAAGGTGCCTATGCCTATTTATTTATGAAGGTGGCCAAGAAGAATTAGTGCATAATCTGCATTTCACTGTACAACCATCCCTCTATGTCCATCAGCCTATGAGTCAAAAAAGCATCTCATTGAGGGTTCTTCTTCTATTTGGGATCTGATTTCCAATGACAGAGAAGATGTGCATCTATTATCTATATTGTAAGTCATCAGCAGTGGTAGGTTGCAGGCGGTACGCTCCGGTACGGGCATACCGGAACCTGCCCGGAGCACTGGATACCATTCCGGTACGGTGCTCCAGAGGGCCCACCTGCCTGCCCGAGCTCCTTGTCTGTCCTTTTAAGCCTTCGGTGCTTCCGTGCATGCATATGGCGCGTACAGCGCGTGCGTGGTGCTCCGCTGAGCAGCTGGAGCATTGCGGAGGCTTGCCGAGGCGTCGCTGGCAGATAAGATCCATGTGTGTGGTGTGCCCACTGGTCATCAGATACTAACATGGCCTTTCTTTGTTCAAAGTGGGTTGGCCATCTATGACACTGTTGAATTTTGCAGGGTCATACATTTTAATCATAATGTATATTATTACTGCTATTAGACACACACACACAGTTTTATTTCTTTTACCCTTGCAAGCTGCTCAGAATTATGTGAAATGACATGTAATTTCCATTTATGAAAACTGCTGAAAAATCACATTGGGACCAATTCACACATTTCCCAATCATCATAGAATAACTGCTTACAGTTGCCCAACTATATATTTTTCATTTTTTTCCTGAATCATTGGAAGAATAAGCTAAGCCAAAGAAATTTCCTTATTGCTTAACAAGATCCCATATCAATTATACCAGTATAATATCATAATTCACTTGCAAGCTTGAACAAATGGCAAGAAGAATTTTATAATACATCTATAAGAAGTTTTATTTCTAAAGGGAGTTAAAATCAAGCTTTCTACAAAAGGCTAAAGTTATCACACTTCACTTCAAAGCCTTCATCTACCATTCAAAACAGGGGAAAGAAGATTACCAGAATGTACCTCAGGTTCTTTCAACTAATGGCCTCTCTAGTCTACTTAGCATTTCATTAAAATAACATTATATTGTACCTTCTGTAATTGATCCTACAAAACAGTAGAGCTGAACAGAAAGAAGTAACATTAAGAAGGAATTAATAATATCTCAGCACCACCCTAGTACAGAATTTCTCTTTGAAGCATTAGCTTTATAGAAAGAAAGAAGGAAGGAAAGGAAAGGAAAGGAAAGGAAAGGAAGAAGGAAGGAGAAAATGGGTGAAACTATCGTGATACAAAAAGTTATAAATTTCTAACGTAGTCTAGGATTCAGTTAAACCTACCCACATTTTAGCTAGGAGTGTGCAAGCAAGCAACAAAACAGAATTAAATAATGTAATCTTGAGAAGAACAAAAGCATTTTAAATTCCTATATGCAATAATTCTGTCCAAAATGACATTTATACAGGAAAAATATATAGTATTAGGAAAAACAATCTTCAATTAGATAATAAATGATGATTGAATTCAACTGAATTTAATATTTCCTGGCGGGGCATTTCAAAGCCCATTGTTAAATTATTCTTTTTAGTCGAGACACTTTTTCGTAATTCTAAATGTTACTGATGCAATAAAAACATTTCCCCCCAGTGTTTCACAATATGAAATGCAATGGCTAACAATACAAACACTGCTGTTGAAATAACCAGAAGTTTTAAAGTCATAATATTTATCTATTAGTTCCTCAACACTTGAAATCAGGAAATCTTGGGAAATACTTTCTCTTCTCCACATCAAAGGAAGTATTTTTCTTTGTGTTACAGCTTCTGGATTTTCATTGATTCCATCCAAGAAGGAAGTATCTTCTGCCACGGTGGTCGTTCTCTGACCTATGGACTATTTATCTCCATGTAAGATAGAGCAAAGATTTAACTAGGTGCATGACGGTTCTCTATCCGGCTTGGTATATTACTGAAATCCTGTTTTCCAATTCATATTTATAAACCAGTAAATTGAATTGTATCCAGGCTTTGTTTTTTCTTCAACAAGTACAGTTAACTCACCCTGCCAACAAAAGTGTGTATAGTCAATGCTATGGTCTTTCCAGTTGCAATGTATAGCTGTGAAAGTTGGACCATAAGAAAGGCTGAGGGCTAAAGGATTGAGGCCTTTCAACTATGGTGCGATCAAACTGGCCAGTCCTAAAGGAGATCAACCCTGACTGCTCTTTAGAAGGCCAGATCCTGAAGATGAAACTCAAATACTTTGGCCACCTAATGAGAAGGAAGAACTCACTGGAGAAGAGCCTAATGCTGGGAAAGATTGGGGGCAAAAGAAGAAGGGGATGACAGAGAATGAGGTGGCTGGATAGAGTCACCGAAGCAGTAGGCGTGAGCTTAAATGGACTCCAGAGGATGGTAAGGACAGGAAGGCCTCGATGAACGTTGTCCATGGGGTTGCGATGGGTTGGATATGATGTTGCAACTACTACAACAACAAACAGTTATAATAAAATGTGCTTTAAGTGCATGCCTTCCACCTTAATGGAATATGCAGCAAAGCATTTTTAAGAGAAGAAAGATATTCATTCCAAGCCTGTCATGCTATATTCTATGTTCTAATAAGGTGGAAGGAACCTTGGAGGCCTTCTAGTCCAAGCAGGAAAGCTTAGAGCATTTCAGACAGGTATGTTAAGTAAGTAAGCTCCCTGTTAGGAGAGCGAGTGTGCAGAGAAGCGTAATGAGAGTGGTATGGACGAGCACGCACAAACCAGCATACAGGGACACTGAAAAGTATAAAATATAGTAGTTTACTATGTGGAAATATAGAGGTATTCAGAGTCCAGTTAACAGTCCAAGTCATACACGGTTCAGTCATTCAGTTATCAAATAGTCAGTCTAGCAAACAAAACAGCTAACAGTAGCAAAACACAGTACCTCACAATACACCGATCAGCGTCTAACAAAACAGAGAGCTAACAGCCATTCTGGCTCCCTCTTATGGCTGCTTGAGGTAACAAACCAATTACATCTCTCTAGCATTTAAAGTAACAGATACATTTGTTACAGTCATAGCTTATATACATTGCCAAGCCAAGCCTAGGGTTAAATCCCTAACAAGGTGGCTATCCAGTCTCTTTTTAAAAGCCTCCAGTGACAGGGTACCACAACGTCAGGAGGCATGGCATTCTACTGGTGAATTGTTCTCACCGTTAGGAAGTTTCTCCTTAATTCCAGGTTGCTTCTTGATTAGTTTCCATCCATTGTTTCTTGTTTTGCTTTCTAGTGCTTTGGAAAATTAGTTGACCACTTCATCTTTGTGGTAGCCCCTAAAAATATTGGAACACCGCTATCATATCACTCAGAGTCCTTCTTTTCATTAAATTACATATAGCCTATTCCTTTCATTAAACTATACATAGCCAATTCCTGTTCGTCATAATTTTTAGCCTCCAGCCTTTTAATCATCCTTATTGCTCTTCTCTGTACTCTTCCCAATGTCTCAACATACTTTTTGTATTGTGGTGACCAAAACTGGATGCACTATTCTAAATGTGGTCTTACTAAGGCTTCGTAAATGGCTGTCCAGTCTCAAAAATTGATATTGTTGTTGGATAAACATCCTGCTGATGAAAAAAGCTCAACAGAAGCCAACAAAAGCCCTCTTCTGATATTGAATAGGACAAGAGAAATTTGGTCTTTTCCTTTGCCTCATTACACATTTCTAAAATATGTTTTGGAAGGCTAGTGGAATCACCAAAAACCAGGTTTTCTCTTCTTTGTTGCCAATAGATTTGTGAGCAAAATGCTATCTGGAAATACTTTCATCAGAGGAATTAAACCTTGAATCTATACCAGTGATTGTTGTAGAAATATGAAAGGATGCCTTGGACTTTAATCATCATCTGATATTTTGTTTTGAATAGCCTTCCCCAGCCACTTATTGCCAAGGTTTCTGATGTATGTGCAAGTTGAGCACACATATGCAGGATCTTATCTATTCTATTCTACGAGACCTTAAAGAAAATCTAATACTTCAAAAGGCCAAAGGCAAAGCTTAGAAAAATAATAGTTTATTTATTGCAGAAAAACTACAATGACTTGAGAACATACATTGGGGGAATTTGAATCATGCATAAGCTGAGAATGCTACTCTGTCAGGGGAATTGGAATCAAACATAGACTGCAGTAAACATGAAGATGCAATATGGTGGCATGATTCTGTGAAAATAACATTGGTATTTATAAGCGTTTTACTAGAAAAGGTGGGGGAAAGGGAAGGCTAGAAGTGCCCCCAAATGCTGGAACAGGTCCAGCTGGAAGGGATTCAGGAGGCAAATCAGATAAAAGCCTCAGGAGGATTTCCAGAGATTGAGTTTTCAGTGAAAACCTGAAAAGGAGATTAATGTATTTGTCAATCAATTAGAAGAAACAGGAGATTGTAGGAAAGCAAGCCTGTCCTTTTTTCTGGCTTGGATGTGATGGATGTTGGCTTGGTTTCTTCTGAAGACAGATAGGGGAAAAAATGAGGTGTCTGTGTGTGGAACGGCTTTTATCCCTTCATCAGGAATTTAGCAAATTAAAAGGAAGCAAAACTCACTTCGTGGTGGCCTGACTGAATTTGTGAAATCTTTGCTAAAGTATCAGATGGGTACAAAGCAGAAAAAGAAAAGAAAAAAGGTTCCTGGGATGACAACAAAGGGGGAAAATGAGATTCTACCAAAAGGTCCAACTCTTAGAGTTTATTCCAAACAAAAGCGCTTTGCTGCATTGATCAGATTTAGGAATATCATCACAATGTAAAACACTCCAACACTAGAATCGCAAATTATTCCACGACCTCAAGATTAGCATCTTTTGAACTGAACATGAGAAGAATAAGAAAAGCACAGAAAGTATGCATGCATAAATACTATACGTGTATAAAAGTAGTTTACGGCAAGGGCTGATGGGTCAATAAATGCCTGCAGGTCAAAAGAAGGTCAATAAAAGTTTGGGAAGGTCATTAAGTGGTTGTTAAATGATGGAAAGTTGATGGGTTTAGTTAAGGTGACCAACCTTTTTACAATGAAAAGGAGGACAGAACACGTTCTATTGTCCAAAATGCTAAGGTGACCAACTTTTTTACAATGAAAAGGAGGACAAATAAATTGGAAAAAAATATTGTAAATAAAAGAAATATTTTATTCATTGCAACAATAATACACTAAAATATGATATATGCATAATAAAAACATTTGCAACATTTTATATTGTAGTTATGCTTACATGCCTGTTAATTATTATTTAAATGAGTACTTTTCCATTGAATTAATATTTTTTGTCAATGTATCATCTTCTAACAATATATTGGAAATATCTGAACAAGAAATATCCTTCATATTGAATTTTATGGCAAATGCTGCAGCTAGAGTATCAACATTCAATCTCGATTTCTCACTTGTCGAAAAATCATTGGCAATTGAAAAAAACTCTTTCAACTGCTGCATTAGTTCCAGGGCAGCACAACATAAATTGAACAAGTATAAATAAATGTTCACATGGAATACGTTCATTTTTGAAATGGCTGAAAATATCCACCCATCTTTTATCAATGTCAACATGTTGATTTTCCCATTGTATTAATTTTTCAGAATTTAAATATACATTCAGTCTTCCAATTTCTTCAAAGAGACAATTGTTGTCTATTTTAATGTCTAGCATTTCTTTAGATAAAAATTCAACACAAGATTCAATATCTGTTCAATATACTTGCGATGAAGTAAAAAAACACCATTAAAAACTGTTTAATAAAATATGTCACATAACGCACAACAGATTAGCCTTCAAATATCAAAAAGGAGGACATGTAGGAGGACACTTTTCAAGGGAGGACAGAACTTACAAAAGAAGGACTGTCCTCCCTAAAGGAGGACAGTTGGTCACCTTAGTTTAGTTTATCTTTTGGGTTGCCTATAAAGGTCCATGCCAGTCCCTAGTCCTAACATGGTGGCTAGTGGTGATATTACCCAGGTATTCAAGACTGCTCCCATTGGTGGTTGACCATGGTTTACTTATTTCCTCCAACTTCAATGATTTAGTAAGTCAGGATTACCCGAAACAATCTACACTAGCTGATGTTTGCACAAGATTGCATGAAATGAAGGTTTGGGAATAATTGCAATCCCAGTGAACAGACTTGGCTACCTAGCACATTTCTGACAAGCAGGTGGCATTTTTCAGTCAGAATGCATAATTTGGGGATTGTAAATTTCCGGTTTCCCTCAGTTTCCCTTATGCTAGATTTTTAAGATCCCTTCGCTCTTTTATGCTATTTTTTTTTCCTCATAAGAAATGCAACATTTCTACTGGATGCAACGATAACAACCTTTCTGTCTAAGAAACAGGTCTGACAGAAACACCCTGTTCAACTTTCTGTGAAGGAAGATAGACGTGTATTATGACCGGCGTTGTAGCAAGTTCATTTTTAAACCCTGCAGAGATTTTAAGAGGTTGACAAGGGTGGAATTATTTAGTCTGAAACAGAAGAATATTCCATCTGATTTCTGTGCCATATGAGAATAAGAAAAGAAGAGAAAATTGGTTTCATTTAACTGTTTCCTTTTGGGAGCAAATTTTAAAATCCAGCAAATGTTAATGGTACTCGGGATCAGAGTTTGCCAGATTAAATCCTGGGGTTTTTAAGAATTTAATTCATCTTCTAAAAGCTGAGATGAGCAAGTGATCTGCTCTGTCTTGTTTAAATTTTATGAGTAGGGATGCCTCGACTTACATAAATAGTCCACAACTTACAACCACAACTAAGTCCAACATTTCTGTTGCTAAGTGAAACATTACCAGCGAAAACAGGCTCCTGAACTCCATTTTTGACTGTGACGGCCTCCTGCAACCCTCTGCCAGTAAAAATGGATCCTGGGAGGGCCACCCACAGTCCTTGAGAGCTCCATTTTCAGCTGCAATGGCCTCCAGCAACCCTCTGCCAGCTAAAATGGAGCTCGTGAGGTCGCCTGTGGTCCTCCCGAGCTCCGTTTTCGCTGGCAGAGGCACCGCAAGCCAGTCCTTTGCTGTTTCCAGGGTGGCCTCACAGGTCAGATCTAAGCACCCAGCAGGCAGGATCCGGCCCCCGGGCCTTGTATTTTACAGCCCTGTTTTAGGTAATTCTAGCTCCCGATCTGTTGGGAGTCGCCATCACCTTAGGCATTAAGAGTTGTTAACTTAATGTTGCAAAGCTTCTTCTCCAGTGACATTGTACTGCAAAGTAGGGCATACAAAACCTTTGCCAGACCAATTCTTGAATACAGCTCGTCTGTCTGGAATCCACACTGTATATCGGACATTAATACGATTGAGCGGGTCCAGAGGTACTTCACGAGAAGAGTACTCCACTCCTCTGCACAATAGAATTCCCTATGCCACCAGGTTCAAAATTTTGGGCTTGAACAACCTGAAACTAGTCCGCCTACAGTCTGACCTAAGCATAGCACATAAAATTGTCTGCTACAATGTCCTCCCTGTCAACAACTACTTCAGCTTCAACCTCAATAATACACAGGCAAACAATAGATGCAAACTCAACGTAAACCGCTCCAAACTCGATTGCAGAAAATACAACTTCAGCAACTAAGTAGTCAATGCCTGGAATGCTCTACCTGACTCCGTTGTTACATCCTCGAACCCCCATAATTTTAACCTAAGATTGTTTACGGTTGACCACACGCCATTCCTAAGAATAAAGGGGGTGTGCATAAGTACATCAGCATGCCTACCATCCCTGTCCTACTGTCCTCATTTATTTGTACTCATATCCTTTGTTCATGTCCATGTTTATTCTTATACCTTTTATCTTGTACATGTTTGACAAACTAAATAAAATAAAATAAAATAAATAAGTCACACGGCATTGATTTAGAAGGTAAAAGCCCAGTTATGGAGTTTGCTTTTCCTGATTAGATGAATATAAGGGATAGGTTGGGACTGGACACATACACATATACATTAGACTCCTGACTTGTTAGATATTACAACTTGTTGGAGCACCATGTATTGATGTTTCCCCATCTCCTTAGTTTAAAAGCAGGGAATAATGATCTTGTTGAAAAGTCAAACAATGGAGCACCTCCTGCCCAGGCTGGCAATTCAAGTAATCAGACACTCATCCGTAAATTGCAGTCATTTCCAGATGACTCATCAGAACAGTCACCTCTAGTTTATCCCTCCTCAGAAATCAAAGATCTGAGAACAGGCACCCGCTCATATACACACATAAATGGTGCAGCTTTCTTTTAAGACTACAGGGCTTAATAGGTTTGGAAAGAAAAGAGAAATCTTTATATTCATGCTTCAAGGGTGTGAAAAAGATTACAACTATTTTTAGACGAGCCTCGCGGATGAGCTGAGTAGTATAAAAGCTCTGGCGAGAATAGGCTTCTAAGACTGAAAGGAAACTGGGCTTTGTTTGTTTGTTGAAATGAACCTGCTTCGCTGTCGTTGCTTTCAGCTTTTCAGAATCATTTTCTGTACTAATAATGCCTTGCAAGAACTTCTTCCAAATGGCCCCAAACGAGCAGTGCTGGAAATATCCAACATATAATGACTGCCAACTGCCTGTTTAAAATTAAATAGTTTGAGTGCAGATATATTATGCCAGAGACAGCACAAATATCTCTCTTGGATTGAGCTGGACTCCTGATAAATACATACATGGACCCAACCGTGTATATCTATGGAGATTCTCAGTCATCCAGGTCATCGTTGTCCCAACGGTGATTTTTCAAGAGGCAACTGGACTTTCTGGTTTCTCTTTGAAGACATTTCCCTTCTCATCCAAGAAGCTTCTTCAGTGAAACATCTTCAAAGAAAAAAAACAGAAAGTTTGGTTGCCTCTTGAAAAAGCACCTTTGGGATATCCAACCATGTAGTTTTCCTTATTGCAATATACAGTATATCACAGAAGTGAATACACCCCCTCACATTTTGTTTAAGTATATCTTTGCATGTGACAACACTGAAGAAATGACATTTGGCTGCAATGTAAAGTAGTGAGTATACAGCTTGTATGACAGCGTAAATGTGCTGTCCCCTCAAAATAACGCAACACACAGCCATTAATGTCTAAACTGCTGGCAACAAAAGTGAGTACAGCCCTAAGTGATATACTGTATAAGATAGACTTCCACGTCTGGATTACAGCTTGCAGTTTGCTGTTGTTTGCCTTCTCAATAATAACCAGTTCTGATTCTTCTTTTTAAGATCAGTCTAGACGTGCTAGGTGCTGCACCTGCTGGATCAACTATAATAGGAACCTGCAATTTCAGGATCCCTGGATTGCCAGCACTTGTATTCAAAGTGTGATCATTTCCAAACCTTCATTTAGTAGTTACTCAAAAGAGTATGCAACCTTCTTCAGGTTGAGAACCATCTTGAGGGCCATACTAAAAAAAAGGGAGGTACGCGCAGACAAAAGAGTAAGTGGAGATAAAGCAAAAAGAGATTTCATTAATAGGAATTTAAATTCAATCAATGAAATATAATTGGATAGACACCTGTCATGTGTTAAATGATGTTCATCTTATGGCACAGTAAAATAAATTACAGTGGAGGAGAGGTTTAGTGAGTTGCATGCATCACAGGAAACCAGTAATAAAGCAATAGCAATAGCACTTAGACTTATATACCACAGCCCTCTCTCTTTACAGTCGGCATATTGTCCCCAACAATCTGGGTCCTCATTTTACCCACCTCAGAAGGATGGAAGGCTGAGTCAACCTTGAGCCTGGTGAGATTCGAACTGCCAAATTGCAGGCAGTCAGCAGAAGTAGCTTGCAGTACTGCACTCTAACCACTGTGCCACGGCTCTTGGGAAGTGGGAAAGAGATAGTATCAGCAGATGAAGAAAAATGGTAGAGAGTAATACAGAGCAACCAAGCATTGTGTGTAAAACTCAAATGGCCACACAACCCAGAGAGCAATCAAGGATTGTGTGGAAATTTTAAGTAGCCACACAACCTCTTCCCATCTATTTACAAATACAGTCTATTCACAACTTTAGATAAAGTTTGCTAATAATGATGGGACTTAGGACAATTTTCCAGTTACTTGAGAATTTATACAAGATGTGTGGAGCTGGTATTGGAGACCACAGGGGTATTTTATTCCTAGAGTTAGCACTACACAACTGGTGTCAGATATTTCAGTGTTCCCTGAATGAATTTTAGAGCTCTGTTGTGGCTAGTGGGTACGTTTCTGAGGCTCAGATGCAGTTGCATCTTCTATAGTCCCATTTTACTACTGGACAAAAGCAGCTTGTATACAGGTGAACTCAAAAAATTAGAATATCATGCAAAAGTTCATTTATTTCAGTAATGCAACTTAAAAGGTGAAACTAATATATGAGATAAACTCATTACATGCAAAGCAAGGTAGTTCAAGCTGTGATTTCTCATAATTGTGATGATTATGGCTTACAGCTCATGAAAACCCCAAATCCACAATCTCAGAAAATTAGAATATTACATGCAATTAATAAAACAAGGATTGTGCATAGAACAATATCGGACCTCTGAAAAGTATAAGCATGCATATGTACTCAGTACTTGGTTTGGGCATAGAAGCTATCAGCCTTTGGCATTGGTGAGGTGTTATGGAAGACCAGGATGCTTCAATAGCTGCCTTCAGCTCTTTTGCATTGTTTGGTCTCATGTCTCTCATCTTTCTCTTGGCAATGCCACATAGATTCTCTATGGGGTTCAGGTCAGGCGAGTTTGCTGGCCAATCAAGCACAGTAATCCCACAGTCATTGAACCAGGTTTTGGTGCTTTTGGCAGTGTGGGCAGGTGCCAAGTCCTGCTGGAAAATGAAGTCAGCATCCCCATAAAGCTCATCTGTGGAAGGAAGCATGAAGTGCTCCAAAATCTCCTGGTAGCGGCTGCATTGACCATGGACTTAATGAAGCACAGTGGACCAACACCAGCAGATGACATGGTTCCCCAAATCAACACAGACTGTGGAAATCTCACACTGGACTTCAAGCATCTTGCAGTGTGTGCCTCTCCATTCTTCCTCCATACTCTGGGTCCTTGGTTTCCAAATGAGATGCAAAAGTTGCTCTCATCAGAAAAGAGGACTTTGGACCACTGAGCAACAGACTAGGTCTGTTTTTCTTTAGCCCAGGTAAGACTCTTCTGACGTTGTTTGTTGTTCAGGAGCGGCTTGACAAGAGGAATATGACATTTGAAGCCCATGTCCAGGATCCGTCTGTGTCTGGTGGCTCTTGATGCGCTAACTCCAGCCTCAGTCCACTGCTTGCGAAAGTCCCCAACACTTTTAAATGGCCTTTTCCTGACAATCCTCTCCAGGCTGCGGTCATCCCTGCTGCTTGTGCACCTTTTTCTTCCACACTTTTCCCTTCCACATAACTTTCTATTAATATGCTTTGATAAAGCACTTTGGGAACATCCAACTTCTTTTGTAATTACCTTTTGAGGCTTTCCCTCCTTATGGAGGGTGTCAATGATGGTTTTCTGCACAGTTGTCAGGTCAGCAGTCTTTCCCATGATTGTGATTCCTACTGAACCAGACTGAGAGACCATTTAAAGGCTCAGGAACCCTTTGCAGGTGTTATGGCTTAATTAGCTGAGCCTAGAATATTGCACCTTTCCACAATATTCTAATTTTCTGAGATTGTGGATTTGGCGTTTTCATGAGCTGTAAACCATAATCATTACAATTATGACAAATCAGGGCTTGAACTATCTTGCTTTGCGTGTAATGAGTCTATCTCATATATTAGTTTCACCTTTTAAGTTGCATTACTGAAATAAATGAACTTTTGCACAATATTCTAATTTTTCGAGTTTCACCTGTACATTGAAAACAAAACAAAATTCAGACTGAACACTTTTGAGACAATTAATAACCAGGCACAGACTAAATGGGCTATTTTATTTATTTTATTTGATTATTTTATTGACATTGGAAATTGCCTGGTAGAAACCTTTTCCTACAAGCAAAATAATGCATTTGTATTCTAGATTGGATGGTCAAACATCATTGCAATAAAAATATAAATAAATGATTTTGGGGAGAAAAGTGATTCAGTAAGAAGAATCTTTGAGGATTGATTAAAGAGTGTTCATACTAACATACATATTGAACAAACAATAACACTGTGAAAGTGTACAATGTTAAGCATTAATTGTATGGGTATAATTTAATTTTGATATAGAAAAGGTATATATCAGTGATGGCGAACCTATGGCACGCATGCCTTGTTAGCTGGCCAGCTTAGTTCAGCCTTTTTAAAAGCCATTTTTGCCCTCCCCAGGCTCCAGAGGCTTTATAGGACCCTGGGGAGGGCAAAAGGAGCCTCCCCCCCCGGAGGCCCTCTGGAGGCTTCAGGGACTGTCCGGAGGCTTCCCTGAAGCCTTTGGAGCACTCAAGACGACCCTCCGAGCAAACCAGAAGTGACTTCCGGTTTGCTCGGAGAGTCATTTTGAGCACTCCGAAGGCATCAGGGAAGCCTCCGGACGGTCCCTGAAGCCTCCGTAGGGCCTCCGGGGGGGCGGGGGAGGCTCTTTTCACCCTCCCCAGGCTCCTATAAAGCCTCTAGAGCCTGGGGAGGGCGAAAAAAAGCATGTAAAAATGGGGGGGAACGCCTGTAGTGTGCGCATGCACACTGGGGGGTGTCGCGCATTGCATTATGGGTGCGGCACGCCCGCATACAACCCCCCTGTGCTCCCCCCACTTGTGGCACATGAGCCAAAAAAGGTTTGCCATCGCTGGTATATATCTTCCCTTCCCTTTCACTTCCCCTTCCCCAGCATTTGAGGAATAGTTTGCCATATGGACAATGTTTGTATATTAAAAAGAATTGTTCTAGTGATGAGGATTTCACTATCATTTGAGTTTACAACTTAATTAGAGGAAGGTGCCTATTCCAATATGTGTTTAGCAATTGTTATTTCCATGGACAGATTGGAGGCCTGGTTTGTTTAAGGAAAGATCTCTCGCTTTTCTGGTCATTATGGCATACTTTAATATACTCCATAAAACAGTGCATTGTGAAATAGCAGCATATTGTCTCACATTAGCAAGGACATGAACTAACATCTTTATGCATTAGAGAATAACATTAGATGTGGGGGATCCATTAATACATTCTGATACACATTCAACTGACTAATAGTTATGTTCTATATGGTCTCATAAATATGGAGAGAGAGAGAGAGAGAGAGAGAGGGAGGGAGGGAGGGAGGGAGGGAGGGAGGGAGAGATTTGATGGATGGATGAGAGAAAGAAAGAGAGGGAGGGAAGGATCAGAGTACTAAAAACAACAAATCCGGCTTCACATAAAAATATCCATCAAAGCATTACAGAAAATGTCATGTATATCCCCATGTACATGTTTTAATATATGTAGTAAAACATCCAGAAAAAAAATAGATAAGTGTTCTTTCAAAATGGTTTTATCTAATACTTAGTAGTACTTAGTAGCCTTTCATCTAAGTGTATCCAAATATGATCTTGCTACATTTTTCAGAGTAGCCATGGTCTATCCAACACAAGACAATATTTGTAGCTCAGGATTGAACCATAGTGTCTTTGATGCTTTCTGAGCTTGGTGTTTGCTTACAGACATTTCATTAATTGACTAGGTAAAATCATTAGTGCAAATATGTGTGCAGTTTGCTACCTCTTTATATACAGTAGCTTTGCCTTTCAATATGAAGTGTGTGTGGTTTTCTTCTTTCTAGTTTTCGGTTAAATTATAGTTTTCTGCTTATTGGTTTTTCTGGTGTTAATCCCTGCTCATCTAGCTGTTGGCTGCTGCAAAGGATGGGTCCTTTTCTTTCCTTCTTAGCTTCTAAAACTGTCTGTTTTGAATGGTTTATAAATATGGTTTATTTTATGTGTCTGTTGATTCCTGATTTGTCTAAATACCAAGTTTCTAGGAACTCCCTAACATATCTGGATTTAGTTTGGTCTAGGATGCTTAGAGTTTGTTAGTGAAATTGTGGTTGAGTCTGATGATGACAATGTAATTCTTACATTATTAGGGGAGACCTACAGTACTTGGGTTTTAAATTCAAGTTCTACTACCAATGAGGCAATGTTATAGAGCTCTGGTGGCACATGGTTAAAATGTCAGGATTCCAAGTAATAAGTGTTAGATCAGGAAAAGGCACACTCAGGCTCAGGCAACAACAGCTCTTTATTAACTCAGTAGCAACTATGTACAATCCAGCGAAGGTTCAGTCTGACAGCAGCCCTTTTATAGGGAGCTGTCAGACCCTTCGACCAATTAGGTTGAATCTCTTTTCCCACTGGAACAGAGGACCTTGGTGGAAACCATTCTAACTGATTCTGGTATCTAACGCCCCTTCTTAGATGGGATCAACTGACTTGTGACGTAGTCACACAGGTAGGCGGGCTTGCTGGTGGCTTGCCCAGACCTGCGCAGTTCAGTTGGTGGGTGCTCTCCAGTCAGGTCGGACTGACCTGTTAACTCTGCAGCTTCGCCTGGTGGAAGCTCCTGGAACTTTTCTCAGGCCATGGCTGGAGCTTCAAGAACCGGTTCGCTCGGAGCTTGCTGCGGGCCTGCCACACTAACAGATAAGTCCCCCTTCGGTCTTCAATTCTCTATGGAAGGAGTGACTTCGTGCTTCTTTTGGGTAGGGCTTTGGCTTCAGGAGTTACCTCTGGTTGTCTGGTTGTCTAAGAGTGGAGTTGGAGAGACAGCCACGGAGTTGGTCAATGTGCCGTCTCCAATTCCGACCGTTCTCGAGCTCTACTAGGTAAGAGCGAGGTCCGGTGATGCCTATCACCATGGCAGGAATCCACAGAGTTCCCTCAATGTAGTTGTGGGCGTAACCTGAATCCCCTACGCTAAAATTCCTTATTTTGCTTGTCGAACTGGGGGGCGATGTGGCAGAGTAATTTGGGTGTAGCCGGTCTAAGTGGGACCTTAGCCGGCAACCCATTAGAAGCTCAGAAGGGCTTCTCCCAGTGGTAGCACTTGGCATGATGTGCTGTATGAGGAGCAATGATCAACCCGTGTTTGCCAATCTCCCGTGCCCATCCTGGATAGGGCCTCTTTTGCAGATCTCACCATTCTGTCCGTCTGACCATTGGAGGCCAGATGGAATGGAGCGACCAGGGCATGTCTGATTCCCTGCATTGCTAAGTAGGTCTTGAACTGCATGGCCATAAATTGGGACCCGTTGTCAGAGACAAAGATGTCAGGCAGGCCGTAAGTGGAGAAAAGTCTCCATAGTGCCTTGATGACCGCCTCTGCCATGGTGGAGGTCATAAGGACTACTTCTAGCCATTTCGAGTAGGCGTCCACAACTACCATGAAAGTCTGGCCATGAACTGGGCCAGCGAAGTCTATGTGCACCCTAGACCATGGTGCTTGAGGTCGCTCCCACTCCTTAGCAGGTGCCTCTGGGGGAGCTGACCTAGACTCCTGTCATGGTGTGCAGGTAGCCACCCATTCTTCTATCTCCCTATCCATGTTAGGCCACCACATGTAACTCCTGGCCAAAGATTTCATCCTGACAATTCCAGGATGCCCTACGTGCAAAGCCTCTAATACTGCAATGCGCAGTTTTGGTGGAACAACAACCCGGTCCCCCCACAGTAGGCAACCATTTATTACAGATAGTTCATCATGTTTGCAGTAAAACATTTTAAACTCAGACCCAACAGGCCCCTTGGGCCACCCCCTCCACCCCCAGTTCAAAACTTGTTTGAGAGTGGAGTCTTTTGCAGAGTGGGGGGAACCGTCACTAGATGAGACAGGACCAGTCTCAAGACAGTTAATGAGAAGGACTGGCATCTCAGGGGGTGGGGTCTGCAAGCAGTTCAGGTAGTGGGCATTGACTCAAGGCATCGGCATGCCCCAATGTAGAGCCAGGTCGATGGACAAGGCGATAACTGTAGTCTGCGAGGAAGATTGTCCATCTGGTCATTCATGGCGACAAAGAAGTAGGAGTAGGTCGGTCCCCAGCCAGCAAGCCCAGTAGTGGTTTGTGGTCCATAATGAGTTCAAAGTCACGGCCGTAGAGGTACTCGTGGAACCTTTTAATGCTGGCAACTGCAGTCAGAGCCTCATGGTCCAGTTGGCTGTAATTCCGCTCGGCGGCAGACAAGGTTCATGAGTATTAGGCGATAGGCTCCTCGGTTCCATTGGGCATGCAGTGGCTGAGGACGGCTCTGACGCTGAAGGGGGAAGCGTTGCACGTAAGAACAAGTGGCATGGTCTGGCTGTATTGGACCAAAAACATGTCCGCTGACACCAGTCTCTTGACCGAGGCAAATGCGGCTGCTTCAGTTTTGCCCCAGGATCACTTTGCATTCTTTGCAAGAAGTCGATGTAACGGTTCAGCAACTGTGGCTTTCTGTTTGAGAAAGACACTGTAGAAGTTAAGGAGCCTGAGGAATGCCTGCAGCTCGGTCTGATTGCGAGGTGTAGGGGCATCCTGGATTGCCTTAATTTTTTTGTTGGTCAGATAAATCCCAGAGCCCCAAATAATTGTGCCTTATTTGCAGTCGATACCAAGATGTCATCAAAATAGGGGATGACTCCTGGAATCCCCTGCAAAAGCCATTCCATGATGCTTTGGAACAGTCTAGGGGCGATACTAACTCTGAATTGTAGGCAGTTGCATTTGAATGCACCCCTGTGCATTACAATGGTTTAGGCCTCCCCTGTGACGCCATCTACAGGCAACTGCAGGTATGCCTGTGCCATGTCTAATTTAGCGAAAACTTTTCCGGGGCCTAATGAATGTAATAAATGCTGTACAATGGGTACAGGATAAGCACTTTGTTGCAAAGCTTTGTTTATCGTGCACTTGTAATCTGCGCAGATGCGGACTGACCCATCAGATTTGACAGGTGTCACAATAGGTGTCTACCAGCTTGCGTGATCTACCGGCTCTAGGATTTCCTGGCCAATTAATTTGTCCAGTTCCAAATCAATTTTAGGGCGGAGAGAGAAAGGTACTCTCCTGGGTTTTAGCCTGATGGAGACTACATTAGGCTCCACATAAAGGATATTGGGGTCCCCACATACTTACATAGACCAGGGCCGAAGACATCCTTGAAGTCCTTAAGGAGTTCCTCAGTCCTTTTGTCTCGTATGGCTTTGATTCCGGTCTCTTCTGGGCCCCGGGCTTCGAACCAATCAAGCCCCAGGAGGCTCTGCAGGTCTCCGTTGACTAACGTCACTGGTAGCTAGCCGCAGAAAGTCTTGAATTGCACCTGGAAGGTGCCCTGGCGATGGGGACTCGGTTCCCCTGGTAGTCGCAAAGACGGATGTCAGGAACCCATAGATGCTGCTTCTTAAGGCTAGGGATAGCCTGCTTGAGTACTGCCCAAGGCATTATGGTCAAGGATGACTCAGTGTCAATCTCCATTTCGCATGGAGAGTCCTCAATGAGAACTGTGACTTTCAGCTTTTTTGGCCGCTTCATGCGGACTTGGCCTATGGAGGTGTGGTAGGTGATTCTGGTGTCACCTTCTGTTTGCCTTGGTGGCGGCTGCCATGCCCCTTGGTTGTCCCTCTGCTGGCGGCTAGGTCAGCTTCTGGGCTTCCAGGTTGTAGAGGGGTGATTGCTTCTGCAAAGCTTGATGATGTGCCCCTTTCGATCGTAGCATTGGTAGATTGCATCGCAGAAACAGCAATGTGATCTCAGATGGTCTCCTCCACAGCTGGCACAAGGTGGGAAACGCGGTTTGAATTTTCGCGCCGGCTTGGTGCGGTCCCTGCACATACAGTAGCTGTCATCTTCGTTCTCTGAGCCTTCAGGCTCTGAAGCCTTGTGATGCATGCCTGCGCTCATCCATGTGCTTTTAGGACTGTTTTGGTGCTGCATGGTTTCTATCGATTTAACGGCAGACTCAGTGGCCCTGGCTTCATCTAGGGCGATTTGAAGCATCAGGTTAGATTTCACTAGTAACCTCCTCTGCAGGTCAATGTCTCTAACACCGCATATGATGCAGTCAAGTATCAGTTCATCGAGATCCCTAAACTCGCAGTACACTGTGGCCTTTCTAAGCACCACAACATATTCATTGATGGATTCACCCTCTTTCTGGTTGCGAATGTTACATTCGTGCCTTCTGACATGTTTAGATGGTCTGGGAGCATAGTGTGTCCTCAGTGTCTGTTGTAACACCAACCAAGCGACCGATTGGAGTGGCGTTGGCTCAGACAAGTCTTTTGCAGTCTCGAACACTTCCCGTCCGCAGTAGTTCAGGAACATGTTCTTTTTTCAGCCTTCAGAAAAGCCCATTAGGTCGTTGGCTTCGAGGAAGCAGTTAAACCTCAGCATGTAGGATTCCCAGTGTTCAGTGACTGGGTTGTATGGAGTCAGTGGGGTGTGCATGGCCATCTTGTGTCTCTGAGGGCATTTGAACTAGCTGCTCAAAAGATGCTGCTTGATGCCGCGCTGAGCTTCAGGCTGGATTCACTTGCTGGATTTTTCTGCTCTTTTTGTTTGCCTAGTTGCCTTCCAATCCCACCTTCATCGCCAGTGTTAGATCGGGTAAGGAAAAGGCACACTCAGGCTTAGGCAACAACAGCTCTTTATTCAGTAGCAACTATGTACAATCCAGCGAAGGTTCAGTCTGACAGCAGCCCTTTTATAGGGAGCTGTCAGACCCTTCAACCAATCAGGTTGAATCTCTGTTCCCGCTGGAACAGAGGACCTTGGTGGAAACCATTGTAACTGATTCTGGTATCTAACAATAAGCCCATAGCAAACAGGACTCCAAGGCAAGCAGGTTCCTCAAATATCACTTTTATTGGACATATCATGTTGGCATAGGCTGTGAAAACCGACTCTAAATGTTCCCGCAGTTTTCACCTAATTAAAAGAAAAAGTTTTCATCCCCTTTCCAATCAATCAATCAATCAATCACATGGTCCAATCAAGGTGTCGTCTGGTTACCTGGTGACTTCACTCATCCTCCTTCCAGCCATCAGTGGGAATGTCCTTGGTTCCCAAGAGAAAGTATCGTGTTTAGGCTACAAAACCCCAGCTAACTCGTATCCCCCCCACCCCTCAGCTCCAGTGTGGCAACTCTGAAGCATCAAAATGGCCTCGATCAGGTCATCTTCAAGGTTGACAAAAGTGCAGTATTGTTGGCAATTGTATTTGAATCTGTCCATGTGTTGTAAGATTACAGTAGGAGTTTTCACAGTGTTTTCAGCCTGCTACTTAGTGTTCATGGATGCACTTCAGCTAGTTTTCTGCTTGTCGATCCTATGTAGTGGCTGCTCCAGTCCTTACATTATATGTTGCAGATATCTTATGGTTTTTTAAAAAATTCTTAGGCTATTTGATTTTTTTGTTTATTTAAAATGTTTGGGAGGTATTTAGTTGTTTTGTGTGCTACTTTGAGGCTGTGTGGTTATAACAGTCTGCTGTTTGTTTCTGATATGTTTTTGATGAATGGTAGTGTTATCTTTTCTTGCTTGTGTCAGTTGGGTTGAATAGTCAGGCACTTTTTGATAAAATCTCATGGGTCAAAAGGTGTATTTAAATTCTATGATATTGAGAGACTCTCACCAGAGGTACATAAGTGGTGACTGGAAAGAGTGAACTTTTCACTTCCATTTGAGACTGGGAATGAAACATTTGGGTTCTGAACATTCACATCAGCTGAAATGGACATATAGTTGTTGGGCAGATGCTGGTCAAAGAAAGATCAAACTACAGTGAAGGGACTTTTCTCTATAATAGTAATGAAGATGTTTTGTTGCAACTTTTGAACACAACAGAATTTTGTATATACAAAGAATGCTATACATGTTCAGAGGCACATTGCTGCCATTTATATGCTGTGTACATTTATTTTCTGACAATTTGTGCTTACGTTTGTAGACATGCTTTGACATTTGGAGACAGTAGGGTATCCATCAAGTTTAAGAATGAACATTTTGTCTCATTTTTATCTCATCAAAGATGAAGAAACTTTGGAAACTGTGTGTGTGTGTGTGTGTGTGTGTGTGTGTGTGTGTGTGTGTGTGTGTGTAAGACATATTGTCTTAATCAGATTTGCTCAGTTTATTGAGTGAACCAGAGTTGGCTGGATTCACAAAACAGGCTGGGGAAAAAATAAATCATGGTTTATAATTATTGTTGAACCAATATAAGCCACAAAGAGGAACATTGGTATAGCATGTTGTTTGAAGACTAATGGCTGGAAAAGGCTTATTGTGGATTAACCATCACCATTTCCATTCAGAAGATTTGAAAAAAATGCTTCGTTCCCTTAATATATTACTTTTGCATTGTAAGTTTTACATGATCGTGCATTTAGGCCTCTAAAATATATTGCTTCTCAACTTAACAGTCTATCGTGTTGTATATTCACCCAATGACTGGTTTGCTTAATATTTTTTCAAATCATGTGCCACATTAAATTCTCTAGATAATTAGTCTCTCATATTGCTTCAGGGAAGAACATGCAACTCAGCTCTCACAACGGAAGATGCACACATATATTTGTTTTTATTAAGACAAAAATCCATAATATTCTATATTTGGTTGTACATGTGCCAGAATCACCCAGATATCCATAAAGTGTACATAAAAAGAGCATTTCTCTCTGTACAAATTATTTTGTAGCAACTGTAGTTGTTTTTTACAAAAGAAAACCAAGCAAATACAGAAAACCACTCTAGATATCTCAAGAGTTTATCCTCTTTTTGTGGTCATATTTCATTTGCCTAGTATAATTACTTTATGAATCTCAGGATTCTATTTTATTCATTATTTAAGCTGCCTTAAGATAATAAATACAAGAAGTTCATTTTAAGGGGAAAGCATGTGATTAAGTTTGGAAATATAAATCAGAAATATTAAAAATGACTCCAAGTATGCATGACTGAAATAAATTTGTTTAAGTGAATGAGTATCAAAAAGATTGCATGATTCTTCCCGAGCAGCAGAGGACACTCATTTCCAGAAGAACTGGAGAGGTAAACCTATA
Source organism: Natrix helvetica (assembly GCF_964273705.1). NCBI lineage: Eukaryota > Metazoa > Chordata > Lepidosauria > Squamata > Natricidae > Natrix > Natrix helvetica. The sequence goes on from NC_138552.1 coordinate 85,864,884, forward strand.
AATGTGGTGGTATAGTTATTAGAATGCAGTATTGCAGGCTAATTCTGCCGACTGCCAGCAGTTCGACTCTGACCGGCTCAAGGTTGACTCAGCCTTCCATCCTTCCAAGATCAGTAAAATGAGGAGCCAGATTATTGGGGGCAATATGTTGATTCTGTAAACTACTTAGAGAGACCTATAAAACATTATGAAGCTATAGAGCTGCTATAAACCTGCTTCACCAAATTCAGGCCAATTTTTCTCTAAATCTGCCTATTCTGCCTCCCATAAGAGCTGCTAAATAAATAAAAACCTGTCAGCTGCTTTTAGGGTTTTTTTCCCCCTGAACAAAAGGAGCAACAACTTATTGTGCTGTGGCCTAAACAACAAAATGCACGGGTGCAGTACATGTAATACCTTGCTCAATAGTAGTAACTGTGAGAGGAATCTTGGAGTCCTACTGGACAACCATTTAAATATGAGCCAGCACTGTGCAGCAGCTGCCAAAAAAGCCAACACAGTTCTGGGCTACATAAACAGGGGGATAGAATCAAGATCACGTGAAGTGTTAACACCACTTTATAATGCCTTGGTAAAGGCACACTTGGAATACTGCATTCAGTTTTGGTCGCCACGATGTAAAAAAGATGTTGACATTCTAGAAAGAGTGCAGAGAAGAGCAACAAAGATGATTAGGGGACTCAAGGATAAAACATATAAAGAATGGTTGCTGGAATTGTGTATATCTCATTTAATAAAAAGAAGGACTAGGGGAGACATGACAACAGTGTTCCGATATGTCAGGGGTTGTCACAAAGAAGAGGGAGTCAAGCTATTGTCCAAAGCAACTGAGGGTAGAACAAGAAGCAATGGGTGGAAACTAATGAAGAAGTGAAGCAACTTAGAACTGAAGAGAAATTTCCTGACAGTTAGAACAACTAATCAGTGGAACAACTTGCCTTCAGAAGTTGTGAATGCTCCAACACTGAAAGTTTTTAAGATGTTGGATAACCATTTGTCTGAAGTCGTGTAAGGTTTCCTGCCTAAGCAGTGGATTGTACTAGAAGACCTCCAAGATCCCTTCCAACTCTGCTATTCTATTCTATTCTATTCTATTCTAGAATTTTGCCAGGCGGTTGTATCCTCCTCTTGTACAGCATGATTTGCACAGTAGTCTCACATATTGACTGGTCACTAAGCAACTGTTTAAAATTATGATGTATGCCAAAAAGTAATAATCTAGATTTGAAATTCTATCCATTCTGCCCTCCACCCCACCCCATCCCCACAGTCACATGTTCACATTTTGGGTGTTGGGCAACAGGTTTGCATTTACATTCATTTGTAGCATCCCGTGGTCATGTGACCATGATTTATAAGGTCGCTGACCACGGGACACTGGTATTCATTTCTAGTTTCTGGCAAGAAATGCCTATTGTCAACAAGATGTTCCGTTAACAACTGTCACCTCCACTTAAAGACTGCTGCATTCACTTAATGACCATTGCAATAACCAGCATGACTTACAATCATAATTCAGGTTCAATTATGGTCATATGTTGATGATTACCTGTAAGCAGTTCAAGGAGGCCTTTGACTTTTGTACTCTTTGTTCCTGCAAGCTTTTACTACGTATTTCTGCAAACTATCCTAATCCTCATCACTGCTCTGACCTGAACCTAAACCAGCAAATCTGGTGCCTAATCATTGCAAACAAAAGAATGGTTAACTTTTAATGGTAAAGGTAAAGGTTCCCCTCGCACATATTTGCTAGTCATTCCCGACTCTAGGGGGCAGTGCTCATCTCTGTTTCAAAGCCAAAGAGCCAGCGCTGTCCAAAGAGGTCTACATGATCATATGACTGGCATGACTAAATGCTGAAAGCGCACAGAACACTGTTACCTTCCCACCAAGGTGGTCCCTATTTTTCTACTTGCATTTTTGCATGCTTTCAAACTGCTAGGTTGGCAAAAGCTGGGGAAAGTAACGGGAGCTCACTCCGTTATGCAGCGCTAAGGATTCAAACCGCCGAACTGCCGACCTTTCTGATCAGCATCTTAGCCACTGAACCACTGCATGCATGCCTGGTTAACTCTTAGTACAGCCTAAATTTGAACACGATTTTTTTGCAGCTACGTAACATCACTGATACATTTACAGTGTGTGTATTACCCAAGACATTTTTCAATGCAGGTATTAGCAACCTGAGCTTTCTTCATCTATTTGTTTTCACCCAATATCCTTATTTACCATCCTGTGCTTCACACGGTGGACAATGCTGCAGTAAAACAGGCTTAGAACGATCTGTCTTGGCAAAGCAAGAAATGAAAAATAGGCATTTTGCTCCAGGAAGATATAGTGATCACTTAGGACTATGGTTGCGGAGAGAATGAGCCTTGTTTTGTTGATCTGAACAGACTCGGCCATTTCTTTTCTTCCTGGATCCTCCTGGCATAAGATGCAGAGATGGCTCTCAAGTCTGCCAAAGAACCACCCAACCAAAGCCAGTCAAAATCACGATGCTAACCTCAGGGAGAAGCAGGAGGGAAAGAGAAACTGGGGAGAAAAAGGGAGAGATGATGATGTAGAGAAAGGCATCTAAAAGGTCCATCTTCTCTAAGTTAAAAATGATGGCAGAGATGGCCATGTAGACTTAACTCAGATTGGAAGCAAGAACAGTTATCTGTCACTTTATCCATCAGGCCCAGGCTGCCTTACAGCGGCTGAGCATTTCATTCTGTATTTCTTCCTTTATATTTTCATCGTTCACCATTTCTATTTAGTAGAGTCCTTTGGTGGACATATTGGAATATCTAAATATCTGATGACTACATCATCCAGAGACAATATCAATATCCCCTAAAACAAGATCATTCATCCACTGTCCAGGGACAAAAATCAGGTCGAGCGTGTGTCCCTTGTTATGAGTGAGGTCTCAAATTAACTGAGTTAGGTCCATAGCCATCATGGAAGCCATGAACTCCCAAGCTGAATCGGATGTCTCGCCAATGGAAGGCAGATTGAAATCCCCCAGGACCATAAGCCTGGGGAAATCAATCGCCAGCCCCGCTAACATATCCAGCAGCTCAGGTAGGGCCGATGAAACGCAGCAGGGAGACAGGTACATGACAAAAAGGCCCACCTGAGCTCCAAGGCGCCACTTCACAAAAAGGGACTCACACCCACCTATCTGAGGCACAGTGACATCCCGAGGTCCAATAACTACCGCCGCCCCCCCACCCCTGCCCTGGGTTCTCAGCTGGTGGAATGCCTGGAAGCCTGGTGGGCATAATTCCATGAGGGGAACACCCACCTCATGGCCCAACCAGGTCTCTGTAATACATGTCAGGTCTGCTCTCCCCTCTTGTATGAGATCATAAATGAGGGGAGCCTTTTTTACCACGGACCTGGCATTAAGCGACATCAGCCGGAGACCAGGGTCCTGTAGTCCCGAGCACCCAGGGGTGTGAGAGGGGCAATGAGGGTCAGAATGCGCGATCACTCTTAAACAGCAAACCTGCATCCCCCAGGCATAATTTGGCCCTTGGCCCCCACTGTATCTGCCCCTCCCACCTATAGTAGAGATGGTAAACCACCAATGGAATGGCTTAATGTCCCCCCCCCCAGAATCCCAACCTTTCCCAGCATTCCTGACCCGCATCCATTGATTAGTCTTAGCCTGTGCCCTGGCCGACTCCCCCTCAAGCCTGTCTGAGCCACAAGAGACGCCTAGAGAGTCGTTGGAGATCCTCCCGCTCCGAATTTGACCGAGCACAGGCACGAGCCTATTTGAAGACGTACCTTGTGGCATTAAGAGCGGCCAAACGTCAACATTGCGCCGCTCTTATTGCGTCTGCAGATAACCGCCCTGCCGCCCTGTTTCGGGTGACCCGTTCCCTCTTGTTTGAGAGACCACGGGAAGCCCCACTACAGGGCAGAGCAGAGGAGTTTGGGAATTATCTACAGGACAAAGTCGCTCAAATCCGGATGGGATGGACCCCTTTCAGTGGTTCAGTAGAGACGCCCGTTGCGAGTCTTGAGGAACCGCTTTGGGAGGAGTTTGACTCGGTTGCCATCGAGGATTTGGACAGGTTGCGTGGACGTCTGCGACCCACCACATGTTTATTGGACCCGTGTCCCTCCTGGCTTGTACTGGCATCCTGGGAGGTTACGCGCGACTGGCTCCTGGGCCTGGTGAACGCCTCGTTGGGTGAGGGGTCTCTACCGGCCGCCTTGAAAGAGGCGGTGGTGAGGCCCCTGCTCAAGAAGCCTTCCCTGGACCCAACGGACCTAGTCAATTATCGTCCAGTCTCCAACCTTCCTTTTTTAGCGAAGGTTGTAGAGAGTGTGGTAGCACAGCAGTTCCCACGTCACCTGGAGGAAAATGATTATCTAGACCCGCGCCAGTCCGGCTTCCGACCCGGGCACAGCACGGAGACGGCCTTGGTCGCATTGGTTGATGATCTCTGGAGGGCCAGAGATAGGGGTTGTTCCTCTATCCTGGTCCTATTAGATCTCTCGGCGGCGTTCGATACCATCGACCATGGTATCCTGTTGCACCGGCTAGAGGGGCTGGGAGTCAGGGGCACCGTTTTACGGTGGTTTGGCTCCTACCTCTCTGGTCGGACGCAACGTGTGTTGACAGGGGAGCAGAGTTCGACCCGGAGGCCACTCACATGTGGAGTGCCACAGGGATCGGTGCTCTCGCCTCTCCTGTTCAACACATATATGAAACCGCTGGGCGAGATCATCCGTGGTTTTGGAGTGGGATATCATCTGTATGCTGATGATACTCAGCTATACATTTCCACTCCGAACCACCCCAATGAGGCCGTCGAAATGATGTCCCGGTGTCTGGAGGCCGTACGGGTCTGGATGGATGGCAACCGACTAAAACTCAACCCTTCCAAGACGGAGTGGCTGTGGCTTCCGGCCTCCCGGTTCAACCAGGTGCTTCCATCTCTGGCCATCGGGGGCGTCCAACTAGCCCCCATGGAACAGGTGCGCAATTTGGGCGTCCTCCTGGATGCCCGGCTGTCCATGGATAACCATGTAACAGCCGTGGCAAGGGGGGCGTTCCATCAGGTTCGCCTGATGCGCCAATTGCGCCCCTTATTGGACCGGGATGCCCTACGCACAGTCACCCATGCGCTAGTGACGTCTCGCCTGGATTACTGCAATGCTCTCTACATGGGGCTTCCCTTGAGATGCACTCGGAGACTACAGTTGGTCCAGAACGCGGCCGCGCGGGTGATTATGGGGAGGACTAGATACTCCCCTGTAACACCTCTCCTGCGCGAGCTGCACTGGCTGCCTGTGGTCTACCGAGTGCGTTTCAAGGTTTTGATTATGATCTTTAAAGCGCTCCATGGCACAGGGCCTAGTTATATGCGGGATCGCATCCTGCCCCACACATCCCTACGACCAATTCGCGCACACAGAGAGGGACTTCTCCGGGTGCCGTCCGCCAAACAGTGTCGGGGGGCGACACCCAGGAGCAGAGCCTTCTCTGTGATGGGCCCAGCCCTGTGGAATGACCTCCCCCGTGACATCAGGATTACTTCCGATCTCCGCTCCTTCCGTGTACAGCTGAAGACCCACCTCTTTCAATTATCCGGCCTGGCTCAATCGCAATCGTAATTTTCCCATTCCTCCAAACTGTTTTTAAATTGTCCTTAAATATTAATTTTTATTGGGTTTTTACAATTGGGGTATTTTAAAGTTGATTTTTAACTGTCTATTGATGTAATTTGTTTCCTCCTCCGTGTATGTATGTAGGTATGTTGTGTATGTATGTACGTTTGGTGTTGTTATATATTTTTTATGTTTTATGCTCCATTGTACGCCGCCCCGAGTCCTACTTGGAAAGGGAGCGGCTAATAAATCCAAATTTATTATTTATTATTATTATTATCTGAATTGAACCCCCCGCCCACCCCTTAAGATTTGATTTTTAAAAAGCCTCTTCTTTACATGCCATCTCTCAGGATCCCAAGATCCGTCATTAAGGAAGTGTCTTGACAGGCAAGAGGGTCATCCCCGGGAAAGGGGGAGTTCCCAAAGGGAATAAAGTTCTGTCACAGTATAGCATAGCGGAGAGTGTGGCATCAGCCAAACAGAATGACATCAAGGGGAGATGAGATAAAAAGATGACATATCAACGGGGGAGCAGCCAACAATGTCCAAGGGAGTAGTGGGAAGCATATGTCCATCATTGCCATGGTCGATGTTGAAGACAATATGAAGGGTACCGGCCAGATATCAAAGTCATAGTAGATGACAAAGTCGCAGTAGAAGATAAAGTTGTGAGATGGCAAAGCGGCCAATAATGGCGGTGGTGAAGACCGCAGCGGCAGTGTGGCTGCTCCAACAATTGAGCTCCGTCCATGCCAACCACGCTCATATCCATCGCTAGAGCCGCACTCCATTGACCCAGTCCATAGTGTCACGAGGGGGGGGGGGAAATGGCTGAACAGCACAGTACAGTGGTCCAGGCAACGGCAGTAATACCGGCGGGGGACACAACAAAGGAGCCCCCCACTCCAACCACGCCAACTACCAAAGCCATCCTTTGCTGGCATGAATGCCCATGCCAGCCACCTCAGCCGCTCCCCGTTAGTCCAGTCTATAATGTCCATACGCAAGGGGGAGCAACTGGGATGACGGCAGCAGTGGCAGAAACCCTAAGCAAGGAGTCACGACGACGACCACACCCAGGCCGGCAGCCATAGACCCCCTCCATTCTCTGCCAGTCATCCTTTGTCTCCGCACCTCTGCACTTGACCAAAATTGGATGGGTGAAACTGGGTAGGGAAAACCAGGAAGCTTTCAGATTAGGGTTTTCCCAGGTGTGCAAACATGGCTCTCTTAATAAATTGGAACTTTGAGCAATACTTTGCCTTGGACTTTGATTTACTTTTGGATGCCATTTGGAACCCTGACACTGAGTATTTACTGACTGGGTGCCCTTCCTGATGCCTATGAGAAGTTCACAGCAGATTTTTTTTCTTTGTACTCTAAGAAAAAAATGTCTACTGATACCTAGGATTGAAGTGGCAACCTTCTGAGTGGGAGGCAAATGTCTTCACCACTAGGCTACCATAGCACTCTTAGTTTTGTTAGACTTGATCTAAAGCTTATTATTCTCCATGCATACCCTCCTGACATTGGCAAAGGTCTTAGACAGCATCACTTGGTCAACCTGGGGTAGAGATGTATAACAGTCTCAGCAGCATGCTGAGACTCATGCTAGTGGATGATTTGTTTTATGTAAATATTTTATAGCAGTAGACAGAGTATAAGACCTAGAAAAATCCCACAAAGTAGGAATCTAGTGCTAGATCCCTTATCTCCTATCAACACTACTAGAACAGCAACTGAAGGTAGGAGGAAAGCCATCAAAAATTCTTGTTTTCAAATCTCAACCCACAAAGTCAGACTAGAAAAAAATCTGTGAGCAACTGCGGTGTCACAAGTCCCAGTTTTCTTGTACAAAGTGAGTCAGCCACAAATAGCAGTTACTTAATCACCCACTCTGTCTCTTTTAAATGATTTAAAGGAGGGGTCATTGGTGGCTGCTTGTTTTCTTGCAGACGTTTCATTACCCAAACTAGGTAATATCATCAGTGCCAGTGATCAGCGCACCGATGATGTTACCTAGTTTGGGTAATGAAACGTCTACAAGAAAACAAGCAAGGTCAGAGAGCACCAAGGAACCCTTAATCCGGGGTGTCAAATTCAAGGCCCAGGGGTTGGATCTGGCTCATGGGGTGCTTCGATCTAACCCACAGGGCTACCCTGGAAACAGCAAAGGACTGGTCTGCAGTGCCTCTGCCAGTGAAAACAGAAGCCCTTCCAAGTCCATTTTTGCTGGCAGAGGGTTGCAGGAGGCCATCGCAGCCGAAAACGGAGCTTAGGAGCCTGATTTTTCTGGCAGAGCACTCAGGCCACCACAGGCGCCCCTGAAACGAGTGACATCAACCTCACCATGCCCATTCTGGCCATGCCCACTCCACCCCCTTGAGGTCAAACACAACCTTAACTTAACTTTAACTTTATTTAATTTCTAGACCGCCCCTCTCCCAGAAGGGACTCGGGGCAGTGTACAGTCATATTAAAAACAGTGAATATATATAATATAAATATAAAATAAATATAGGGCTGGAGGAGGTAGCAATAGTTTACTGTACAAAATTAAAGTTAGATTAAAATTTTAAAAATTTAAAAATACATTAGAAAACACCCCTAAAAACTATCCCAGGGTAAAAATATTTGCCAGGAGGTATGAATGGGACTATAAATGGGCCAGGCCAGCTAGTTGGAACAGGTGAGTCTTAAGTTTTTGTCGGAAGGAGCGGAGATCGGTAGTAGTTCTAATATCGGGGGGGAGGTCATTCCAGAGGGTTGGGCCCATCACAGAGAAGGCTCTACTCCTAGGCGCCGCCTGTTGGCATTGCTTGGTGGACGGCACCCGGAGGAGTCCCTCCCTGTGAGAGCGAATTGGTCGCAGGGATGTATGCGGTAGGATGCGATCCCGCAGGTAACTAGGTCCTGTGCCATGGAGCGCTTTGAAGATGGTAATTAACACCTTGAAACGCACCCGAAAAACCACAGGCAGCCAGTGCAGCTCACGCAGGAGAGGTGTTATGTGGGAGTACCTAGTACTCCCCATGATAGCCCGCGCAGCCGCATTCTGAACTGGCTGTAGCTTCAGGTGCATCTCAAGGGGAGCCCCATAATGCAGCCCTCAATGAAATTGAGTTTGACACCACTGCCTTATGTAGTAAGATTCTTTTTTAAAAAACCTTCTTTTTTCTGTTGTTTAGAAATAGGTAGTCCATTTAAAAGAAGGAAACGATCTTTATCAGCACTCAGGAATTTACACAACGCTGCCTCTGAAAGGACTGGGTGGCCTGAGAATTTCTGTTCCTTACTCTTCTGACCCCTTGACTGATTGAGGCATGCAGAGAGAGGGAGAGAGGGAAGGGGAGAGAGAAAGAGAGGGGGGAGAGAGAATATCAGTCTGTGTACTCAGTGGCTCTCCTTGACTATAGATATCCCTTTAGTTTGTAGGAAAATTTTGAAAGGTCGAAGTAACATCCTGTCAGAATGTTGTGTTCCGATTTGTTTCTGATCACCAAGATTACTTGCTTTGGTCTATGACTATAAATTAATAAACTTGATCATTATTTACTATTTTTGGATGTTCTACAGTGTTCTCACTGGGTCAGTAAAGATGAACTAGTCTTTGGGAGCATCGCTATTTTGCTTGCTGTTAATTTCTCTTCCATTTCTGTACACTTCTGTAAAATGTTACTTCTTCTCATTACTGCTGTCACTCCTCCTCCACCACCTCCTCCTCCTTCTTTTTTAAATGAACTTATTGGAACAGGAGACTCATTTAAAATTTAATAAGTTCTAGCAGATTCAAATATATGTTGCCCTGCATCACTATTCAATAAACCATGGCTTATGATTTAGTATGTTCTGCAGAATGATTAAATGTACCCATGTAAATTGAATTTGGTAGACATTCTGGTCAATTCTATTAGATGCAACTAAAATGGCTAAAGAAGTGAATGTATTTACATTTATCATAAGAAAATGAATCTCTAGAAAAAGGAGACACATTCCTCAATCCAAGGAAAAACCAGTTCCTGTCTTGGAAAACCTCAGTCCTATCCTGACAGGGGCTAAACCTGTATCAGTTACTAGGTTTAGTTTCAAGGTGGCTTGCCTCATAGATGTGACCATGCCCTCTGACTGCCATAAATGGCATCTCAAATCAAGTCCTTCCGGTCATTACTCACTGTGAAATCCTTCCATGGCTCTCCTATGTTGTCCTGCCATGCAGTGGCCCAAAGACCAAGAATATCTCGTTCTGCTAAATCACCCATAGAAGCAGCGATGGATCCAAAGCCACCAGCTCAGTGAACAACCATACATTACCAGAAGAGAATGTGGAACTGTCTATTTTCAGGTCAATGAGTAGCAGTAGTGGACCCACCATGGAGAAAAAGCTGCAGAAGCTGATGGAGTTGGCAGAAAAGGCTAACTTGATCATTTTGATTAAAGGAAAGAATATAAGTATTGTTGTTGCTATGTGGAAACCACTTCTGAACTTCATGCTTGAGGTGGGGAAAAAATAAAAGGTTGATTTTGGGTTTTACCGATTAGATTAATTGATGTTAATAGAAATGGCTAGTTTATATTACTATGAAAAAGCAAAAATTTGTGGTTTGATGTTAATGCTTTATTTTACTGTAACAGAGGGAATTGGAAGTCAACACTGTTTTTCCTTTTCCCAGCCCTTCCTCACTTTTCTTTCCCCTCTTTCCCCCCACTGTCTTCCTATTTACTTTTGTATTTTGTATCTTATAATCGAATAAAATGTTTTTTTTAATAAGTAGCGGTAGTGGTGCTATCCACTGACAGGCAACCTATGGTGAAAGATCAAGCTTCCACAGTGGGTAGATGCAACCAACAAAACAATTGTACCCATTCTCCATGGAGGGAAACAATGTGGTTTAACTATGTTAGTCAATTCAACCCCCCAATGCGCCTCAATATTATCAAGTACATAGATAATATCTCCTTAAACTCTTCCGTTCACAAAACCCTAATGTTTTAACAGGAGTGATCCAGAAGTTAGTGGCCTTGGGAAATGTGCTTTTCTTTGGATGATGTATGCAGTCACACCTTGGTACCTGACTGCTTTGAAATTCATCGAATTTGGTACTCAACACGTTTTGACCTGTACATTTTGTCCCAGTGTTTCTGGTACTCAAACAAGCTAGAACTTGTCAGTATCCGTTGCCTAAGCCTCTGAGATTCTCAGTCACTCAGGTCATGGTTGTCCCAAAGGTGTTGTTTTAGGAGGCAACTGGACATTTCACTTCTCATCCAAGAAGCTTCTTCAGCTCTGACAGGATAGTGTGGAATGGAAGGATTTATATTCCTTGCAGACAGCTGGTCATTTGCATCCTTTTAGAGCAGGGGTGTCCAAACTTGGCAACTTTAAGACATGGGGACTTCAACTCCCAGAATTCCCCAGCCAGCATGGCTGGGGAATTCTGGGAGTTGAAGTCCCCAAGTCTTAAAGTTGCCAAGTTTGGACACCCCTGTTTTAGAGGATCCTTGAAGCACTTGGAAGTTTATCTGTGCCCTCAGGGTCACCTGAATAGTCCTCCTGGTTCCCGTAGTCTGCAATTTTTTCTCTGGAAATCCTTGTCAGTTGCCTTGTAACTCACTACTTTTCCAGCCAAAACAAGGGTCACACATTAGTCACCTGAGAGCTTTTGCCTCATGCATATCCCCTTGTGGTCTTATTTTAGCCTCTGTGGTCATTTTGTGTATTTTTGCACTTTTTTTTCCTCATCATGGGTCTTTGGCTTGGGAATGGATTAAATTTATTTACATTATTCCTTATGGGAAATTTGTTTGGTACTCATCACAATTAATGATGAGTACTGAGATACCACTGTGTTTATAATCTGGGAAGGTGGACGAGGACAATTTCCTGTAGTTCGTAGAGAAAGAGAGACATCATTGGTTTTCTGAAAAAGAAGCTGGCGAGAAGATGTTTTGGGGAATAGCAAGTATGAACAATTCTTGCTAGTCCCCAAGGCATTATTTCACCAGATTCATTCTTGCTAGGCTGAAATGTTAACAGAGCTGTCATGTTAACATAGACACGGTTAAGAAGATCAAGTCTTATTGTAGAATTCCAGCAGAAAATAGCTGAGCAATTATGTTCTTTTTCTTGGGGGGGGGGGGGAATCACAGAATGTACCAGACGGTGATACAAGTTGGTAGAATGGTCCGTAAAAGCAAAAAAATTCTCAAATTGCCCCCCAAAAAAGTATCTTAACTTCAGTAACATTTACAGTTCGGGAGAATTCAGAAAGCATCCCATGCTCTTGTTCAAGTAAGGGTAGTGACTCACTGTGGTATATTAAGTAACAATTAAATTGAATGTGGTTTGATCTGGCTGGTGAGGATGATCCCTCCTTCAGATTGAGATTTAAAGGTGTCGTCATCATACTATTTGAATTTGTGATCTGAGATTTGAAGGCAACAAGATTAAAGTCAAACTGATTTAAACTTTTATTCAATCAAATAAAATGTCTTATAGATTGCAACAGGGAGGCAACTAAGTACCTGCAATTAGTTCATTTTGGGGCAGAATGGGATGAAAATAGCTGAGGTGGGAGGCCTTTCAGAGGACATAAAGTTTCTGGTGGATGCTTTCAAAGGTTCTCAGCAATAAATTTTCAAAATATTCCCTCTACATCTCTTTTAAGATAGGCACAGCAGGGATGAGAAAAGGACTGAATAGGATCCAAACTCTCCAACAAAAGCCAATGGAAGAAAAAGTGTACTGAACAGTGCTGAAATACAGAAAATGTCCTATGCCAACATATATATGTTGGTTAAAAAGAACTGTGTAAAGAAAATAAGGCCAGGCATGTTGCCATCGAAGTCTTAGGGGCTCAGCTAAATGATAGGGAATTTAGCGGCTTATAAATTCAAAATCTAATCAGAGACAAAGCTGAAGATTTCCCATGTCCAGTCATGTCTGACTCTAGAGAATGGTGTTCATCTTTGTTTAGCTGAGAGAACCAGCATTGTCCGAAGACACTTCTGTGGTCATGGGGCAAAGCATGACTATACGTCGAGGCTCACGGAACATTGTCACCTTCCCACCAAAGTAGTACCTATTTATCTACTTGCATTTGCATGCTTTCAGACTGCTAGGTGGCAGGAAGTTGGCCAAGTAACGGGAACTCACCCTGTTGCGCACCGCTCTTGAATGCAGATTTTCAGTTCTTCCAACTGACAAGCTCAATATCTTTAACCACTGGAATCTTCTGCCACAGTCAGAGACAAAACATCTGGCAAATAATTAGGTCTTGTGCCATTAAGGAGTTTGTATGCCATAACCAGCATGTTGAATCACAGCCAGAAGTATGGTGCTGATCAGCATAACTTGGAGAGTAGCAGTGTTACATGGGCACAAAGTATACCCACAATTATTTGCATTGTTGTGTTCTGGTCTGCTGTTGCTTCTTCTTTTTTAAAATGTTTATTTTATTTCAATATAAACAATCCATCTTCTATTAAACAGTGTGTCATCTGGGTACAAATATTTTGTGCAATAGCAGTTAAAATGTACAAGCATATTCATTATTTAATCTATACCTAGCTTAATACCAATACCTTGAATGTCTAATACTATAACAATCGTCTTCTTGATTTAACCTCTATTAATTATGTTAACTCTATTGATACATTTTCTATATTTTACACTTTTATTTCTAATTCTTATATTTATTGTCTAACCATCGATAAAATGATTCCCATATAGTATAATTATCAATTTGTACTTTCTCTTTAATTGCCAGTGTTAATATGTTCATTTCTACACATCCTAATATTTTCCTAATCACATTCTCTATGGATTACTGCCGCTTCTGAGTGGTTTCCAAGTGCAGCCCCATGTAGAACACATTGCAGTAATCCAGATGACTGATAAGTAAAGCATTCTATTCTATTCTATTCCAATTCTAATTCTAATTCTAATTCTAATTCTATTTCTAATTCTATTCACTTTGCCATTTCACTCTCCCTGGCAGCTATTTGATCTTCCCTTAGAAGCAGAACAAATATCCAAACAAAATAATTTAACTCTTAATTCACTGGCTACATGTGAAAAGAGAGGTAAATTCCAGTTACAATTTTTCTCCCCCCCCCCTTACAGAGAAAGTAAACTGTTAATTTCATCCTTTGTACATCTGCCTAGCCGTGTGATCAGCAAAGCTTTTCAGAAATGACAATATAATTAACACTCCAGATGACATTGGCTCATTGCACCTCGGATCAGAATATGTATTTCAACCGCTATTGCATGAACAGTATTCTCAGATCATCCAAGTGGAAGTTAGCCACTCCACTGTAGAAATTAATTTTTCAGTAATACAATCGCAGGGACTTTCACACAAATCCACTACCAAGTGAGCCAATCAGGATTATGAATCAAGTGGAAAACATAAATACAGCCATGAATTCATCATTTCACTTGCAAATGAGTGAGATGAGTCTCAATATTCATCTCTTTTGTTACCTGGCTCATTTCAGCTGAAGAAGTCAAACTGCCATCTAACTAGCTTTTAAGAATAGATTTGCTAACCATTTAGCTGGTAGTCCTCGACTTGCAACAGTTCATTTAGTGACCATTCAACGGGACAACAGCAATGAAAAAAGTGGCTTACAACTGTTTTTCACACAACCTTTGCAGCATTCCCGTGGTCCTGTGATCAAAATTCAAATGCTTGGCAACTGACATATATTTATGATGATTGCAGTGACTTATGGTCATGGGATCAAGTTCTGTGACCTTCTGACAAGCAAAGTCAATGGGGAAACCCAAATCATTTAGCAACCATGTTACTAACTTGCAGTGATTAAATTAACAACTGTGGCAAGAAAGGTCGTAAAAGGGGGCAAAACTCACTTAGTTTAATGTTTCACTCAGTAACAGAAATCTTGGGCTCAATTGTTGAGGACAACCTTGATTTACGAGGCAGATAGGTAAAATCGGTAAGAGAGAATTAACTCTGTTAGGGCAATAAAGACCAACCTCAGTTTTCTTTCACAGATGTCACCTTCCATATATAAATGAGGCCTGGTTTACTTTTGCGAATTATCATTTCCATCCTTATAACAATGGATTGGAGTTACATTGATTTGAATTCTGTCTCTAGAGACAGAGGAAAAAAGGAGCAAATTGGTTGACGATGAGAATACTTCTGAAATCATTCTAATATAAAGAAGATAGCAGAGATACCAGTTGTCTTTTCCCAGTAGTGAAATTCAATTTTTTTACTACCAGTTCTGTGGGCGTGGCTTGGTGGGCATTGTGTGGCTTGGCGGGTATGGCTTGGTGGGCGTGGCAGGGGAAGGATACTGCAAAATTTCCATTCCCACCCCACTCTGAGGCCAGCCAGAAGTGGCATTTGCCAGTTCTCCGAACTACAAAATTTCCACTACCAGTTCTCCAAACTACTCAAAATTTCCACTATTGGTTCTCCAGAACCTGTCAGAACCTGCTGGATTTCATCCCTGTCTTTTTCCCCAATTTTTTTTTAAAACTCTACCAGCAGTATAGGGAACAATGGCGCTTCAAGTATTTTTAAACCGTACCTCTAAGCCCCACAAATAGGACAGACAACAGTGAGTGATTCTGGAAGTCATCATTGGACACCTCCAGGAAGTTATTTATTTATTATCTCTCCCAACCCCACTCACCCCTTTATTATTACAAATAACACAAGGTGATGAATAACCTTCCTCCTGATATTGTCCCCACAACAAGATGGATTTCATGACCAAGGCAGGAGCTGAATTCACGGTTTCCCGCTTTTTAACCTGGTGCTTTAACCACTAGACAAAACCTGCTCTGGAATGTAGTAGGAACTTCATGTATAAAAGACTACATCCAGGTCAAAACTATTATATGAATGATTTAACTATTAACAGTTTATTTATCTATCAGCGGATCTTAATAAGGATTGGGGCAACACTCATTGGTGTTCCAATAATCTGAAATCCCCTTAATTTCAACATAGCATTTTAACAGGCTCATTATGTCTACTCAGAAATAAGTCCTTCTCTTTTTGGTAGGGCTATCTCCTAAGTATGTATGCTTCATTTAAAAGATCATAAAGACATTGATAGGCAGTTATATCAAAGTAAATAGATCTAAGATTGCTCAGTTAAATAATTTTACGTTTGGCTCCGTTAACACGTTTTAGATTTATTACATCCCTGCTGCTAAACTTATGGTAGTCATTAGATTTCAGCAAAAAAGATTGGGTAGTTTTCTGGAATTTTGCAGATGAGATAAGATGGACCTGGCTTATTTTAAATTACTTAGCTCTTTTCTACCAATTTTATTTTAACAGCCACTTGATGAAGTAAGTTAAGTAGAACAAGGATTTATGGCTGTGCGTTGTTTTTTATTTAGGATTTACTAATGTTTCCCTGATACTAGGGAATTTCCCTGATGCTAAATGACATTTTTGCTTTCCCCAGCTCTGGAGGCTTTTCTTGAGCCTCTGGGAGGGCAAAAACTGCCTCCCCCAGGCTACAGAGGCTCTCTGGAGGCCATCTGGAGACCAGAAATAGGTTTTTCCCTCTCCTCAAGCCTCTGTGCGGGCCCTGCACTTACCTCATATCCAAAACGGGCTGTGTGGAGACTCCTGGGAAGGGAGGGGTAGGAAGGGTGGAGCAGGGTGGACGGGGCCAGCCAGGGGTGGGATTTGGAGGTTCTCTGAACCAGCCATAACGTTAGCTACAGGTTCTCCCAAACCTAGGTGAACCCGTAGCAGCCCACCCCTGTCAAAGAGTCAACTACGTTACAAATAAACAGCCATCTCTAAATAGAGGGGGAGAGATATGACACCACCTATCTCCTTTCAAGTTTCCACATCCATTTGCACAATTCAGGTGACCCTGAGGGCACAGATAAACCTCCAAGTGGCCTCAATGATTCTCAGAGAGAGTGCTAATGACCATATGACTGCAGGGAATATAAATCCTTCCATTCTCCACCATTCAGTCAGAACTGAAGAAGTTTATTGGATGTGAAGTGAAACATCTTCAAGGAAAACAAAGAAAGTCCAGTTGCCTTCTGAAAAAGCACATTTGGGGCACACATCAGAACTAAGGATTTCAAAAGAATACATGTAGGTATTTCAAAAGAAAAAAAATCCAATCTGAAATAAAATATGATTGTGTCTAATACCAGGAAGAAACATTTCTTGGCAAATGTAGATGACAAGAAAACAAAGACAACAAAAGTCTACTACGATTCTCTTATAGTCACATCTTTGGGGGAAATTTGAGAGTCATGGCTTTAAATAGCACCAAGCCATTCGTTTTACCATACTTAAATGTGTTTTGTTTTCTCACAACACTGTTTGAGATATTAATCAGTAAGAAATGCAGATCGTCTGGCCTCCAAATCATTCATCAATCATAACACAGTGAATATGAATAAAGATTGACTGCTTTCAGCATCCTGGAAAAGAAAATCCATGAACTGTAATGAATCCCAGGGCAAAATAATGAAGGAGGGGTCAAGAATAAGGCAGCCTTTTCTGCTTCCTTGATTATTTTATTTAGGTTAAATAATTTCCATATAACATGAACTTCTGAGCTCATGCTTGTTTATTTGTGTTCTGAATGGTATCAACTGAATTATAATAGATGTCTGTGGGCCTGAAATATATCAGTTAAAGAAACTTGGATTCCAGCTTTTTCTCAATCTGGTATCCTGCTATTCTTCAACCTCCATAATTTCCCAGTCATCACATTTATTCAAGAAAATCTTTAGGTAAAGTTAAAAAAAAAAAGATGGTAAGAACGGGAGTCTGGTCCCACTTTCATTTAACAATTGGCTTTCTCAAATATTTTTCTTGAAGTTTTTACTGATGTTTTTACATTATAGTTTGTCCAGCCTAGATTTTTATATAAAAAAAGAAAATTCACCAGTTTAAATAAAATATACTGTAATAATAAATAATGAATATATTAGACATCACGGTGATATAATCACTAATTCCTTTTTTATGACCTGTAGTCCCTATTCAGAGTAGAATTGGGGGAGACTGGAAGAAGCTGAGCATTTACTGGCCAGATGCCTTCCTGATGCCTATTCAAAGCTCACAGCAGATATTTTTTCTTTGCATCCTAGGAGAGAAATATCTGCCACTACCTGGGATTGAACTCTCAATCTTCACCACTAGGTCACCCCACTGCTCTCAGTCACTAACTCCTAAAAACCACACAATTAAAAATAAAACAGATCAAAGCAACATCTCAATGCCATCTAGTTTCCAAAATCAATCAACATAGATTAAAGAATAATGCACAGACCCAAATATCAAACAAATTTCAGATGGGAAAGGTAGTCCAGATGGGGAACCAAAACCATGAGTATTAATATTTATTATTATAACATTAATTATAATGTTACAGTTATAGAATCTTGCAAATCTGAAAGCACTTCCTCCTTCCCCTCTCTTTGCTTTCTAGGGAACTAGGAAGGTTCAATTTTGAGATTTTTTTCTACCTTTATCCCCTTTTTAATCAGACTATTGTGTAGATTGCATTTCTTCCTCTTGTCTTCCAAAGTTATTCCCACAGGCCATTACATTTAGATGGCCACTATATCAATAATAATCAGATGTTGGGTCAGGCATGTTGTACTGAGATGGACAGATTAATCTAGCACAGATGTGTGCAGAGCAAACATTCATCTCCTAACTGTGCCATCCGTATCCAACTGGTGCCTGCCACCAACAATCCAGTGGCTGGAAAAGACAAGTTCCAACAGACATTGCCAAAACTTTAGATGCCAGCAATTGCTTGACAATGCTCAGAACTAAATCTGAGAGGACATTTAAACACCAAAATAAATAAAGAGATGTCTGGTTTTATAGCAACTCCCCAACAACAACAATAATAATAACGCTCAAGAACAAGCACTGCAAACTAATGCCATGAAAGCAAAGATACAAAAATCTACTGACAATCCAAACTACCAACTTTGCAATAACAAAGTTGAAACTGTTTCACATTTAATATGTGAATGCAGCAAAATTGCACAAACTGATTACAACCGAGTTGCTAAATTAATCCACTGGTCATTATGTAAAAAATATGATTTACCTGTATCCAGAAAGTCATGGGAACTTAAAGTGGAAAAGGTTATCAAAAATGAGATGGTGAAGATGTTGTGGGACTTTCGAGTTACAAACGGATCATCATTTGGAGCACAACACGTCACGTTTACTGATATCGCTGTTCCTGGAGATGCCAGAGTTGAAGAAAAAGAACTGGATAAAATGAAGAAATACCACGACCTAGCCATTGAAACTACCTGATTATGGATGAAACATGTAACAGTGATGCCCATTGTCATCGGGGCACTTGGCACCAAGTCTGCAAAAAACTGCGCTACTCAAAAATCTTATATTTTAAGAAGGTACTTGGTTGATAACTAGGACACTGGCAGCAATCTGTATTAACCATTAGCACCAGTCAATGGTATCTGTAATGCATTTTTGAATGTTCAGTTGGCTGAGTTTCATGTTTAATAAATAAAGTATATAATAATAATAATAATAATAATAATAATAATAATAATAATAATAATAATAATAATAATAATAATAATAATAATAATGTATGTTGCAGAGTAGATTCCCTATAGCAGCCAGGTCAGTTCATCCGCCTTTGTGCAGCACAGCTCTTTTCATTTGTGAACTTATGTCAACACTACATGGCTGAATTCTTGGAGAACGTTGGTGTGAATTGTAAGTAGAACAATGGTCTTCATGTTCAGCACTTTGTGTATGCACTTCATCTTGTAGATAATTTTGAGACCGCTGCCAATTGTCCCAATTTTATATTAAAATTAAAAGCAAACTGCAATTATTGTGTAATTGATAGTAATGAAAGAACTGTTGCTAGTCAAAAAATGCTGAGGAAGGTGGACTTAAATTGAGCTTCCTACAAAGTTGGATAAATATAAAGTCATTGCAACAGATTCATGAAGAATTGGAAGTGGAGGGAGGTTTTACCTTGACAGCCTTCTGTTATTTAATTGGTAAAGCAAACATGAGTAGGTCAAAGATCCATATACATGTACTGTATATAATGCTAAATATTTACCTTCAACCAAGAGACCTACCTCTCATATCTCTGTGTAAAGTAGATGAAGAGTTTGCACATTAATTTCATCTTTAGGTCACACTGTCATATAACTGTAACTTACTGAAATCCTAACTTAAAGTTTAGGTGGAGCTGGATTTAAAAAAATAGTTAAACATTGAATTGTTATTCATTTAGCATATTATAGTTTTATACAGGGGGTGCAAAAGCTCAGTATTTAAAGACACAGAACTTGTCAAAGTTGACAGCCAGGGTATGAGACCCAAGTGCCACATGACAGGATGAGCTCCCGTCTTTGCCTTAGCTCTTGCCTACATAACAGTTTGAATGTGTGTAAATGCATGTAGATAAATAGGTACAACTTTGGTAGGAAGGTAACCTAGGTGTTGCATGTACCTCGGCATATAGTCATGCTGACCCATGACTATGGAAGTGTCTTTGGACAATGCTGGCTCCCTCGGCTAAGAAACAGAGATGACTGTGCCCATGACTGGTCAGGGGAAAACTTTACCTTTAGTTTTACACAACTGTACATATCAAAATTTTACTGAAGACCGACTGATTAATTTATATAGCGTATACATTAACATAAATCACAATGACTCTTGAAGTTTATTTGGCCACTCTTCTCTCCTGATATATGGCTTTTGCATAATATTATTTGTCTTTTATAAATTGGATGGTATATATTACATTTTCCCCCCAAAATGGACAATGATGATCTGTCCACAAGGGTGAATGAGTTACCGGTACCTCATTTCCCAAACATGATTTCTGGCATATGTACAACAACAGAGGACCTCTACTATCTGTGTCACAATAAAATAACATCATTTCACATTAAAAGAAATCGACCTTCCTGAGATCAGTTGCCACAATATTGGGAAAAGTAGAAGAAGTGGGAAAGATCAGATCTCGCAAGACCATTTAACACATTCACCAGGATTTGTTTTCTAATTAAACTGTTAATTTAGATTCAGCATGAGCTCTTGTTGATGGGTGTGCTACTGAGCATATAGAGACTGCTAAAAGAATACTGAGAAGCTAGCTTGCCTCCAGAAGTTTTTTAAGAAGATGTTGGATAACCATTTGTATGAAGTGGTGTAGGATTTCTTGCCTAAGCAGGGTTTGGATTAGAAGACCTCCAAGTTATCTGTTATTCTATTCTGTTCTGTTCTGTTCTGTTCTGTTCTGTTCTGTTCTATTCTATTCTATTCTATTCTATTCTATTCTATTCTATTAAAACTAGCAGACAATTTCACTGAAAAGGAAAATGTACCTAGGATAGTTGTCTTGGGTGAAGAGCATGGCTCAGTTCAGCTTTAATGAATGCTAACAGATATTCATTAGAGTAGAAATAATGAAAGTTAGATTGAATAGCAAATGCAAAAGTAAGAGCTTCAAAATAGTAAAATATTCAAGAAAGGGCAGAAATTTAAAAAATGCCTTTTGTTGTTGTTGTTTTAAACAGGGACTCAATCAATTAACAATAGGCCAAGTCTGAGACAGATACAGGGACATTTCATGACAGTTTCCCAGCCATTCTTGCAATCCCTCATTCCCTCCCTGACTTACCTGTCTACTGGGAGGGCGGGAAAGGAAAGGAAAGGAAAGGGGGATTTCTGATGCTCCCTGCCAGATTCCCAAAAGGAAACTTAATGGGAAAGTCGGCAGGAAGTTGAACATCACTCCTGTTTCCTCTGCTTTTTTGTCATTGGACATATGTTTCCCTCTTTACTGAAGAAATGTCTCTGAAATGATGACCCAAAAGGGCACAGGATATCTAGTAGATTTCTACAACTGCCCATCTTGCAATAATAACTAACTTGCGGGTGACTAACATAGCATTAAAAACTCACAATACCAAATTAATAATATTTTTTAAAAAAACAATAACAACATGCCTTTTGTTGTTGTTGTTTTAAACAGGGACTCAATCAATTAACAATAGGCCAAGTCTGAGACAGATACAGGGACATTTCATGACAGTTTCCCAACATAAATGGCACTCAAGGTCAATATCACTCCTCATTAAACTAATGATTGCCTGATGGGCTCCACTAATCTCTTGACCAAGTCTGAGGAAATCTCCATGTTTCTAGAGCTTTCTGGAATGCCAGCAGAGTTGGAGGCCAACAATTCTCAAACAGACTATATAGTCTTGAACAGAAACTGATACCACAAATACTCAGAGGAGCACTGAAAACAGCTTTTTCACAGCACTGGATATGCAGAACAAGGGCAGAAAAACAATTCAGAAAAAAAATCCAGCCACAGACTCCAGATAGTAAAGTCTGCAATGATAATGGCAGGGACAGAAATGTAAGCTAAAGTGGAATATGAAACATACCCAGATAAGGTCCATGGATCAATATTTCCAAATATGTCCTAACTCTGAAACAGATGGTTGCTTCAGTGAGAAAACACAATTTCCTCTCAGTCTGGCCTTGCTCAAAGCTAAGGTGACCAACCGTCCTCCTTTAGGGAGGACAGTCCTTCTTTTGTAAGTTCTGTCCTCCCTCGAAGAGTGTCCTCCTACATGTCCTCCTTTTTGATATTTGAAGGCTAATCTGTTGCGCGTTAATGGTGTTTTTTTTACTTCATCGCAAGTATATTGAACAGATATTGAATCTTGCGTTGAATTTTTATCTAAAAAAATGCTAGACATTAAAATAGACGACAATAGTCTCTTTGAAGAAATTAGAAGACTGAATGTATATTTAAATTCTGAAAAATTAATACAATGGGAAAATCAACATGTTGAAATTGATAAAAGATGGATGGATATTTTCAGCCATTTCAAAAATGAACATATTCCATGTGAACATTTATTTATACTTGTTCAATTTACGTTGTGCTGCCCTGGAACTAATGCAGCAGTTGAAAGAGTTTTTTTTTTCAATTGCCAATGATTTTTCGACAAGTGAGAAATAGAGATTGAATGTTGATACTCTAGCAGCAGCACTTGCCGTAAAATTCAATATGAAGGATATTTCTTGTTCAGATATTTCCAATATATTGTTAGAAGATGATACATTGACAAAAAATATTAATTCAATGGAAAAGTACTCTTTAAATAATAATTAACAGGCATGTAAGCATAATTACAATATAAAATGTTGCAAATGTTTTATTATGCATATATCATATTTTAGTGTATTATTGTTGCAATGAATAAAATATTTCTTTTATTTACGATATTTTTCCCAATTTATTTGTCCTCCTTTTCATTGTAAAAAAGTTGGTCACCTTATCAAAGCTGTTTCTGCACTCAAAGAGACTATCACCTGCCATGGTTGATAGACCAGCTAAAGCTCAATGACACCACATTTTATCTAATTAAATGACATTCCAATTAGCTGATTTGTTTGCAGACATCCTTAATTTAGTAAATGCCAAGGAGAAATCTAAAAATACTGTGATATTTCTAACAAGAGGCCTTCAGTAAAAGTGCTATAATTGATAGGTTTCCTGTTTTCTCTGATGGGCTGGAGTAAGCTTTTCAATGCTAAATTCCATAATCACATTCATCCTTGGAAATTAGTTTTGCGAAACCACACATTTAGCTCTTGCTGAGAAATCCCATTTTAGTCATTTTAAACATAATTTATAATGCATAAACTAAATTAGCTTTTGTCGCTAAGCTAGCACATTCCCCCCCCCCTTTTAATTTTTATCTCTTAATATATTTTTGACCTTGAAAACGGTAATGTCTGTTGGATATTGAAGCCTCCGAACAAAGGAAATGATTTTTATTCCATCACTATGGTTACACTTTTCTTCTGTCTCCGGCGCTGAACCACTCAGAAAGTGTTGAATCTGGATTCCTCGGGAGGCCAAAAGAAATTTTGCATAATATCATTTAGTTCTGATTAAATGGAAACAAACACACACAGTGGAACTTGGAGTATAGCAAATTACCACGATGTGGTTTACACTGCAGACGAGAGGCAATTGACAGCCAAGGCTGCCATCCTACAAATTGTGATCCCCTCTGAATTGCGTTTTTTTCAGCCACCAGCTTGGGGGCACAAGCTTGAATCAACTAGTGCTACCAGGCTGGTGGGTTAGGGGAGGAGGGCTCAACGCATTGTTTAATTTCTTTTCACACAGTGAAAACAGAGAAATCAAGAAACATGGCTTTTCTTCAAAACCGAGGATCGGTTTATTTACACAGAACAATGGGAGGCACCTACAATACAAAAAAAAATCCAACTTATTTTACTCAATAAACAGAGATAAAGATCCAGCCATTCCTAGCCGACATGAAAAGCACAGGCTGTTTTCTGATATAAGACATTTTTTTTCCCCAGAAATGGTACAGTATTGATTCAGGTTCTTTTATTGTGGCATCCGTCTGAATACAAAGTACCACATTCTTCCAATCAGTTCTATCAGAGCAAAACCTTCAAGCCCATGTATTATACCTGAAGGAAATATGAAATGATTACATCTCTCTCTTAAAACAGATCCTTCATGCTGTTTCCTCCCGGCCTTGAAGAAATCATATCCTGTGGTTTAAGAGGTATCAAATATTTATGCAGGCTTATATAGAAGAAACATTTTGTTTCTCACTCTCCCTCCCCCCCCCCCTTTTTTTTTTTGGTTAAGGTCATTGAATCATGGAGGGAAATTATTTGTAAACATTGAGAAGTGTTCAGCAGTCTGGGTGTGAAGATTTGTTCAAAAGAAGGTGAACAAAACAGACCAACAGCAAAAATAGAGATGTACGTCTGGGTTCACAGGTAACACCAAACTACAGTTAGCTGTAATGGACCCTTTTTGAGTAGTACATGGATTGCTGCATATCATGGTAAGCAGAGGTGGTATTCAGCCAGTTCTGACAGGTTCTGGAGAACCGGTAGTGGAAATTTGGAGTAGTTTGGAGGCCCCGCCCCCATTGCCTCCCAGCGGATCTTCTTTTGTTGCCCTGAACAGGAGAACAGAGCTGGAAAGCAGGTTAGTGTGTTGGGGAGGGAATGGGGATTTTGCACTATCCTTCCCCTGCCACGCCCACAAAGCCGCACCCACAAAGCCACACCATGCCCACAGAACCAGTAGTAAAAAAATTTGAATCCCACCACTGATGGTAAGTCTATATTTATCAATAAGAATGACATGATTTATATGGTATACTAAACCAAAACCAAACAAATTGTCATATTGCAAATAACCAAATTATCCTGGCAACAAGTAGAAGTGGATTTCCATTTTTAACATGGCTGAACAAATCTATACGGCATTTTTTTTTCTTCCTGCAGCTTTTAAAATTCTTCCCCAGAGAATGTTTATAATCGTAGAATTAGAGATGACTTTGTAACCAAGCTTGTATTTGCTGCGAAGGAAATCAAAAGCATCTTCTTTCTCTTTAGAGTTATTTGTACTTATCAATTATTATAAAAACAATCTGTAAACTAAGTTATGAAGACTTTTAGAGATTTTTGAAATGTCCCATTTCATGTTAAGCTGAACACAAAGAACACTCATTTCAGAAGACCTAAAAATCATTGGTAACTACTTGTCTATGGAGATGCTCAGTCATCCCGGACAGGGTTGTCCCAAAGATGCTTTTTACAAGAGGCAACTGGACTTTCTGGGTTTTTTTTAATACATTTCACTTCTCATCCAAGAAGTTACATCCATTGGTAACTACTTCAACTTTCATAGTAGGCAGAACATTTAAATTGTATATGTACCTACATAAGAACAATTTGTGCATAAGGAATATTTTTGACCTGGCTTGTTAGCTATGTTAGGTTCTAACTCCCAGATAGAGCAATCATTGCAATTATAGTCCTACCGCATCTAGAGGGCACCCACTTGGCAAAGACACATCTACTCTATAGGTAGTCCTTGAGCACAATTGAGCACAAAATGTATGTGTCTAAATGAGACATTTGTTAAGCAGGTTTTGCCCCATTTTATGACCTTCCTTGCCCCAATTTACCTAATTTACCTCAAGGTAAACCATTCCAAACTCAATTGCAGAAAATACAACTTCAGCAACAGAGTGGTCAACACCTAGAATGCTCTAACTGACTCCGATCCTCAAATCCCCACAGCTTCAACCTGAAACTGTCTACCGTGGACCTCACCCCATTCCTAAGAGGTCTGTAAGGGGGCGTGCATAAGTGCACCAGTGTGCCTACCGTCCTTGTCCTACTGACCCCATTTATTTGTACTCATTTCCTTTGTTCATGTCCATATTTATACTTATACCTGTTATCTTGTACATGTTTGACAAACCAAATAATTAAATAAATAAATAAAATAATTGTTGAGTGAACCTCTGCAGTTGTTAAGTAAATCTGAATTCCTCATTTACTTTGCTGGCCAAAAGATTACAAAGGGTGATCCCATGACTGTGCAATCATCCTAAACATGAACCAGTTGCCAAGCATCCAAATTTTGATTACATCACTGTGGGGATGCTGCAATGGTCATAAGTGTGAAAAACAGTCATAAGTACTTTTTTCAGTACTGTTGTAACTTCGAATGAATGATCGTAAATTGAGGACTACCTGTATCTCATTATTCCATTGCTATTCCATTAGCTCATTACACAATGAACAGAGAAGCAATATATTAAAAAGCAAGCATACAGAGAGAGTCTTGAGAATGTGTGTGAAGTGTAGCAGTAGTGATCAGAACTGGCATTCACAGAACTTGCAGGGAAGGAATCACAAACTAGCACATCTCCAAATGAGCAGAGTTAGCATCATAGCCATGACTGAAAGACGGGAGATCGCCTATTTGTTCTCTGGATAGCTGCTCCTCGCAAAACCTCAGGATAGCTCAGAACTCAAGGAGATTAAGGGAAATCATCCCAGTCTCAACTGTGGAGGAATCATTTGAAGGATACCAACTTTGCAAAGCCCATTTTCTAATCACTTTTTAAAATTACTTATTTAACTACCTTTAGGTTAACAGAGATCTTCAATGCAATATGTTCGCAAAGCTACCTGCTGAGTTTACCTTCATTCCAGAATGAAAGAAAAAAATATGACTATCAGCTTAAGAATTTAAAGATTTTGAAATAAATGGCAAAAAGCTAAATAAGATTTTAATTCAAGAAATGAATTAAGAGTCTAGATAAATTTGGAATATAGGATTTTTGGTGTGAGATTTTGGAAATAATTATATAAACAAACAGTTCCCTTGTGGAAGCTAAATTGTTTAGTCTACTTTAAGTCAATATAGAAATCCTCAATTTTGGACACTACAGGAACTAAAGATTCCAGGCATAAAAGAAAAAGAAGAGAGAGAGAGAGAAGAGCTTATTTTTGTCTTGGATCACCTTGAAGACAAAATGACAAAAATAGCATGGCATTTTAAATACTGAAGAATGGGGAGAGCAATCAGCAGACTGTCAGACAAGATGTCTGCTTGACTAGGCTATGTCCAAAAGATGTTAAAGAAGAAATGATACCTTGGAAAATCTACAAGATAAAGAATTGGGGGGAAAAAACTTCATTTGATGCATAAATGTTAGAATATCAAGAAATTGTTGAAATACTGACAAATAAAAAAATGTTGATTATAAGACAGAGATGACAGTTAAAGAGGAAATAAAATTAGAGAATGAGCAGGATGAGTAAATCTTCCTAGATTTACAAAAGAGATTTGCTAAAACCTCAAAGAAGTCTTTGAGATGGGAAAAAGAAAAAAAAAACCAAAGAGAGATCAAATCCTTTTTGAGCAAAAATCAAGATTGCCAAAAGCCAAAAGGAGTGCAAAGTGAGTTTGTTTGACCAGTTAAAACAAGACATGTTTCTATAAAAGTCTGGGAATTGTTCGTGGACTTTTTGCTGACAATAGAACTGAAATGTAAAAAATAAGGGATGGGTTAGAGAAAGAAGAGATAGTCCTAAAGGTGTTTTTTTTCAAGAAGCAACTGGACTTTCTGATTTTTCTTTGAAGACATTTCATTTCTCATCCAAGAAGCTTCTGGATGGTGACTAGATGGTGGGGTATGGAAGGTCAGAGCTGAAGAATCTTCTTGGATGAGATGTGAAACATCTTCAAAGAAAAACCAGAAAGTCCAGTTGCCTCTTGAAAAAGCATCTTTGGGACAACCATGACCTGCATGACTGAGAATCCCATAGATGAAAGAAGAGATAAAATAAAGGTAAAGGTTCTCCTTGCGCATATGTGCTAGTTGTTCCTGACTCTAGGGGGTGGTGCTCATCTCCATTTCAAAGCTGAAGAGCCAGTGCTGTCTGAAGCCGTGTCCGTGGTCATGTGGCCGGCATGACTAAATGCCAAAGGCTTACGGAATGCTGTTACTTTCCCACCAGGGTTACCTTCCTAATAGGAAAGGTGGTTCCACTATTTTTCCACTTGCATTTTACATGTTTTCAAACTACTAAGTTGGCAGAAGCTGGGACAAGTAATGGGACCTCACTCTGTTATGTGGCTCTAGGGATTCAAAATGCTAAACTGCCAACCTTCTGATCAACAAGCTCAGTGTCTTAACTACTGACTCACCACGTCCCTATGAAAGAAGAGATACTTGTACGTAATGTTTAGGTTCTTCTCTATTTGTTCTAATCCAATGACATGCCAGAAAGAACATATTATTATTATGTTCTTTCATATTATGTCTGAAAGAAATAATATAAAGGGGCTTAGAACTCTGCCTGTCTATCATCCAACCATAGGAGTACTTCCCAAAATAGAAAAGAATGGGACCAAATCGGATGTGGGGAGAGAAATCAGCCAAAGAAAGATCAAATGCAAAATTGGCTGGTTCTAGTAGGTACTTTGGAGAGAAAAAGTTCAAGGGGGGAAAGTTCTTGATGCAAACCTGTGGGAGATGCAGTTGGTCAGTCGCTGATTTTGCTGACTACTCTATACTTAAGCTCCCTCCTTCCCAGTCATGTGACCCAGAAATGTCCACCCTCTGATTCATGGTGCATATGCACAAGCCCACATAGATACAATATGAGGGGAGATCACAAACATAAATGCAACAAATACACCTGTACCCTGATTTGATCCTTTCACACATAACACATACACACAGAGAAGTAAGGTGTCTGATTTTAAGACCCTTGCATGAACATACACACATACACAACAATTTATGTCACTATTCAAAAGGAACTACCTACTACCGGTAAAGAGCCACACATTGCAAAATTTCCCAACATTATTTATTTGATTTCTTTCTGCTCTTTTCTATCTTCTGTCTCTCAAAGAGATAGTTGGTGCCCAACTGCATTGATAAGTCTTTTCATTGCTTTCTTGAATAGGTTCTCTAAATTTAATATGTAGCTTGCTGATCTATCCTTGTCTCTCCTCTTCTTTTAGAGAACACACAGCAGTGGTGGGTTCCTACCGGTTCAGACTGCTTCGGACGAACCGGTAGTGGCATGCCAGTCTGGGTCGCCTGAACCGGCCGCAATCTAGGCCTGCCATGCCCCCAAACCATTTCCCTGGTCGCCACTGTCGCAGTCTCACCCGCCATCTTGGTTTTCAGTTCTGTGCATGCGCAGAACAATTTTAATTGGATTGTGCATGTGCGGGCAGCATGCATCCAGCACACAGCACATCCATAAGCAAACTGGCAGTAGTGCCTGCTGGAACCAGGGATGGGTTCCTGCCAGTTCTAACCTCTTCTACAGAAGAGGTTCCACAAATCTACAGTTCCATTTAGAACCGGTTCCAGCTCCCTCCCTCCCCCCCCGGCCCATCCGCACATCATCAAGATGAAGAGCGAGAGGACGAATTCTGGGAGTTGAAGTCCACAAGTCTTAAAGCTTTCAAGTTGGAACATCCCTGGGTTTTTTTCTAAAGGGTTAGGGGTGCAAGGGTCTTGTAACTTGACAGCTTTAAGACTTGTGTGCTTCAAATGCCAGAGTTTCTGAGCCAACATTTTGGTTGCTAAGCAAGAGCGTTGTTAAGTGAGTTTCACCACATTTTACAAGTTGGCCATGCCCACCCAGTCACATGGCCAGCAAGCCACTCCCATCTAGACACATGGCCAGCAAGCCACACCCACAAAACAGGCCACATCTACAGAAGAGGTTCTAAAAAAATTTGAAACTCACCACTGGCCAGAACCCACCCCTGCCACAAAGGGATCATTGTTTGAGCCACAAACTTTAATGCAATGGAAAATATGAATCATCATTAAATATGTAATAAAATGATAGAAAATTCCTGTATCAAAATTATATCAACTAAAACTGCAGTGGGTTCCTGAAACTACTAAGAAAGTTCCTGATTCACTTCTGAATATTATTTAGAGTGGTTTAAGTAAGAAGAGTCTAAATCAGTGATGGTGAACTATGGCACGCGTGCCACAAGTGGCACGCGGAGCCATTGTCAGGGCATGCGAGGCGCTGCCCTGTCAGCTGGCCAGCATGCATGCGTGCGCTGGCCAGCTGAGTTCACCTTTTTAAAAGCTATTTTTCGCCTTCCCCAGGCTCCAGAGGCTTTATAGGAGCCTGGGGAGGGCAAAAAGAGCCTCCCCCGCCCCCCCAGAGGCTTCAGGGACCGTCCCTGAAGCCTTCGTAACACTTAAAACCACCCTCCGAGCAAACTGGAAGTGACTTCCGGGTTGCTCGGAGGGTCGTTTTAAGCGTTCCGAAGGCTTCAGGGGCCGTCCGAGGCTTCCCTGATGCCTTCGGAGCACTTAAAACCACCCTCCGAGCGCTCCGAAGGCTTCAGGGACCGTCCGAGGCTTCCCTGATGCCTTCGGAGAGCTTAAAACGACCCTCCGAGCAACCCAGAAGTCACTTCCGGTTTGCTCGGAGGGTGGTTTTAAGTGCTCTGAAGGCTTCAGGGAAGCCTCCGGACGGTCCCTGAAGCCTCCGGACGGCCTCCGGGGGGTTGGGGGAGGCTCATTTCGCCCTCCCAAGGCTCCTATAAAGCCCCTGGAGCCTTGGGAGGGCGAAAAAAGCAGGCAAAAATGGGGCGGTCATGCATTGTGCGCGCATGCGCACTGGGGGTGCGCATTGCATTATGGGTGTGGCACGCCCGTACTCGACCCCCCCTGCGCTCCCCCCCACTTGCGGCACGCGAGCCAAAAAAGGTTCGCCATCACTGGTCTAAATGAAGTAGTTCATATTAGGTAAGCCACTGGCCACACCCACATCCAGTTTAGCAAAGGGGGGAAATGTCTTGATACTTCATGTGAGGCTGCCGTGATGATGCAAGTTTTACACCCCTGATCTAGCAGTTGAGGCGCTGGAGTTGAATTGGGAGGATGTGAGTTGCAAGCCTACCCTTAACCATGATAACCTGCTAAGTGGAACTGGGCTAGTCACTCACTCTCATTCTTCAAAAGAAGGCAAGGACAAACCACTTCTGAAAATGTTATTAAGAAAAAGGCATGGACTTGTCCATGGAGTTGCCATGAATCAAGACTGACCAGAGGGCATAAAAATAAATATATAATGTTAGGAAAGGCTCCTGCTGGAGACCAGGGTGAAGTGACATTTCTAGGTCAACTTGTATTAGATTAGAAATAAATTACTTTCATTATATATTCTAGTCATGCCTAACCTTGAGTGTTTCCCAATATGATCAGATTGCAACTCTCTATTCTACTCTTGCATAACCTTGAGTGTTCCACATGCTATTAGATTGCAAGTCCTATCACTCTTAGCTAAACTGGCCATTGGCCAGGAAAGATAGAAATCATTAACCAACATCATTTGAGGATGCACGATTAAGAGAGGCTGTATCTTATAGCTTCATTTTGGTCAGTTCTTTGCAAACTATGCTCAAAATAGAGTCCACAAGATCCCGTAGTCTCCACTTGAGAATTATTAGCAAAATTGGTCTAAATAAAATCATTAAACAGACTCGTGGGAACTAAATGTGCAATCACTGTTAGTTATAACAAGTATGTTAGGTAACAAAATATCACAATACTCTTGTTCGTGTTTTTGTCCAGCTGTATTTTCCTCTTTTTCCATGCCTGCCTACCTCCACCATTTTAGCATTTGGTGTTTATTGAGTAGATTCTACCTTCCTCAATATTTCAGCTGCCCCACCGTTTCTGAAGGATTGCGGTGAGGTGATGTACTTCTATAAAATTTGGCATTCCACTAGCCCTGCTAGCAAGAGCCGCAGTGGCGCAGTGGTTAGAGTGCAGTATTGCAGGCTGCTTCTGCTGATCATTGGCTACCAGTAATTTGGCAGATCGAATCTCACCAGGATCAAGGTTGACTCAGCCTTCTATCCACATATTTAGTTCATATGTTTCGTTGTACGCCGCCCCGAGTCCTTCGGGAGAGGGTGCGGCTAAGAAATAAATATTTTTTTTTTATTATTATTATTATTATTATTATTATTATTATTATTATTATTATTATTATTATTATTATTATTATTATTATCCTTCCGAGGTGGGTAAAATGAAGACCCAGTTTGTTGGGGGCAATATGCTCTATAACAGTGATGGCGAACCTGTGGCACGCGGAGCCATTTGTCAGGGCACGCGAGGCACTGCCCTGTCAGCTGGCCAGCGCGCATGTGCGTGCTGGCCAGCTGATTTCACCCTTTTTGAAAGCCATTTTTCACCCTCCCCAGCCTCCAGAGGCTTTATAGGAGCCTGGGAAGTGCGAAAAGAGCCTTCCCCCCCACCCGGAGGCCCTCCAGAGGCTTCAGGGACCATCCGGAGGCTTCCCTGAAGCCTTCAGAACGCTTCGGAAGTGATTTCCGGTTTGCTCTGAGGGTCGTTTTAAGCGCTCCAAATGCATCAGGGAAACCTCCGGACGGTCCCTGAAGCCTTCGGTAGGCTTAAAACGATCCTCCAAGCAAACCCGAAGTGACTTCTGGTTTGCTCGGAGGGTCATTTTAAGCATTCCAAAGGCTTTAGGGAAGCCTCTGGACGGTCCTGGAAGCCTCTGGAGGGCCTCCGGGGAGGGGCGTGGGAGGCTCTTTTCGCCCTCCCCAGGCTCCTATAAAGCCTCTGGAGCCTGGGGAGGGCGAAAAAAGCATGTAAAAATGGGGGGTTGCGCCTGTTGTGCATGCATGCACACTGGGGGGGGTCGCGCTTTGCATTATGGGTGTGGCACGCCCGCACACAACCCCCCTGCGCTCCCCCCACTTGTGGCACGCGAGCCAAAAAAGGTTCGCCATCGCTGCTCTATAAACTGCTTAGAGAGAGCTGTAAGGCACTATGAAGCGGTAAATAAATCTAAGTGCTATTGCTATTGCTATTTTCCTCATGGTCCATTAATATGATTGCCTTTGGGATGGATCTCCTCATGTTTGAGAAATAAATTTGCAAATTAGAACCTTCACAGTTTTATGATGTATCTATTAAGGTACAGTATTTCAGGTTAAAGAATACCATTACAGTATCTCCTTTTATTGCCCTTATGTCATTGAGTTTCTCAAAAATACATTGTGGGATACTATTGGACTATCAAAATGCAATCTATATTGTGTAATGTTCAAAGATTTTTTGGGAGAAAACAGGACTAGAAAGGAATGGATTTTGAGCATACGAAAAAGGAAAACATGGTATTCAGGCTCTCTGTAATTAAGCCTTCCTACTATCAACAGTGTAAGTGGTAAACATTCAAAATGTCCAAAATTTAAATTAAAAAACAACAACAGCAATCCTCTCATCAGTCAAGTCTCTTGAGAAATCAGATAGATAGATAAATCAATGAGATAAACTGAGTGTGTCCTTTTTGGTAGTGTATTATTTTCCAGCAAATTCCTCATGAACACAGGAGGGAAAAGCTGCATTCCTTAGCCAAAGTTATTGCAAGGTGGGCTCATGAGAAATTAAAAAGTAAATAATATTTCTCTTGCAAAACAGAAATCAAATAAAATAGAAAGGCTGTTTAAATTGAAAGAACAACCTACCTTACGCCACTAGCTGTACCATACAGAAAATAAGCAAAGCTACAAAATAATTTGGCCTATGAAAATAATTACACACAAAATAATTACAACCTGGGTACCCAAAGGTTTATCGTTACATTAAAAAATAATTATTCCATCAATAATAATTTACATCGGATGACGTTTTAATTGTTTGATCTATTATTGCATTAAACATGTATTATTTTTTCTTTGCTTATTCTCCTTCAGTCTCATGAAACAAAGTTCGCTTTGTCCCCAAAGGGGAGGCGTTTCTGACACAAATCCTTGGTTAGTGGTGCCACTGTCCAATGCCTGCCTGGCAGCTTCTTTGAAATGCCACAACCAGGTGAAGGCCCAAAAGAAGATATCATATGAGCATCTTATCTACAGGATTTCTCCAGCTCAGGAGATCTCAGAATGTATGAGCAGCCAAAGAGGTTGCAAATGATGGAGCACCATGCAAAAGAGTAAAACAAAACAAAAGCAAAAAATGAAGTTCCAAAATACGAACATCCTGAAATTCAAAAGGAATATTTCACTCACCTAGAGACAAAGGCAGAAAAAAACCTCCTTTCTTTTGTAAGGAAAGAGAATAAGACTAACTCGAGAGTTTGTTTCATGCTAGCCAGTATATTCAAAGTGGAGGTGAGATCGGGACCATTGATCTCCACCATGATAACTCAGAACAGTAGCTTGTATTTGATTATGAAGAATAACATTGAAGAAGACTCAAACTAGAGAGAAATATGATCGCAACCTTGCCTGGAAGTGTGCAGAAAAGGTGTCGTATAACAACTGGCCAAATGTTTTCCATGTTTGATAGATAACCTTTGTTGTCATTTTTTTTACCGTGGGCACACTGGACCACATTAAAAATGAAATTCTCTTGCCTACTCTTGAAAGTGTACACATACATAACACATATATACACATAATGCTACACACACTGGACCACATTAAAAATAAAATTCTCTTGCCTACTCTTGAAAGTGTACACATATATAACACATATATACACATAATGCTACACACAGACGCGCACACATACACCCCTTGAATACATATTGGAAGGAGGAAGCTTGAGAGTTGATTTATATGGAACAAAACTGTTACTGAATCTGGATGTACTGCTTCGATTACCACGAAGGCTCCTCCCAGAAGGTAACAAGGAAAAGATGTTATGAAGAGGATGTGTAGTGTCCCAGATAATACTGCACACCCTGTTCAAGCATCACTTTTATGCCATGTCCTGGATAGATGGAAGTGAACTACCAATAATCTTCTATACCATCCTTACCACTCTCTGCACTGCCTTCTTGTCCGAAGCAGTAACACTTACAAACCAGACTGTAATGCAATATGACAATATGCTCTCAAACATTCCTCTATAAAAAGTGGTAAGGACAGTGGAAGGAAGATGTACTTTTCTCATGCAACTCAGAAAATACAGGTGCTGCTGTGTCCAGTGTCTCACTGTTGAGTCACCAAGCCAGTCTACCTGTTAGCTGTGCACTCAGAAACTTGATGCTGCCAATCACTTCTACAGGTGAATCATATCAAGTAGACCATCAATAAGGTGTATGGAGAGGCATTCCAATCCTATCAGTAAAACGGAATCTGAAGGGATTTAGTATCCAACCTGCAGAAACCTCCTTGGGGAGTTCTCTTCATGTGGAGGAGCTAAGAAGATGGTCAGTCCTAGACGAGATCAACCCTGACTGCTCTTTAGAAGGCCAGATCCTGAAGATGAACACAAGTACTTCGGCTACCTAATGAGAAGGAAGGACTCACTGGAGAAGAGCCTAATGCTGGGAAAGATTGAGGGCAAAAGAAGAAGGGGATGACAGAGAATGAGGTGTCTGGATGGAGTCATTGAAGCAGTAGGTGTGAGCTTAAATGGATTTCAGAGGATGGTAGACGACAGGAAGACCTGGAGGAGTGATGTCCGGGGGGGGGTCACAATGGGTCAGACACAACTTCGCAACTAACAACAACAAAGCCGGACAAATTTCTTCAAGCTCAATGAAAATATTTGGTGGAATAGAGAAGAATGTTTGTATAGTTTTCCTCTTGATTTCTAATGTGGAAAGGATGGTGGGAATTCCCTTAGGCAAAAACATCTAAGGATTTTAATGGAAAGTGACGAAAATTTCTTTTAAAATAAGATAAGGATATATGGAACCTATACTTTCTGCAAGTGGCCTATCCCCCCACCCGCTCTTTTTTGACACCAATCAAAGTTAACTCCTGACAACTATATGAAATAGTCCATGCAGTTTCCTAGGCAACATGTTCAGAAGTGGGTTTTCCATCGTCTCTTCCTAGGACTGAAAGAATTTGGTTTTCATGCATAAGAAGAACTGGAACTCAGATCTCCTCTTACCAGTTCCGCATCTTAACAAAAGTGCTCTCTTAAACCTTCCTTCCTTCCTTCCTTCCTTCCTTCCTTCCTTCCTTCCTTCCTTCCTTCCTTCCTTCCTTCCTTCCTGTAAGATTAGTCCTGCCAGTTTTCTTGGCAAGATTTCAGAAGTGGTTTGACATTGTCTCCTTCCTAAGGATGTGGAGGTATTGGTCCAGAATCACCTAGCATGTCTAAAATGGGACTAGAAATCAGCATCTCCCACTTTTGCCCAGATGCCTTAACTGATACACTAAACAGACTCACTAAATCTTCATAAACCCTGAATTTAAGTTCTGACCCCTGAGATGGATGTCTTTTTTATTGCTGCTATCAATCTTCAGAATGGACCTAAGCCTGGTGAAGAGCATTCAGCATGGTTTGTCAGATCCACCAAATTCAATTTGGAACTAGCCTTGAACAAGCTATGTTAGCATCACCAGTCAGGATCCATTCATCAACCATCAAAACACCTGACATCCATGTTCAATGGCCTTATCTCCACCTTTCAGGGCAACAGATGCCAATCAGTGTTGGCTGGACTGGATTACATTAGTATAGCTAATTAACATGAGACAGCAACAATAGGGTCGTGAATTTGGCAATGGACGTGCCTCCTGGAATTTAATTCAGAAATGTAGGCAAAAACGTGTTACTCTTTTTCCTAGCCAAACTTCAACCCCCTTTCAGGCAAAGATCCAACCAAGAAGCTGAAGACTTAGAATGTGTTTCTTTCCCTCATTTTTCCCCTCCTTTAAGTTTCTGCCCATTATACTGTAGCTTAATTTGAACATCAGCAGACTTCCTACGTGGGCTGAGAGTGAGAACAGTCTCAAGAGAAACCTTAATGGCAATTAACATAAAGTAAGATTTTTGTTAAAATGTCAGGATTTTTTTCCCCCTGTGATGTGGAATAATATTATTTTCTGTCAACATGATTTATCTCTTCATAGACAAGACGTTGGGACCAATTCTCATGGAAAAAGGATCCTATGCAGGCTTACTCAAGGTTGAACAAACCATTCTTTGTTAGTTTCACATATGTTCCAGGGGTGGGTTGCTGCCGTCATTACTGCCAGTTCGGTGCACATGCAATTTTGTGACCCACGCTGGCAAACCACTGCCGGTTCGGCTGAACCAGTCCAGACTGGTAGGAACCCACCTCTGGTATGTTCCATCTAAGACTATTCTATCCTGCACAAATCTTCAAATGAATAACAAATGAATAACACAAACCAGAGATGGTATTCAGCTGGTTCGGACCAGTTCAGGCGAACTGGTAGTGATGATCTTCAAGTGGGCCCAGCCACCTGCCCTGGCACTATGCTGTCCTATTTAGCCACATTTTCTAAGCCGCACACATGCATGCAAGCTGCATGCATGAGCAAAGCGCATGTGCGGAAGGGGCATACATGAGCAAAGCAAGCATGGGTGCATGCTCACATTTTCAGTACGCAGCGGTACAGTGGTAAAATTATGTGAAACCCACCTCTGACACAAACAATGTGAATAACACAAACAATAGTTAATCGATTGTGATGATTTTGGAATTATGTGAAAATAAATAAACAAGCAAGCAGAATGCAAAGTTTAAATGCAATGCGCTAGATGCATTTTCCTCTCAAACACACAGTTCTGTGCACATTCATGAACCAAAGACTAAATTGCAAAATTGGGAGATATGTAAATTGCAGACAGCAAAACATTGCAAAATGGCTATTAATCTATAAAAGCATGAATTAGGCAAGCTTGCCCAAAATGTGAGCATGTAACCAAATAGCAACCAAGTAAGTATATTTTTGCCCAGCGACATAGCAGGATCACGTTGACTTTGGCTGATCTTGAAAGCTATGCAAGATTAGCCTGTTTAATGTTTGAACAGGAGATAATCAAGAAATCCCAAACCACCTTGGGAAGTCAAAACAGCATTGCAAATAACTTCCACTTTGCTGCGAAGAAGCTATATGAAGTCACCAGACCACTGACTTAAATTGAAGGAGGATTTAATTTAAATACAGCTCGCTGTTGGAACAGCAAACAGGTCTTATACCCTGCTGATTCAGCTTTAGCATTTTTTTCAGGGGAGGGAGCATGACTGGCTGGGCAATTCTGGGAGTTGAAGTACAAAGATATTGAAGTTGCCAAGGTAGGACACCCTGGTCTACATTGTTCATGCAAATCATGATGAATGGGATTGATTATAAGAGCATGGCTGAGTTTGTAGAACTCAAAAAGATAGTTGGAGGTCTCAGCTTCATCTCCCAGAAACCTGTTTCTTAACCTAGATCTGTCTCCTGTCTTGGTGCAGTGGCTTTGTAATTACTGCCATCACCACTTTTCTTCTAGGCTCAAATGGACATTAACTATAATTAATAATGGCCTTCTTCTAGATGATTTTATGATTTGTCAAGGCACTCCTGATTCTTGATAACTGCAGAAGCAAGTCCACACAGGGTTGTTTGACAATGTTTTCAGAAGTAGTTTGCCATTGCCGTTTTCCTAGGGCTGAGAGAGAAAGAGATTGACCCAAATCACCCAGTTAGTTTTTATGGCTATGTCAAGAAAACTCATGGTATTCTGGTTTCTAATCTAGCACTTTTAATCACTGGGTATCTTTTTCATGCACATTTTTCAAAATGTTTATTAACCATATTACTATTTACTGACATTATCTTATTATTGGAACATCACCAGATATGGGTGATCCCAAATTCCATAGCATGATTCCAAATCAGGAGTTTGGACAGTACAAATGACGATGATTATATGCTAATTGCTCTCTACAAGAATCTAAACTAAGCAAATTGGCAGTACATAAAGGTCAATGGAAAACAAGGTGGGCTGGACTTAGATCTCTTGTGGGCATGAAAGGATTTGGGACTGATGATACATTTGACCCCTCCCTCAGATTCTAACAGGTCATCTACATGAGTCTTGCTAAGGTTGAGCTGAAATCTGTTTTTCTTACTCCAAACATTGAACAAAATTTCCATGGCATTCTTTAGTCAGTCCAGATCAGAAGAGTCCCAGAATCTTACAAATAACTAGTAGTCCAAAGAAAGTTTTATGCAGCTTGGGGAAAAGAATGCACTATGTAGTGAAAGGCAAATAACTGCAACTATTAATAAATAAGGAAGTGTATGCCAAAATTAATCCTGCTTTGCCTGCTAAAATGTAAAAAAAAAGTTAAGAAAACATTAAGCTTTCTTTCTATTATTTCTTCATTCTTCCCACATTCTAATGTATGTATTTATTTCAATATTATCTCAAAGGTGCTTTTTCCAAAGGCAACTGGACTTTCTTTGTTTTTCCTTGAAGACCTGAAGAAGCTTCTTGGATGAGAAGTGAACATCTCTGGGACAATCATGACCTGGATGACTGAGAAGCTCTATAAACATTTCATTATTATGTCACCATAGTGAATCCATGGTGGTTTCCAAAGTAAAATAAAATAACACAGCTAAATAAATAACGCCATGCTATTACAGATTACGATGACAGTGGCAATGTTGTATCTCTAATCAACAGTGATCTTAAATGTTAAAAGCTGTTTTAAGCAAAACCTTGTTTTCATTGCTTTCCCAACATCAGAAAAGAAGGCACAATTTTGGGGGAAGCTTTCCAGAAGATTGGAGCTACAACTGAGAAGGAACAAGCATTGGCCCCTTCCCCTCAAATCTCCCATAGGGCAGGGTGAATGACCAAATGGGCAGGTTCTCCTGAAAGCAGATCAGAGGTGCTATTCAGCCACAGGTTCTGGAGAACTGGTAGCAGAAATTTCGAGTAGTTTGGAGAACCGGCAAATAGGCTGGCCCCACCTCCGCTGCCTCCAGCTGATCTTCTTTTGTTGCCCTGAACAGGAGAATGGAGCTGGAAAACAGGTTAGTGGGGTGGGGAGGGAATGGTTTTTTTGCGGTAACCTTCCCCCGGGAGTAGGGAGGGAATGGGGATTTTGCAGTATCCTCCCCTGCCACGCCCACAAATCCACATCATACCCACAAAGCCACGCCCACAGAACCGGTAGTAAAAAAAAATTGAATCCCAGCACTGAAGCAGATGTCCCTGCTTTTTCCCCAGTGACTGCAAGCTCTATAATGCTTTGTAAGTCAAAATCAGATCCTCAAAATCTCTTGATAGCCAGCGAAACACCATATGATACAGAAGCAGTGGCTTTCATCAACCAACAACTGGCTGGTGTGTTTTGTCCTTTCAAACTATCAAAGACAGAACCACACGGAGTATCTATATAAGTATCAAAGACTTGAGTTATTGCCTCGTGGGTCTCTTTTGAGAAGCAACATAACTCAAACACTAGCCAAAACTGAGGAAGCTCCTCTTTAGCCATAGCATTCCCCTGTCTTTCTAGGTATATCAGGAAATCTAGGACAGCCTCAGTTTCCATAATATATGTCAGGCCCAATCTTTTATCCATTGCCAAATCATGGCTAAATGTTATCTTATTATGGAACAGCCTGACATTGACTAGCAAATACTTGTGAGAAAGGCCAGAAGCTGTTCACTTTTCTACTGGAATTAGAGCAGGATGTAAAGGCACAGCGGTAAAAGATGCTGAGCTTGTCAGCTGGAAAACTGACAGGCCAGGTTCAAGATCTGAGTGTTGCACAAAGGAGTGAGTTCCCATTATTTGCCCCAGTTCCTGTCCACCTAGCAGTTTGAAAACATGCAAATGTGAATAGATAAATAGGCACCACTTCGGTGGGAAGGTAATAGAGTTCCATGTGCCTTGGCATATAGTCATGCTGGCTACATGACCATGGAAGTATCTTCAGACAACGCTGGCTCCCTTGGCCAAGAAATTGAGATGGCACTACCCCGGGGAAATCTTTATTTTTACCATACTGGAATTATCTGACCCATACCTAAAATATTCCTTCTGTTCCTCAGTACTCCTCCAGATCTTTCCCAGCTTCCTCTATAGCGGCCACATCCTCCATAAACAGACCAGGTCCATTCATTCGTCCCTAATCATCCATGTGATTGATTATTTGTAAGCCATTCCAGCCCACCATATTCAGTTCCTACGTACCTTCCTCAATATCTCACCTCTTATCACCCTTTTCTCCACCCCAGACTCATTCTCAGCTGTTTTTAGTGATGACAAAATCACACAGACACACCCCCTTACTGAAGCAGTCTCTACATAATTTTGCTGCTAATACAATCAGTCAGAGGTTTGGGATCATGTAGCTGCATGGATTTCCCAGCAAGATTTTGGCTGCCACGAGAAAGCTTGATCCACACTCATCATTCTCATATTATTTCTGAAGCTTGGCCTTTCCAACTACTCAACTCACAGACCTTTAGCTGGTTTTCTCACTTCCAAGCACTACCAAAACAAAAGGGAGAGTGGAATCCTTAGTGTCTTCTTCTCTGTCTATCAACTACTTCTCTGGCATGTTGATTTGTCACCTAATTCCTCATCTTCATTTTTCAAAACGATGCTTTGTAAGCCAGAGGTTTTAAAAAAAAAAACCACAGGTGGTATTCTACTGGTTCAGAACAGTTTGCCCGAACTGGTAGCAGAAATCACACGTGGCCCCACTCACTCTCACCGGCTCTACGGCATTCCATTTAGGCCCTTTTTTCGCCAAAAGCCCCTGCACGGAAGGCTGTGTGCATGCATGGAAGTGGCATGTGCGCTCACATTTGCAAACTGGTAGGGAAGGGAAGTCAATACCACTCCTGTAAGAAACCACCCTTTCACATGTTATTGGACTATCATTCCTGAAAGATCTAGCCACCATGGCCAACAATAAGTCATATTCAGTGTCAAAGTTTCAATCTTTTCTAAACTTTCCGTGCTATTCTTCAATTTATGGGTAGCTGTACATAGCTGTAGACCATATTAGAAGGTAAGATGGAGAGTTCCGGTTCCGGCGGTGGCGGCGACGGGCAGCTCCTTGCCCGCTCTGGCTCCCCGGTGGGCTTCCCCACTCCTTGGGGGGCACAGGACACCCCGCAGAGGGGTCCTGCCGGAGGGGCGGCATCGCGGAGGACTCCTGCAGCGGCGGCGGCCGGCGGGAGGTCTCTCGCGCGCCCAAGGCACCGGGGAGCAAGCTCGGAGGGCGCTTTGCGTTCCTGCGCCTCGCGCCTCGCTATAAGCCGACTGGAGAATGCAACAATAGAAGGAAGCAGCTGCAGTGCGGTGAGGTTGTTTCTCTCTTCATTCCCTATTCTGCATGAAGAATTACTCAGCTTCTTAAAAT
The DNA here is from genome assembly GCF_964273705.1 of Natrix helvetica. Classification (NCBI taxonomy): domain Eukaryota; kingdom Metazoa; phylum Chordata; class Lepidosauria; order Squamata; family Natricidae; genus Natrix; species Natrix helvetica. The sequence goes on from NC_138552.1 coordinate 85,907,058, forward strand.
AACTTTCGGAGCATTTTGGAGGTGCAGCTGGAGGGAGGGGGGGGTTTCCCCCCCCCTGGACAAGCGGCGAGGAACAATTTTGCTCTCAGCCCCCGGGGAAGGAGGAGGGGGGAGAGCCAATGAATGAAGCCTCACCCAGGCTGAGATGATTTTCTTTTCAATTTAATTCTACATATTACTGTGATTTGAGGACTTTTGGAACTTTTTAAAACTTTGTTATGCCTCTGTGCCCAAAACTGGCAGGGCAAGATGGCACACTTCCGTTGTCTTTATGAACTGTGAAACCTGACTCCACCTTTAAAATTCAGGCTTCCGGTCTTTGTCTCCGTGTCTCCCAGAGGAATCTCTTGTGGATTGGTATTTTTTAAACTTTCTAGGGGAAATTTTCTATCTATTGCCAGACTTATTAGAGAGACTCTCTTCTGCCTGGTTCTTCTGCTCCCGGACTCACCTGGCTACCCTTCTTTTCTAACTGTTTATCTTATATTTGGACTGAACTTTTAACGTTATAAAGGATGGCATCCAAAAGACCACCTCCTGGAAAACCTGGCTTTGCCACTTCTGCTCCAACATCCGCAACATCCAGTCCAGCTACACAGTCAAAGATAACAGAACTGATGCAACCTAAGACTACAGAGATGGACTTTCAACAAATGCTTCAACAAATTTTACAGGGCCAGGAGGAGATCAAGAAACAGCTAAGGGAAATGAAAGATGAAATTAAAGAAAATCAAGCCCAAATATATAAGAACTCACAAAGACTGAATCTTGTGGAAGGGGGGGTGGAGGAGGTGAGGGGGGGGTAGAAGCTGTGCAGAAAGGGAACAAAGATCTTGACATCCAACAGATGAAAATAGAATTTGAGAGAATGTCCTATTACCTTAGATTTCAAAATGTTATAGAAGAAGATGGGGAAAACATAAGGGACATCATGATAAACATCCTGGCTGACTACACACACAAAGAAAAACAACAGATGGGGTGGGATATAGACCTGGTTTATAGAGTGAACTCAGCTTATGCTAGAACTCACAATGTACCCAGGGAGGTTCACATTAAATTTCTTAGAAAAAGCACAAGAGATGAAATTCTGGGTGTACAAAGGGGGCAAGCATTGACATACCATGATATGGAGATAACCATTCTGAAGCAGATCCCTAAGAAGATTAGAGAAAAAAGGAAGAATTATTCGCAATTAGCGAATAAATTATACCAGAAAGGGGTGTGGTTTAGATGGTTGATGCCTGAAGGTATGCTGATATTCTGGGAGGAGACAAGAATTAGAATCAATTCACCCATAGAGGCGCAGGCCTTTATGGAAAAAAATAAAACACTCCTAGAGAAAACACCAGACATTACAACGGACACGCAGGACACGGGAGGGGCCAGAGCTCTGCCAGTGGAGGGAGATGGGGCAATAGCAAGAAGACTCAGATCACAAAAATAAACAAGAAAATCATATTATTATAAACTGACCGAAAGTGATAATGGAATTATATCTGGATTTTATACTGTAATGTCTAATGTCTAATCTGATTGAATTTAGTAATAGAACTAATATGCTGATTGTAATCAATTATATACCAATGCATTATATATAAATGTATACTATGAGTATGGAGGGAGGGGCGCCTGTCACATTTTGCAACTGCCAAAATTTGTATACCTGTCCATTTACCCTTTTCCCTATAAATGTTGAAAAACCAATAAAATTTTTGTTAAAAAAAAAAAGAAGGTAAGATGGAGAAATTAGTGTACTGACAGATATATTTCAGTATCATATAGTTGGTGGCCATATAATCAGCTGTACATTCACACACCAAAGAGTTTTATTCTGATATGCATGTTAAGCTAACAGCCCAGCAGAAACTTGCATTAAGTGAAGAATAATGAATTTACTACCTTTCATTTCAGAATTCTGAAGAATTCTGAAGTTATTGGCTAATTTGGGATTTTTTTTTAAAAAATGTGGAAATTAAAGCAGATTATTTCATATACCATTCCTTTCTCACCCATAACCAGCAAAAATAATGAACCATTGTAACACATCCATATTTATTTTCTGACACATATAGTTTGCCAGAGAGGGATGCGGTGACTCAGTGGCTAAGGTGCTGAGCTTGTTGATCAGAAAGGTCGGCAGTTCAGCGGTTTGAATCCCTGGCGCCGTTTAATGGAGTGAGCTCCCGTTAATTGTTTCAACTTCTGGCAACCTAGCAGTTCGAAAGCATGTAAAAATGCAAGTAGAAAAATAGGGACCCCTTTGGTGGGAAAGTAACAGTGCTCTGTGTGCCTTCGGCATTTAGTCATGCTGGTCACATGACCACAGAGACGTCTTTAGACAGCGCTGGCTCTTCTGCTTTGAAACAGAGATGAGCACTGCCCCATAGAATTGGGAACAACTAGCACGCATGAGGGAATCTTTACCTTCACCTATAGGTTGCCAGATGAAATGATCAGTTTGTAATGTTTGCTCATGGAATGCTAAATTGACCTGAGAATAGCCTATTTTAGCTCAGAAATACTGACACTTTGCTTATATAAGAGAGCCCTTTGTTTATAGAAACTCAAGGCACCTTATCACCTACTCAGCAATAGAAGTTATTTGACTCATAAAACAGAATCTTTCCGTGTCGTTACTGTCATTAATTTTTAATTTTTCTCATGCTGCCTATCTTAATGATGTCATAGCAGTAAAATATTATGCCCTGTTAGCAGTAGAAAACTGAGTCAGTTAAATAACTGGATGCTTTCCCAGGGAACCATAAAAATAAGACAGTCCCAGATTTAACCAAAAGGACAGGTTCCCCAAAACTGAGTCAGGGAAGAAATTCCTCCTTGTCACCACATTGAGTCTTGGAGTTGGTTTACCAAGTCAACTGGTGACCTGGTTTTATTCTGATAAGTCTATATTTGGGAACCAATTAAATCTTCTCCTGGAGGTGAAATATGTGAGTATTGTGATTTAATCTGGGGAAGATTTCCTTAAGAACAAGTCCTTTCGAAGAGCCAGTTTGATGTTTTCCATAGGTTTTGGACCAAACACTTCCGTCTGTTTTAATTTGCCCTGCTGCTGAGGCTGATAGGAATTGAAACCCCAAATTTCTAGAAGAAATTAAACCAATCTCCAGTTGTACAGGAACTGTTTGCCAAAATGAGTTTCCACTCACTGGTGCCATCATCCAGTTCAGGAGTGTGATATAGAGTGAACTTCAGAAAGTGTAAAGGTAAAGGTTCCCCTCGCATATATCTGCTAGTTGTGCCTGACTCTAGGGGGCGGTACTCATCTACGTTTCAAAGCCGAAAAGTCAGTACTGTCCAAAGACGTCTCTGTGGTCATGTGGCCAGCATGATTAAACACTGAAGGCGCACAGAATGCTGTTACCTTCCCACCAAAGTGGTCCCTATTTTTCTACTTGCATTGTTACGTGCTTTTGAACTACTACGTTGGCAGAAGCTGGGACAAGTAATGCGAGCTCACTCCATTACACGGCACTAGGGATTCAAACTGCTGAACTGGCAACCTTTCTTCTTCTTTTTTTTTAATTAAAAGAGTTTTATACAAACAAATTTTCCCCCTTTTCACCCCCCACCATACAATATAAATCTCATACAAATGCTATGCCCCCCCAACCCCCCAAAAAAATTTCTCATTCAAATATTATACTAAATACTTTACCCCCTCCCCTCCCCCATCTTAAAATAGATTACTCATTCACATATTATACCCCCTCACCTCCCAACAAACATAATATAAGTTTCTCTTAATGTAACAATAGCCCATTAATCCCATCTTCTAAGTTAGTTGAACATATATAAATCATAATATAAATTTCTCTTAAAATAACAATATTTCATTAATCCCATCTTCTAGTTTAATTATGCATATATATTACCCCACCCTCCACCCTAACCCACCCCCACCTCCCACTCAAGCCCCCCCTTGACTTCCACTATACACCACTCTAACAATTCCAAGCAGCCCATGTATTATTTACTCGAATCATCTATCAATCTAAACATTCTTACCTAAAGGCTACATAATAACTCCTAGTCTGGTATTTATTCTGTATATAATCAATCCATTTTACCCATTCCTGTGTATAATCCTCCTGCTTCTGAGCTTTTAAGAAAGCTGAAATTTTTGCCATTTCGGCAAACCCCGCCACCTTCTGAATCCATTGATCAATTGTCGGTAAAAAATCTTTTTTCCAATGTTGCGCAATCAACAACCTAGCTGCTGTGACCATATGCAAGACCAGTTTTGTTTCCCCTTTGGTAAAATCCTTAGCTATACCCAATAAAAACATTTGCGGAGTGAATTGTATTCTTTTCTTAAATACATTCTGCATAACCCACCATATTTTTATCCAAAAAGCTTTAACCTTGTTGCAAGTCCACCATACATGAAAAAAGGTAGCATCTAGGCACCCGCATCTCCAACATTTTGGTTGAACATTTGGGTACATGCATGATAATTTTTTAGGATCTAAATACCATCTGTAAAACATTTTATAAAAGTTCTCCCTTAAATTCTGTGACTGTGTAAATTTAACATTCTGAACCCATATTTTTTTCCACGTTTCCAACATGACCACTTCACCAAAATTCTGAGCCCATTTAATCATACAATCCTTAACCAATTCACTTTCTGAGTCTCTTTCTAACAGTACATTATATATTCTTTTAATTTGTTTTGGGCCAGTCTCTTTTATCTGCTTGATCAGTTCCACTTCTTTATCCATAAAACCGACCCTACAATCTTCTTCCCATCTCTTCTGTAGCTGTATGTAATGTAACCAATTTAAAGTAATTCCTTCTTCCAACAGTTGTTCCAAAGTTTTTAATTTCCATTCGTCCCCATCAGCAATAAGCACATCTTTATATAAAAACTGGCAACCTTTCTGATCGACAAGCTCAGCGTCTTAACCACTGAGCCATTGCGTCCCTAGTAGTAACGTAGTAATGGTGCCAATCTACTAGTTATAGTAGGTATTATAGATTATAGATTATAGATCATAGATCATAGATCATAGATCATAGATCATAGATCATAGATCATAGATCATAGATCATAGATCATAGTTATAATGGACAGTGTCTTGGGAATATGGTTGTTAAACAGTATTTCAGTAGAGGTAGAGGCTCTTATAGGTAAAATCAGGTTTGGACAGCAAGGAAATGACAAGCCTTATAAATTTAAAAAAATCCTCAATTATTAAGTTCTGATTCACAGAACATGCTTATAGTGAAAAGATAGGTTTATATAGAAAATTAAATGCCTGGTAAAGAGTTTCCTAATAACGTGGCAAGTTGTTGATTTCATTGGCTTTGTGTTCATTGGTTGTTGTTTTTTTAAGTTCTTATAAGTGGGTTTTAACAGGTATTTTTAATTATCAGCTTAATTCTATTTATTTATTCAATTTTAAATAGACATCCATCTCACCCAAAGTGACTCGGGTGGCATACAATAATTTGTGAATGGGCTTGTATGTTTGTTGGCTTACAACAAGAAAAATGCATTATTAGGCTTTCAGTTTGTCCAATTAGGAATGGAAAAGATATTAATAGTGAAGGCTTTGCTAATTATGTTATCATGCTTTGTATTTATCCACTCAAGAAGAGCAAAGACTTTTCTGCCCAATACTTAATTTTCAATAAATGATTCCCCCCTCCAATGTATTTTGTGAAGGAGATCAGTAAGAGGGCATGGAATGGTTTGCATGTGTATGACTTGGAAGTATTCATGGATAAAACTTCTGATAAATCAGGACAATTGCTTGTGAAACTGTACTTTCAATGTTTCAATGTTTCCTACCTGTCAGATTTCTCTTGCTCTTGCTCAGAACTCTGCTTTTCTATTAGCTCATGCCTTTTGGAATGTTGATTAGATCTCAGGCTAACTTAGAATTAATTTATCGAATAGTCCTCTGAGGTTTTTTTGTGGCTGTAAAATAGTCTTTTTGGGAATTTGATCTTGGAGCATACAGTGACAGTTTTGCCTTTCCTAATCTCCTGGTTTTGGATTATGGCTAATCTTATTTTCTTTACTTGGTCTCTCCCATGGTTGGACCCAGGAACCAGTGCTAACCAGTGCTATGTATGGACCCATTTCCGGCCTTTCGGAACTTCCAGGAGGCCTGTTTTTCACCCTTCTCGGGATCCAGGATGGCTCAGGATGCTCCCTGGAGGCCGGAAATGGGCACATTTCCAGCCTTCCAGAGACTTGGTTTTTGCCCTCCCTGAGCCTCTGCATGGGCCCTGCACTTATCTGTCATCCAAAACGGGCTGCATGGAGACTCCTGGGAGGTGAGGCGTGGGGTGGGCACCCAGTAGCGGGATTTGGGGATTCGCCGAACCATGCAGAATGTTTGCTAGAGGATTGCCCAAACCCGGGAAAACCTGGAGCAGCCCATCCCTCAACAAGATAGGATAATGTTTGTTTGAAGCAATTTCTAACTTCATGATTCTATTTGGTACTATAGTAATACTCATACTTACCACTCTGAAAACTCAGCCAGTTCTTATATACAGCCCGTTTTCGTTTGATTGATCTTAACTTTCCTCCCCTTATTTAACGTTTGCATAAAGAATACTGAAAAATGGCTCTCGCATATAGTGATAAAAGCATCCTTCAACTTTCCAGACAATTCTTAACTAAGATAATAAATGTAGAAGAGGATTCAGCTGAAAGCTTGATATTTTATATTACTCTGCATGGTGTGCAAATTAGCACATATTTTCTGAATATGGAACGCTGAAGAATACCTTGAACTTTGCATTAATGACAAGATTTGTCATTATTAAGCACATTACCAATTAAAAAAAGCAGGGAGAAGGGAGAACATGAATTGAAATTATTAAGCAAATTGGATCATCTGCTCAATTCAAGGGAAAGGCTGTGAGCTAAGTAGGGAAGATTCTGCCTACAGAGGGGGAAACTGCAGTAGCACTTAAGAAAGCATGTTCACAGAGTAATGTACCATCAGCTTGAGGGCAGATTTTTGATGGCTAAAATAAATGTAAAAAAGTAACATGCACATTAATGTCACAGTATCAGTGACAATGATTTGAAGACCTGAACAGTGTCGTAATACTATCCTAATTGAGAAGAACAATTACTCCCAATTTATTACTACAAGCTTTGCTTGACATGATGTCTTTAGGAAAGTTTGAAGTTTCTCTGCAGCTTTAAATGTTTTCAGATATAGAAAGCTTTGCTCTTCGAGCAAAATATCTCAATGATAAATTGGCTTGATTGCCTCCTTTCTCAGCGGCCTCTTATTGTGCTATTTTTATGAAATACACACACAGAGAGAGAAAGAGGCTAGGACCCCATTCTAAACTTAGAGCACACTTAACAGCACACAAAACACTATTAGCAAATTTTAAATAAAACGTGTGACATAAATGTAGAAGAATTCACCTTATGAAAAATTTGTGTGACTGTTGATGCTTTTCTCTCATAGTCACAAGAAACAGAAAAGTATCCCAGGGGATCAATGGAAAGCCCATGTTAGCTAAGGGCTCTGCCTCTTCTAAAGGTGTTTATCAACATGAAGACATCATATTCCACCAGAAAAACCAACAGGAACTGAGAAAGCAGTTTTGTTAAGTTTTATTTCTTAAACCTCCTGAAAAGCTGCTTTACTCCCCACCATCCACTTTGACACTTACAGAGTGAAAAAGATGGAGAACCATCTTAAGATATAAACTGAGTCACATTAGTTGCTTCTGGCTAATGAGATGTGTGAACCCAGCTCTTGTGTTTTAAGGTCTATGGTTTAAAGTGCTGCAGTCCTATTCAATTCTATCTTATTCAACAAACCATCGTTCAATTTCAGAAAAAGACCCAAGACACTCCTCATCACATTTTTTTCTAGACACTTTGCTAGCACTAAGGAGAATTTAGAACATCAAATTATCTTGATCCCAAGACAACTGTCCTGAAGGAACATTTTCTCTTATTTTCTCGCAAAATGCTTCCTGTTTTGGTTTTCCATCTAGCTATTTTGATTTTATTTTTCCCCTTCCTTCTTTTTCCTTGTACAGCATTCAAGAATTGCAGTTAATCGTTAATTTGAACCAGAAAGCTAAGGAGAACTACCATGTTTTCTTTTGCCCCCCCCCCCAAAAAAAAATAAGTGATTGGCCTTATTTTTCGGGAGATCTTATCATTTTTGAGATGCAAGAAGTGGCAAGCGTGGTCACCTCATTGTTGCTGCTGTGTTGCAATATTTTGGGGGAGGGCTTATTTTCAGGGGATGGCTTATTTTAGTGCATGCACTCAAAAGCCTGATTGGTCTTATTATCCAGGAAGGTCTTATTTTTGGGGAAACAAAGTAATAAGGATTCTTTTTATCCAATCATTTATGCAGTCATGATTCAAGGGAGAATTGCCAGCCCTGCCCCAATACTGATTAAAATGAATTTTTTTGTTTCCAGAATCAGGTTTATTTCAATAGAGATTTCTCAGTAAACAATGACAAGATAGAGAAAGTAATTTAAGTGGAACTACAAGTGAAAGAGAGAATAATTTGGAAAATCATTTGCTGGATTAACAAAATAAACTGGCTGACGTTTTGAAAATTAAAAGAAAAATGAAAACAATAAACCAAGAGAATGATTTGAAAAAATGTTTTCTTATTGGATCTATAAAGGATGCTTGTTAAAACATCTATGGGAAGAAGAAAAATTAAGAGAAATCAAACCCTATACTACTTAATTGAATTGAAGATTAAGAGCGTTAGAACAAAAAAGAAGGAACATAAAATTGGCTTATTTGATCAATGTTAAAATAAGCCTTTTTTTGCAGAATTCTGGAAATTGTTTGTGGACATTTTGTTGAAACTGAGATTGAAAACTGATGTTTTATTATTTGCTTATAGATAAGGCTCGGATATGGGATGAAGAGATATCTATATCTATATTTGTTTATACTTGTTGTTAACCCTGAACCTTGCCTGATTGAGGCCATTTTGAGACTTCAGTGCTGACACACTGGAGAAGAGGGATAGGGAGGGAGGAATGGAGATAGTTGGGGTGTTGTAGTCAAAACAAAATACTTTCTCTTGGGAACCAAGGATGTTACTGCAGGTGCTCAGAAGGAGGGGACTGTAGTCACCTAGCAACTGGACAGTATCCTGATTGGACCATGTGACTGTTTGTTTTGAGAAAATGACAAACTTATTTTTAATTAGGTGAAAACCGTGGCAAGAGTCAGAGTCGGTTTTCACCAGCCTGTGCCAATATGACATATTCAATAAACTTATTCTTTGAGGAAATTGCCTGCTTCAGAGTTTTGCTTGCTATAGGTATGTTACTTTGAACCCTGACACTTGTGATGAAAATTGGAAGTTTCTTCTTCATACACATTATTTCTTTTCTTTTTCTTTAGTATATCTTTAGTATATCTTTTCTTGTTTTCTCCTACTCTTTTGATTCTTTTCTTAAGTTTTCTTCACTTTTCTCTAAATTTAGTTTATATCTGTTTTTACCACTGTAATCAAATTTCTTATTTTTAGAAATGCTTCTGATCTGCACAACCTCAACAGCTGTTCCCCAGGCAAGGATTTGCCTTATTGGTGAGAGGGGCAGCATATAAATAAGATATTTATGTATTATTAAATATATTTATTATACATTTATTATGTTATTGCTAACTATATCTTCCTCTCAGGTAAAATTGCAAAGGTTTTAGAGTGGAGACAGCAAGCATATTATCCCCACTCTTTCTTTTCTTTTTTCTTTCTTTGCTACTTAGAAAAAAGTATCCGGTTTGAAAATCAAGTAGAAGTTATTGAATGAGAGCTTAGAATTGAGTGGGGTTTAACCTTCAGCCTCAGATTTAAGATGGGATTTGCAGGAAGGATGATTTTCCAGGTAACTAATTGGCACAAAATAACATCTGTTTCAAGACTCTTGTAATTTCCACAGAATGGGGGTGAAATGGCTACTTTACAACTGTGCTAAAGTTACTCATCATTAGTGGTGTCCAGTTGTTAATGCTTTATTGTCTCTCGTATGTACGTTCTCTGTACATGATTGGTAAAGAGTATGGTTTTATGCAACTTGGAAATTCTTTATAGCAGAATTCCAATAAATTAGGGTCAAATGTTATCTTGTGTAATATTATCTTGCTTTGCACAGAATCTAAAGATGATGATTATCTTGTATCTGCCAAAAGCCTTTTATTGTCACTTAGAGGTTTTCTATGGGTGATCCTTTTAAGCCCCTGCCTGTGATTTGAGCAACTCTGCCTTTTTAATCTCCTTTGCCAGTAAATATTTTCCATATGGCTATTTCAGATTGTTATATCTTTTATTTTCTTAAGTCTATTTATGCAAGATTGGTCTACCTCCCAAAGATGGGGTAGGGCACTGATTTCAACATAGAAAGTCAGGAGGTGGTACTTTTGTCTTGCTTTTGTTGTCTTGGGCTTTACTTGCCAAAAAGACTGTGAGGACCCTTTCTTTCTCATTTTCAAGGTGAGTATAGGAGATAGGTGTTGATAGCAGCAATTACAAAGCCACTACACCAAGACAGGAGACAGAGCTAGGTTAAGAAATGGGCTTAGGATATCTGGTTTAGATGGCTAATACCAGAAGGGTTGTTGATTTTCTGGGAGGGTGGTAGAGTGAGAATTAATACAGTGCTGGAGGCGGAAGCCTTCATGGAAAAATACAAGACTCTCCTAGACCAGTGGTCAGCAAGCCGCGGCTCGCGAGCCACATGCGGCTCTTTACACATTTTAATGCGGCTCTTCTGTGTGCCGGGCGCCCACTCCCCTCCCTCCCCTCGGGCACTTCAAAACAAGCCCCCCTTTCCCTTTTTTCTTTTCGACCCACAATGATTAGGGAGGATCCTGAAGTCGGGCGGGGACAAGAAGCGAGGAGGCAGAAAAAGAAACGGAGGCTAAGGAGCTTCCCCCCCGCCCCCTCCCAGCAAAAATCTAACTGGGGAGCCAGGCGGGCAGTAGCAAATTAGCCGATCATGCCGCGTGATTGGTTAATTTGCTACTGCCCACGCGGCGTGATCGGCTAATTTGCTACTGCCCGCCCGGCTCCCCGGTTAGATTTTTGCTGGGAGGGGGCGGGGGGAAGCTCCTTGGCCTCCGTTTCTTTTTCTCTCTCCTCGCTTCTTGGGGCTCCACCAATGGGGGAGCAAGGCCCGCCCAGCGCCAGGCTTTGGGCTAACACAGAGGTCTGCAAAGTTGGCTGTTTTAAGACTGGTGGACTTCAATTCTCAGAATTCTGGGAGTTGAAGTCCACCAGTCTTAAGAGCCAATTTTGCAGATCCCTGGGCTAATATGATTGATGCCCTTGGTGGACTTCAATTCTCAGAATTCTGGGAGTTGAAGTCCACAAGTCTTCAAGCTGTCAGGTTTGAAGACCCTGGCTTTCTTTTTTCTAAAGGGTTAGGGATGCAAGGATCTTGTAACTTGACAGCTTTAAGACTTGCGTGCTTCAAATGCCAGAGTTTATTGAAACTAAAAACAGTGTACCATCCTATGTATTTTCGGTTTTAAAAATGTGGCTCTCAAAATAAATTTCATTCGTGGTTTTGGCAAGATTTGGCTCAGTTGAAAAAAAAGGTTGCCCACCACTGTCCTAGACGGAACAAGAGACAGTATGCAAGATATGAAGGCGGGAGGGGCAATGGCTCTGCCAGCAGACAGGGGAGAGGAGGCAGCAATGAGGCTCAGGTCACAGAAGTGAATAAATGTACACTGCAATTGTTGATACAATGAAATGGTTAGAAGTGATATAAAGTAAATGATTGAAGATGTTAAAGAATTTGAGGTAAACTTTAACTGCTAATATGTATGTAATAATGATATTTTGATATATATAAAAATAAGAGAGAGATGTAAGATCCCGGGGGAGCACCACCTTCCATATGATGTAGCTGTCAAAATTTTTCTCCATACTTATGTACCCTTTCCCCCAAAATACTTGTAAAAACCAATAAAAAAATTTTTCAAAGAAATGGGCTTAGGAGAAGGGGCTGAGACATGCTGTTATAGTCAATCCCATTAGTCATTATTTGCATGAACAATATGGACAAGAGTGTCCTACCTTGGCAACTTTAATACCTTTGTTCTTCAACTCTCAGAATTCTGGGAGTTGAAGTCCACAAATCTTAAAGTTGCCAAGGATAGTTACCTCTGATGTAAACCATTCCAGCTTTTGTGAGATGTTAGGTAAAGGTAAAGTTTCCCCTCGCACATATGTGCTAATCATTCCCGGCTCTAGGGGGCGGTGCTCATTTCTGTTTCAAAGCCAAAGAGCCAGCACTGTCCGAAGACGTCTTCATGATCATGTTGCCATCATGACTAAATGCTCAAGGTGCACAGAACGCTGTTACCTTCCAAAGGTGGTTCCTATTTTTCTACTTGCATTTTTACATGCTTTAGAACTGCTAGGTTGACAGAAGCTGAGATAAGTAATCGGAGCTCCCTCTGTTATGTGGCGCTGGGGATTTAAACCACCAAACTGCCGACCTTTCTGATCGACAAGCTCAGCATCTTAGCCACTGAGCCACCACATCCCTTTTTTATGAGATGTTGTTGTACCATACTTATCCACAAGTCATCTTCTTATCCGCTACTCAAACACAAAGTCTATATAAATGAATTAAAGGATTTGAATGAATTCAGTTAAATTACAGCTGAATTCATTCTGATCTTCCCATAGATTACTTAACTGAGAAATATATTTAAAATAAAATTTAGCAAACGGATCTATTTTTTAGCTATCTTCTACAAGGAATTTCAGAACTGAGAATTGGCATCAATGTCTTGAAGGATGCACCTGGTTAAGGTCCTAGGTTGGACAGGATTACTATTGATCTCTTAGTCCCCTGACTGCTTATAAAACCCAATATAGTGCATTTTTCATTCTCTATTGATCCTATGACAGTGGCTTTTAACTAGGACTTTTAAAAAAAAATCAGAAATGTCAAAGAAGTTCCTTGAATTTATATTAGTTGCATAATTTTTGTGCTTCAATACAGAATATAGAATGGATAGGACTCTGAAAATATCAAGTGTAGCATGGAGGTAGAAACAAATATTTATATTCCACCTTTCATTCAGAAGCAAAAGGCCAAATAGCTCACATTCCCTTATAACTGTGATGATAAACCTATGCCACATGTGCCACAGGTGGCACAAAGAGCCCTCTCTGCGGGCACACCAGCCATCAGACCAGACCAGCTGCAACGTGCATGCGTGCGTGCCCCCTGCCAGCCAGCTGGTCTTTGGGTCTCTGCCATACACAGAGGGGGCAGGGCACATGTGTGGGACATGCCCACATACGTGGGGGTGGGACACATGCACGGGGCACTGACATTGCATTTGGGAGCTTAACGCAGCGCCCTGCGCACCATTTTGGCTTCCAGGTTGTTGCAGGCCCAAAATCAGGTGCGAGAGGCATGCACACATGCATGGGGCGAAGGGGCAAGGGGCAATACACATGCATTGTATTATGGGTGTGGGCACTTTTGGCACACAATGACAAAAAGATTAGGCATCCCTGCCTTATAACATTCCTTATTTTTTCTGCATACTTACAGCCTTATAAGGTCTACAGAGCTAAAGTAATTGGTTCAAAATCATCCAGTGACCTTTGGGAGTTGAAGGAGACTAAAATCTAGGTTTCCTTGCTCCAGTTTAACACCTTAAGCATTATAATCATAATGCTGATAATTATAACCATTATAATTATAAGCTCTTGGTTGGATATGTGTACAAGTCCTATCACTTCTATCCTTGACATTTCCTTGTTGAGAGACACCTATAGTTGAACCTCTCTACCATCCAATGTTTTGCCTTATAGTCCCCAAAGAAACATCCATGTAATAAACAACATATAGACTCTAAATGACATAGAAACTTGCCCAATTTAAGAGTGATGGGAAAGATGAAGGACCAAAGAAATTTATGTTTCACAAATGAAGGCAAATATACATGTCCCAGGATAACATACAATAACCAATAGGAAGGCACCACATAAATATGATGCCTAGAATAACACAAAGCATGTATTCTGATAGAGACAAGTCCCCTGAGGAGGTGGTCCAGCATGAATCTGAAAGCTCGGAAGACTAAACCTCTGACCCTGGTGACCTACCCAGATTGCATATTGCAAATTTGTGTTTCTCCCCTCCCTTTCTTTACAAAAAGAGACAAGTATAATTAAGAAACACAACATTATATACAATAAAACCAGGGGTGGGATTGAAAAAATTTAGCAACCGGTTCTCTGCCCAGTTGTTTGTTGGGTATGGCCATGGGGGGCATGGCCTACTTGGCTTCCTGCACCATCGTAGGGGGGAGATTTTCACCCTCCCCAGGCTGCAGAGACTTTCCTCCAGCCTCTGGGAGGGAGAAAACAGCCTCCCCCAGGTTCCAGAGGCCCTCCAGAGACCAGAGTCAGGCCCATTTTCAGACTTCAGGAACTTCCGTGAGGCCCAATTTCACCCTCCCATGGCCTCGCAGGCCCTGCACTTAACTGGCATGATGAAGGGGCCACGCGGAGACTCCTGGGAGGGGAATGGCAGGGTAGGTGTCAGCCAGGCCTTCCAACTACTGGTTTGGCGAACCAGATGCAAAATTAGCACCCGATTCACCCAAACTGGTTTGAACCAGCTGAATCCCACCCCTGAATACAACAAATATATCATCTAAGTTATAAACCACTTAATGCACTTGATTTAAATTCTCAGAGTTCCACAAAGAAAATATTCTGAAAACTTGTTAATGACACCTGAATATCTATATTTTACGAAGTGCAACTAAATGGGCATTATTCAAATGTTCTTTTTCTAATCTAGTTTCAAATTAAATTTTAATTTAAAGAGATAAGACCTACAAAGGTTAAGGTGGTATTCAGCAGGTTCTGACCAGTTCTGGAGAACCAGTAACAGAAATTTTGAGTAGTCAGAGAACCTGTAAATACCAACTCTGATTGACTCCGTCCCCATCTATTCTCTGCCTCCCAAGTCCCAGCTGATCGGGTGGAAATGGGGATTTTACAGTAACCTTCCCCTGGAGTGGGGAGGGAATGGAGATTTTACAATATCCTTTTCCTGCCACGCCCACCAAGACATGCCATCCCCACCAAGACACACCCACAGAACCAGTAGTAAAAAATGTTGCATCCCACCACTGGTTAACATCATCAGCAAAATCTCATTGTATTATACTGGCCACTAGTTTAAATGCCCATGACAGAGCACTCCAAATTCCTGGGATGTTTATATAATCTTCAAGAAGGTCTTCCTTGAGTGACAGACATATAGCGGCCAATTATATCTTGAGACAGTCAGTCAGAATTCCTTGGGAGTTTTAACATATTTTTTTCTCTAATGCTAAATACTGGACCAAATATTTTGTAATTGACTTACATGTATTAAGCAATCCGCTAATAGAAGAAAAATAAATCTGTCACACCCAATAACTGTATGTGAATGGATGCTATTTATAGGTAATTTTCTCTGCCTGCATTCTCAAAGGTCTGCGTCCTAATGGAGAGGAAATGAAAATAATACATTTATTAATATTTGGGATGCCATCAAATTCTTTTTCCAAATGGTAATAATATGTACATCCAGATAAGCGCTACCCCCCCCCCCCTTGTTTTAAAGTATATTTTTCTCTGAAATACATGCTTCTTGTTTCTAACAAATCTCCTTTCTTATGATTATATCATTCTGGTTGTATTATTCATGTAAAGAGGAGTAACTAACAAATTAATTGTAGGGGTGTCTCTGTCCTGTGTAAAGTAAAGGACAATTGGGTATAGACACATTTGTGTCTTAATATAGCTATTATTTGTTTCTGGGGGGAAATGTATCTTCCCCAAATTGTACATTTCTATTTTGGTGGATCAAGTGATCTTCATCCACCAAAATATGATTGTGAAAATAATGAAGAACATTTTTCTGAGTTTCTTTCTTCCCTTATCCCTATCATACTCAATTAGAAATTTCCTTAAATAACAATTCTGATATAAAGACAATTGTGGTCCGAGCAAATAAGTGAAGTGATGAATGGAAGTGAAAACAGATTAGGTTGTCATAACTCTTTCTGAATTATCCAAACCACAATTTGAAAATTGGGAAACAAATATCTATATACAAGCTTTAATTGAATGATTGAAATTACATTGGAGGATATAAACATTTTAATGAATTAAATTATATAGAAATTTTTAATGAACTACATCCCCAAACAGCCTATCAAATGGTACATTGTGTTCAATTCATGGCAAAAATAAAATGAAACAAAAAATGAAGGAAACCTAATGTTATCATCTTCCTTGGGAATCTCACTTTTCTCCTAGCTAAAGAAGGTTCTTTGCTTAATGTCTGGATTTTTCTTATGGCTTCCCCTGAATCTAAGGATTGAAGAAGATAAAAAATTAAGTACACTTATTTGCAAGGAGAAAAAGAGATATAAATATCTAATTAGCTAGCATACGATGGATAAGCAGTTTAAAGACAAGTGAGGATGTTTAGGAAGAAACTGTACTTTATTAGAGCAAATTTATAAAATATTGATAAATTTTACACTGATGTTCACAATTATTAAAATAATCCTATGATGCAAAACTTGCATTTCTAGCGCGCGCACACACACACACACACACACACACACACACACACACACACACACACACACACACATATATATATATATATATATATATATATATATATATATATATATATATATATGTGCGTTACTGTGAAAGACAGAAATCTGGTGAATGTCGACATTCACATAGTCGCTTGGTGTAAGTCCGAAATATTTGCTAAATACCCTTATTTATGACTTACACTAAATACCTAACCCTAACCCTAACCCTAACCCTACGTATTTGGTATGTGTTGACATTCACCGGTGAAAGTCGACATTCACCAATTTCTGTCTTTCACTGTAACATACATACATACATATACATATACATATACATATACATATACATATACATATACATATACATATACATATACATATACATATACATATACATATACATATACATATACATATACATATACATATACATATACATATACATATACATATACATATACATATACATATACATATACATATATATATATATATATATATATATATATATATATATATATATATATATTACAAACAGATAGAAGGAGCACCCATGGGATCACCCCCTCTCCCGTCATCGCAAACCTATACATGGAACATTTTGAAACTAATGCCTTAGATAAATCTGAACACAAACCCAAACTCTGGCTTAGATATGTTGATGACACTTTCGTGATTTGGCCACACGGGAAAGAAAAACTGGACAACTTCCTCACACATCTCAACAGCCTACACCCAATGGCTCCCTAGGACACACCATCTACCAGAAATAAACACACACCAACTGCTACTTAAACACACAATCCGATCACCACCCTGGACAGATCAACTCTGTAGCCAAGACCCTCATCTCCAGAACCAAACGCCTAGCCAATAAAGACCACCTGAAAACTGAATTACACACTCTCACAAATGTATTAATCTCCAACGGATTCCAAAGAAAAACAATTACCAACCTAATCCAAAGGGAGACCCCCCCCAAAAAAACCCGAGACACAGAACAGGACAACGGCATCACCCTCCTCCCTTACATCAAAGGGACCACAGAAAAATCAGTAAAATTATCCACAAACACAATATCAAGACAGCCTTCAACACTGTTCAAAAACTAGCCAACATCTTAAGAAACCCCAAAGACAAAATCCAGCTAGAAAACTAAGAAGTCTATGAAATACCATGCAAAATCTGCCCTGCAACATACATAGGACAAACAGGAGAATAAATGCACGCATCACAGAACACAAAAACGCAGTAAGAAAAAAAAGAAAAACTCCCTCCCTTTTCCAGCACCTTAAAGCTACAGGACATGAAATTAATTTTGAAGGAATCAGGTTAATCTCCAAAACTGAACACTTCAACAAGAGAATAATTATGGATGCTATCAAAATAGAGAAACATCCCCACAACATGAATAAATGTGATGATACCTCCCGCCTACCAGACATCTGGAAACCAGCTCTAGTCAACAAACGAGCCCCACCCACCACCCAGGCTGTTACAACACAAAACAACTACAGATCCACAGCCAGCACCAATCAGCACCAATCCACCAATCATGATACAACCACACGACCAATCATTCCACTTACTGAAACAAAGCCAGCACTCCACACACTCCCACCAAGATTTATAGAAAGACGGCAGCTCCGACCATGCTTTAAGCCCAAAACCCAGCCTGAAGATGGCGAGTAAGACCTCGCCGAAACGTTGCCAAGACAATCTCAATCTTACATGGGAAAAGACCCGAATACAACAAGACCAGCATACCTACATCCATGAAAATCTACGAAAACAAATATATATGTACATGTATGTGTATATATATATACACATGTATGTATGTATGTATGTATGTATGTATGTATGTATGTATGTATGTATTGTGTCACAACCCCTGGTATGCCCAAATATGGGAGGGAACACTGCTTTCCTTTTCTGTCCTTCGGCTCACTCCAGGAGACCATCCAGGCAGAAAACCATATTTTAATGTTGCTTTTGTTACATCTGTGTTGTATTTGTGCTGATAAATAAATAAATAAAGGGAGACTAGTATAGATCTATTTCAAGCTATTTAGCTCTCATCAACTAGCCATACCCTTACTAGGATTTGAACCTGGTGACATATATATATATGTCATCAGTGCGACAATGGTCATCACTATGTTACTTATCCAGTTTCCTTTCTTGAAACTATTTATTATATGATTGAATGGAATTGAATGTACACCATATTTCTTGTTAATGCAGTCATGATGGTCATGAATCTTCGTACAGGTATATATTTTAGTTACATAGCACCAGCTACTCTGAGGTGGGTTGCTCCCGGTTTGGCCCAGTTCAGCCGAACTGGTAGTGGAATTCAGTCCTGGATTGCAGAATTGGCAGCGACTCAGGGCTGCCACGCCCCTGAATTACTTCCCTTGTCGCTGCTGGGCCGCCGCCATTTTGGATTTTAGCGATTGCACTTTCACAGTTCACTGTAAATTGTTCTGCACATGCACAAAGAACAATTTACATTGAATAGAGCATGGGCACACAGCACGCATCTGATGCGCACTGGTTGAGAACCGGTTGTAAAACCGGCAGCAACCCACTGCTGCAGCTACTGTTTTTTTTAAAAATTTCTTCATTGGGATAATGAAACAATCCCTTCTCTTCCATTTTAGAGCCCTTAAAACAGAAGAAATAAAGGGAAAGAATGGAAGAAGAGAAGGAGTTTGAGCTAGGAATTAAAGGGGCTAGAAGCCAGGAGACCAGGCATGCTGGTCATGCCTTAAAGTCAGCTGGGTGACCAGGCCAAACCTTGGGCCGGTCACCCTCTCACAATTCAAGCATCAAAGCAGAGCACTTCTGAAAAATACAGTACAGAAATTTGCCAGGAATTCAAAATGACATACAGTAAGAGAATCCTGCAAGACTGAAAGTATTTGTCACCTCCTCTCATTTTATTCTGTGAAAAATAGAGAAGGTCAGTTTTGAAACATTTTCCATGTCCTTTCTGGATGCAGAAATGCTGGTTATCCTCTCTGTCTGCTCTTCTATCTGCCTCCCAAGGTCATTTCCACCTACCATCATAATTCTAGAACAGTTTTTCTCAACCTTGGTAACTTTAAGATGTGTGGACTTCAACTGCCAGAATTCACCAGCCAGCTGTGCAACTGTCCAAACTACTCCAAGCTACTACAAGTATTTTTTTTCTTCAAGAATGTTGATAAACAGAGCAAACCCCACACCTGACTAGCATTGATGAACCATTACTTAGTTGGGTAATGAATGAAACATCTGAAAGCAAGCAAGCAACCTCAGAGAGCACCACAGATTCCACTGTCCACAGTTTGCTTAAAAACCTCCAGTCATGAAGCCACCCAATGACTTCAGGAGGCAGGCTGTCCCCCTGCTTAGTAGTTACTCTCTCTTCCTTATTATTTCAAGTTTGGATTATACTCTATACCTCATTAAAATGGTTATGGTGTATTCACGATACGATACTGCATGTTTTGATAGCCTCTAGATTCCTACCCATAGGGAGTCCCTATTTACTTGTGACAGGTACATTCCTGGAGGGAGAATGGAGTAAATATCTAGAAGGACTGATGGATTCTGCTATGCAGTTCTCAAGCTCTGTTGGATACAGCAAATAAATAAGACATGTTCAAAAAAAACCTGGAGCAACACTAACATTAAGATCTGCCAGCTGCTGCTTCTCCTCAAATAATGACATGTTCTGCAGGGAAGAAAGCCTTCATGGGAATCCTAGTTGTTCCGGAAGGCAATGCGCATATGCAAGCCACACATCTTGAACCGGCATCAATTTGCACTGGATGTCACCAGCTCAATATAACCAACATGGGTATACTGGAGTGTCTGCTACTTTGAATAAAAGTGTAGAGATAGCTTTTGTTAAGCCACTTCATCTTGGATTCCTTTCTTCATTTTACTCCATGTTTTCTCGAAAATAAGACTGGGTCTTATTGGCCCCCAAAATAAACACCAGGGCTTATTTCCAGGGGGTATCTTATTTTTTCTTTTATATACGGGAGGCCCACTTTTCTACTTGCTCACAGCAGGGCAGAAGGCCATGTGGTGTGTCAGTGCTGTCACCACAAGGCAGGGGCTGTAGCTGCCCCACGCGCCCCATACCGGCTTACCTCAGGGCCCCCACAGCCAGGTCATACATGGCCCAGCACCATCACCTCACTGCCATGGCAACATCACACCACTCAGCCTCCTGTTCCACTGCGGCTGTGAGCAAGCTGAAGAAGTTGGCTACCAGTCACGTGCGCTCTTCTTGCACATGGCTGCTGGTGCTGCTCCCGCGTGGCAGGTGTCAGGGCATGGATGGCTTGGGGGCCCTGAGGTAAGCAGGAGTGATATGGGGCAGCTTCACACCCTCACCTCCACCCCCTCACCTCACCTCATGGCTGTGACACTGCAAGAAACCATATGGAATGGATGGATGACTGGCTGCACAAGCTTTTAAATATGGCTTATTTGGGGGGGGGATTAAATTAGCACACTCATAAAACATTCTAGGGTTTATTTTTTTAGGATAGGGCTTATTTTCAGGAAAACAGGGTATCGCTTGCACATTCATGCTTTAAAAACACCAACCGTGAATGGCTGAAGCCCATTGCTTTCTTTGCAAGCAAGCTGAGAAATAAAAGTTAAAAGAGAATTGGGAGTTATAGCAATAGCATTTATGCTTATATACCACCCCATATGGCTTTGCTGCACTCTCTACAATGTAGAAGTGTTCTTTGCATATTGACCCCAACTATCTGGGTCCTCATTTTATCAACTTCGGAAGGATGGAAAGCTGAATAAATCTTGAGTCCCATCAGGATCGAACTCCAGGCTGTGGACAGAATTTGCCTGCAGGGCTGCACTTGTGCCACCAGGGAGTTATACAGAATAATTTTGAGAGCTAGAAGGAGATGGGGAAGAACTCATCCACAAGTTTCTTTCTAGCATTTGGTGGCCAGCCAGTATTTAAATAATAAATTCCTCATCATCAGGCTAGTAGGTTTTAATACTTATTTTCATCTGCCTTGTATTCCTGGCAGGGTATAAATACATTTCAGAAGCAAAAAAAAAAAAAAGACTTGGGTCAAAGACATGTTGGAGTTAATACAAAAAGGGAAAGACTTTTGATTTCAGTGTCAAACAATTCAGAAACAAACAAGCAAGCAAGCCAATAAGTTTCTTTATTTAAAAAAAAGACCACATGGAGGACTTCCAAGCAAGATCTCACACAATCAAGTTAAAATTGCCGATTGGCAGCGCTTAATTGCAAGTTGGAAAGCCATTTGGTTCCATTTCCAATTTGTTCCCCTTCTCTGTTAACTACATAATCATTATATTTTGGAAATATTACCCTTCGTTTACCTATTCTTCTTCTGTAAAATGAATTTGGGTTGGGATGGAGACCAATATTTCTAAAAGCTGGGGGGGGGGGGGGAAACCTGGTTACCTCTGGAAAGGGAAAATGGTCAACCTAAAAAAAAAAAGATAAATAGGAATATGCCGAGGGAGAGAAAAAAAGTCACCCAGTCTTGGATGACATGGATGGGACTTTGACTCAAGGGGAGAGCAAAGAGCAGGTCTGAAGGCCAAACAAAATAGCTTTGGCATTTTCTGAAGAAAAATTTAACCCCAAATGTCTTCTGTCTGAAACGTGGATAAGGAATATCCTGTGGTTGTTAATAAAGAATAAGCATGGCCATTAGGAAAAGGCCAGTGGTGGGATAATTTTTTTTTACTACTGGTTATGTGGGCATGGCGTGATGGGTGTGACGGGGCTTGGTGGGTGTGGCAGGGGAAGGTTACTTTAAAATCCCCATTCCCTCCCCACTCCAGGGGAAGGACACTGCAAAAACCCCATTTCCTCCTGATCAGCTGGGACTCAGGAGGCAGGGAATAGATTGGGGGGGGCAGTCAGAGGTGGTATTTACCGGTTCTCCAAACCACTCAAAATTTCCGCTACCGGTTCTCCAGAATTGGTCAGAACCTGCTGAATACCACCTCTGGAAGAGGCGCTAGAAGGTGACCTCAACCACAGGTTGCTCACCTCAAAGAGAAACAGGCAAAATTACTGCAGCTGATCCTTTCATCAGGTAGCTATTTCGGTTTCTGAAAAGGTATTGGGGTGGTGGTGGAATAAACCATTCAAGCAAAATATGAAATATTTGACAGTGTTTGGATTTGATTATAGCAACATTGTTCTCCCCCGCTTAATTATTTTTTAATTAAATTTCATATTATAAAATAGAAATGAAAATAAAGATAGGGAAAGGGGGAAGTCAATGGGGGAGAAGAAAAGAGGGGGGCGGTGGGAAAAGAAGAAAAAAGCGTTAACTTCCAACTACTTTCAGCACAGCAGAATAAAAACAGTAAGATACAGCCTCAACTTCTTACTTTTACCTATTTATTATACTAGCTATTTCTACAACAACAGTCTTCTCTACTCAGCAAATCCCAAGTCAACCTTCCATTTTTGTCCAGTCTTGAGCATAAAGTCCCAGCAACATTACTCCGGCTTAGTTCAGAATCATTCCCGTTATTAAAGAATGGCTGTTGGAAATGTTAGAAATGAAATATAATTTCTAGAAGAAATCAAAAACTTTCAGAAAGCGGTTGATTTTTGGCTATATATATATGTATATATATCTGCCAAAAAATATTGGTCAAAATAAGAACAATAAATGAACAGCTGTGCAGTGGGAGGACTGTCTTTCTCCTTGATTTCCTGGCAAGGGACTCCTAAGAAAACAAAACAAAAGAGAGAAGTGTGAATTGCCAAAACCAAGTTTGTGTGTTGGGACAGCTATTCTCTAAAAGGCTGAAACTGCAGTTTGTAAGAAAGGGAAATCTTGGGTATGGCCAATTTATAGATAAGCGTGAATCAATATCCTACCCCTCTTTTCACCAGCCAGCCAGAATTTCTGCTGAGGTAAACGCACTGTGTGTTTCAAGCATTCAATATGAGCAATCAAGTTGGAGATTTAATAGCTGACGGAAATAGCACTCTAGAACAGATTGACCTTCAGGAAGCTCCAGCTGGGCTGTTCTGTGCTATTCACAACACATTTGTTGCCACTTGCATTCATTTGGATAAAATTAACACTATTACAAAGAATCAGTGCCCAGCTCTCGGTGGAATAACAAGAGTACATTAAGAATCGCTGTATTATTTCAGCTCCTAGAAATGACATAGGTGAGCCAATGCCTTCGAAGATGTTTTTTTTTTCAGCTGCTGGTAAGCCAATTGTATTGAGTAAAGGTAAAGGTTCCCCTCACACATATGTGCTAGTCGTTCCTGACTCTAGGGGGGGTGCTTATCTCCGTTTCAAAGCCGAAGAGCCAGCGCTGTCCAAAGACGGCTCAGTGGTCATGTGACTGGCATGACTAAATGCCAAAGGCACACGGAATGCACCTTTTCACCAACTCTGGTTCCTATTTTTCTACTTGCATTTTTACAAGCTTTCGAACTGCTAGGTTGGCAGAAGCTGGGACAAGTCCCTGTGCCAGGGATTTGAATGACAGGCTCAGCATCTTAGCCACTGAAAAGCTCCATGTCTACCTTTTTTTTTAAAAACAGAAAGCAGCAATAAGGAATTTTTGCAAAAATTGTGGATTGGGAAGGACATGTGACTATGGTGATAATTAACCTCAACTATTCAGGCACTGGATTTGAGCGGCATGGTGGCCTAGTGGTAAAAACACTTGCCCCCCATTTGGAAGGTTGAGGGTTTAATTCTAGGTAGTGGCAGAAGTTTCTCTCCTAGTGCAGAAAGAAAACATATCTGCTGCAAACTGCATGTGGTGTCAGGAAGGGCATCCGGCCGGTAAACACTCAGTTCTATCCAGTTGTCCTGACTCTACCCCAAATTAAGGGACTACATGTTGTAAAAAGAAAAAAAACAGGCACTGTATTGATTCAATGCCTTAAAAGAGCTTTACCAAGAACTAAGATTCAGAGGCATCTGAAAGCTCTTACATATTATCACGAAAGAATCTGGAGACTTTAGAATATTTTTAATAAAAAGATTCACTTTGGAAAAAAAATATGCTCATACACCAAGAGGAAAATCACTGGAATGATTTTGATCTTGAACACTGCAACCAAAAAGTGTTTTCTGCCCTGTAAGGCCCTGAACAACTGAAGATTTGAAACAAGTTTATCAATGGCCTAAACGCTGGTAATGCCTGGGCGGGGGGGGGGGGGTGGTGAGAAATCTTGTATGCCTTGAGGTACCTGAAAAATCATCCCCTACCAATTCTGGCATGATGAACCAATATGAGGTGGTGTCTTAACATGGCCAAGGCAAACACAGAAGCGGTTGGATGCTGCTGATTTAACAACTGGTTCGGTGAGCGTGCAGTGAAAATGGAGCATTCAGAAACTCAGCTGCTTATCTTCCAAGTCAGCAATGGTCAGCAATGGTAAGTAAAACAGCGAAGTGGGGGGAGAATCAGCTGTGCCATGCAATTGAGATGAGCTAGAAAGCAGGAAATAAAGAACAGAATAGGGCAGGGGCAGGTGAGCGGGGCCACCTGATTGTCGGAGCTACTGGCTAGCCTGAACTGGTCAGAACTGGCTGAATGCCACTTCTGAAGCACAGGATAACTACATTACCATGATTTGAGCAATAATAGTGTCTCATTTCCAAAGCTGTCACAAGTAGCATCTAAAGCTGGAGAAAGTCTTCCGTGTGCTCCCACCAATAAGCCCCGAGAACATTTCAATCCGTGCAGAGGAACTATCAAGTCAACCCTCTTGATCACAATGGTTGGTGTGTTTTACTACAACCCGTTTTCATCTGTTACCGAGGAGGGCCCCATAAATAGCATCAAACAATTTAGAGCACCTTCTCTTCTCTATTGTGTCTTTGTCTGAGGATGTGCTGGGAACACGGCACATCAGTTTTAAGTGGGCTGGCTCTTCACTTTCTGCTCAAGGGCTCTTCAGTCTTGCACTTCGGCTCAACAGGGAGCCATCCTTCCAATATGCATTTCAAGTGCATTCATAAAAGCAAACACAACCATCACAAGTCACGGAGAAAAGTCGCTCTTTTCATGGAGTGTTATTTCCTGACCTAAATCAGTCTTTGCTTTTGAATCAGTTTATGTTGCTAGTTATTTAGTAGATTGATTGCTGCTATGACAACTGCACATCCCACTTGGCAGCCACACGCATTAGTCCTTGATGTGTTCCCAGTGAAACGTTCCCCCCCCTTTTTTTTTTCCAAATGCATATTTTTATTTTTATTGTTTTTGCACTTGCTCAAAATTAGAAAATATTTGGGGAATTAATTTGCTCTGACGTTGCCAATATCAAGCTCATATTGTTTGGGGAAGGTAAAAATGAGCCTTGAGGTGTTAACCAAAAAAATAAATTAAAAATGGGGAATTGTTTTTCTTTCCCAGCAGTGCCAAGCTATCTGGGTAGAATTGAAAACAAGCACTGCCACATCAATACTCCTTATCTTAGGTTTACAAAAATTCACACCAACTGCCAAAATGGGAATATACTTCACAGAGGAGGATAAAACAGTCTTGTTTCCGAAATATCCTAAGCAAATACATATTTTTTTTTTTACCTTCGCACTAGGGAAAGATAATCCGGCTTTTTCTACACTGTCTAGAGCTTGTGCTAACATTTTAGTGAGGAAATATGTACTTTGCACATCAATCCTTGGCATCAATCCAAAGCAAGAAAGGCTAATTTGCAGCCTTCCAGAAGGCATCAGGCTACTGTTCCCATTATCATTTGGATCATGTGGCTCCAGCTGCTGGGAACTGGAATTCAACAACTTCTGGAGAGCCACACATTGACTCTTCATGAGTTAGGTTTTCCGTGGGAGGAGCAGCATAGAATTGAAGGATTATGGCCATCGGACCAAACAACACTACATTTCACAAAGAATCAATTTAGTATAACATAACATACATTCCCAAGGAAGAGATGTTGCTGAAGCATGACACAAACCCTTTTAGTGATGGGGAAAAAATGTATACTTCTTTAACAAATCATGATGGTTTGGGTTTTTTTTAATCTTTCCAACAAAGCTAGATGGGAGTAAAGGTAAAGGTTCCCCTTGCACATATTTGCTAATTGTTTCTGACTCTAGGGGGCGGTGCTCATCACTGTTTCAAAGCCAAAGAGCCAGCGCTGCCCGAAGACATCTCCGTGGTCATGTGGACAGTATGACTAAACGCTGAAGGTGCACGGAACACCGTTATCTTCCCACCAAAGGTGGTCCCTATGTTTCTACTTGCATTTTTAGGTGCTTTCGAATTGCTAGGTTGGCAGAAGCTGGAATAAGTAATGGGAACTCACTCCATCACACAGCACTAGGGATTCAAACTGCCAAACTGCCAACCTTTCTGATCTACAAGCTCAGTATCTTAGCCACTGAGCCACCGCATCCCTTAGATGGGAGTAGCAGAAGCCAATAAAAACCATTTAGATTTTAGTCTTTATTTTTGTTAAAATATAGCAATTTCCCAATGATATACTGTTGAGAACTACTGTTTCTGAATTCTGAACAGACAAGATGTCCATACATAAGATGAGAAACAAACATTTCTATTATTATTGGATTGCTGGTGTGAAAGAGGCGTTATAGAGGCCATCTATGTCAAAATTGAACAGCCGTCTCTCAACTGAGAGGGAGGGATACGATATTATCTATCTCCAATCTACAACACAGTCCTTTCAGCAGTTCCAAGAAGGCTCCACTTCAATTTGCACCACTCAGGTGACCCTGAGGACACAGATAAACCACCAGGTGACCTTAACGACCTGCTAACAGAATGCAAATGTCCAGCTGCCTGCAAGGAGTATAAATCCTTCCATTCCCTACTATCCAGTCAGAGCTGAAGAAACTTCTTGGATGAGAAGCAAAATGTCTTCAAATAAAAAACAGAAAGTCCAGTTGCCTCTTGGGGGAAAAAAGCACCTTTGGGACAAACATTTCTATTGTCTTACTCTGGTAAGATTGAGAAGACATTGGATGAAGATTAAAGCTGGAGGAGACTCACCAGCCTTGGTGTTCTATGGCAAGTAGAGTATCAAGATTCTGAAGAGTTAAGTCTCAAACAAGCTGAATCTGGAGACAACCTACAATAACTGCTAGAGAGGATTCATGATTGTTTGAAGGTTAATTTCCAGGGGTGTTAAATCCTGAATTTAATGAAGGTTTTAGAATTGTAGCAGCATCACCAGGAATATAAGAGGAATGATGCTTTCACATTGTATTAAGGCTATCCCATCCCATTAACCTATGCAAGTTAATTATTTTTGTATCTTATTGTTAGAACTTATTGCAAGATATCCTGAACATGTTTTGAGAAACTTTGAAAAGAAAGACCATACCCTTCATATAAAAACAGGTTTTTCATAAAAAAAACCATTCCATATTTGATCTCTAAGTAGGATGAGAAAAGAATTGTACAATTTGGTGTTGACAATATTAAGCTAGATGGACTACAGTAGTTGTCTGATTAGGTATAAATCACTCTCCTGTTCTGTGAATACCCAAATCTCACTCCATAGCTAGAAACTAACAGGGATTTAAAGAGATTGAACATTAGGCTGAGAACATTTCATTATAGTCTCTGGCTTTGTCCTTTCATCTCTCTTGGGAGCATGAAGAAGACTGAAAGGCTTTAGCTTGTGCTACATTGATATTTTGATCTAAGAGAATTGGAGGAGTCACTTATCAAAGAGCTGGGTTACTTGTAGAGCCCATGAAGAAATACGAACTACAGATACCGTCAGTGGATCCAGAAGTATACAAAAGTGGCTGTCTTTACGCATTATGCTGGCTCTTAGATAAACAACTCATTTATTAACCACCAAAGGGTTTTCTGACCAAGCCAAATCACCAAGGTAAGAGATAATGAAGGTACAGTAGAATGCATGAATTATGTACCGTTTCAGGCAATTCTGGTAGCTCAGTAATAGATGTCACTGTTTCTATAGTGGAGTGGCTTCTAACATGAGAATGTTTAGCCAGTTGAAAACGACTGTTAATCTATACTGGAAAGTGTGGCGTTGGCAACATAAAAATAAAGGCTCATTCAAACCAAAGGTCAAAACTAAGAGCTGTTTTAATGTTTTGAATATGAAATCTTGTTTCCAACTGAGTAGAGGGCAAAGATGAGAGCTATGAGCTTCCCCAGATGAAAAGCAAAAACCATTTTGGGAATGAATGTAATGTCTGCATGTCTATTATACCAGCTCACCATGAAAAGGAGGGGACATCTAGTTTTTACACAAACTATTCACTAATCCTGAGAATGAAAAAAACTATATGTAAAAGCTATCCTTAAAATTAATAACCAGAGAAGACAATTCATCTAAAGATACCATTTATTAATGAGCCTAGTCAAAAACAAAGGTAAGTTTCAGGTAGAAGCCAGACTCAATGGGAAAGGGGAGAGAGCTTCATAATATTTTTCAAGATTCATAACTTCATAACACTCCTGATGGGTTTTTAATTCAGTAATTTTATTTAATGGGATTTTAAATTGTGTTTTTTAATTGTCTTTCACTTATGAGTCTACCTCTTCCATGCACATGTATATGTCTTTGTTCTTTATGTATGTATGTTTGTCTTTATCTGTATTTTATCTGTTTTGATTGTACGCCACCCCGAGTCCTTCGGGAGAGGGTTGCGGCTAATCAAATAAAATTATTATTATTATCATTATCATTATTATTATTATTATTATTATTATTATTATTATTATTATTATTTCTTTGCTAACTTTAGTTAAAATATCTGTGACTAAGTGATTGCAAGTTTCATACAAGATTGTACATATCCCTTAAAATTCATTTCAGATTCCAAAACACATTTTGGATTGTACACAAGTGGGCTATAAAGAAAACAATACATGGTATAACAGAATAATAGAGAGCGGAAAGGAATCTTGGAGATCATCTAGTTCAACCTTATATCATTTCAGACAAATGGCTGTCCAATCTCTTCTTAAAAACCTCTTGAGTTGGAGCATTCATAGTTTCTGGAGGCAAGTCATTCAATTGATAAATATAATATAAAATAATAAATAAAATAATAAAGATTATTTGGTCCACTACCAAAAAGCAACTTTCAGACACTTTATTTTTTCCATTAGGAAGTTTTGCTTAAGAACTGCAACTTTGATGTTTAATTAGTTATAGTGGTTCATTAAAGTAATGAGCAAGAATAAGTGCATCAGGAATGTTGTCTCTTCAGAGCAGAACTTCAACAAAACTACCAATGGATCTTCTTTTTGAACAATTATCTGCGACCACAGTTTTGTAATACTGTCTTCTGAAATAAGGAGCATTTTATCATCATTGACTGCAGGAAATGCAGATACATGCTCCAAATCACTACCGATCTGTTTCTCCAAAACATCTCCTATTGTTTTTTTTCCACAACAAGTGAAATAAAGTATTGCAATGAAGTATCATAAAACTGTTGGTCACCGCATTCATGGATAACCATGCCTGCTTGACAAGAGGGCAATTTTGGGAAATCCGTGGTTCTTTACCCAGAACAGCAGTATTTGACCCAAAAAAGGCTATATTTGTTCTTTATGAATGATGATCTGATTTGCAGAACCAACTTTTTTTTATGTTGCTGCATGTCATTGTGCCTTTATATGGATGTACAGTTTAGTTGCATCCTTTTCTGTGGTTGTACATATTGATTATTTCCCAACCATTGATAAAAGGGGATAAATATAAAAGTAACCAATTTCGGGCATATCAAGTGTAGAAATGACTAGATCTAGAGCCAGATTAAATCTATCAACATTGTACAATTGATACAGTTGGCATAAGGAGCATGAATCTTTGAAATCAGAGTTTATCTAATCATCAAATGATCATCCTGGCATGTTTACTTTTTAACCTATTCTTCCCTGTATCTCTAATCATAGAAAGGGGAAAGAAGGGACACAAGAATATGGGATCTCCCCCCTTCTCCCCCCATTATCCGTTCTTCCCTTTGCTTATTCTACAGAATTACGGATTAGGTATTTCCTGGTGTAATATCATTGGTCCAGAAAGTAGAACTAAATAGTCTCAAGAAATCTGGTTGACAAGAAACTAAAACTGCTTGATAAATTCATCTCACAGACACAGATGGACACAAGAATTTCTCCATATTTATGATTCCTTATGTTTTCCCTTAGGGAAGTAATGACAACAATCCCTGTGGTACCTCTTTATACCAATAGGGCTTCAGCTGGGAAGGATGACAATAAACCTTTTAGGAAGGCCAACAATGTAGACAAGAGTCTATCTTTTGTTCTTTTTTAAAAAAATCAGACCACACAAACACACACACATACATCATGTGCAGAAAGAAGCTTTCCGCTGAATGTTGCATAATTTTTATTTATGTCCTGTAAAACCATGGCTCAGTGATGGCTCAGTGGCTAAGTAGCTAAGGGCGCGGTGGCTAAGATGTGGAGCTTGTTGATCAGAAGGTTGGCAGTTCAGTGGTTTGAATCCCTAGTGCCATATAACAGAGGGAGCTCCCATTACTTGTCCCAGTTTCTGCCAACCTAGCAGTTCAAAAGCATTTACAAATGCAAGTAGAAAAATAGGAACACCCTTGATGGGAAGATAACAGTGTTCTGTGTTCCTTCAACCTTTAGTCATTCTGGCCACATGACCACAGATACTTCTTTGGACAGCGCTGACTCTTCGGCTTTGAAACGGAGAAGAGCACCACCCCCTAAAGTCAGGAACGACTTCCACATATGTGTGAGGGGAATCTTTACCTTTACCTTAAGTTAATTAGAAAGTGAAGAATCCAGAAGTGTAAAGCAGATCTCGTAGAGATATTGTTGTGATGATCAAGAGGGGAGCCAAATGGAAACCTTTTATAGGATTGGGATTGTGACCAAAATCTAGCTCTAGAAATCAGGGACAGACAGCTACGAATCCCAAAGACCACAATGAAGAATGTTGAAGTGTAATCCATGACTTGCAAATCATGATGGCTAGGTACCTCTATTTAGTATACCATCCATGCACTAAACCAAACGAAAAACAGCAGACTTTCTGGCTTAGCACAATGTATGAATCGCTGGGGTGATGTTTCACTTTTGATGAGCAAACGGCACAACTGGCATAAAAAGACCAGAGGTATCAGCATGTAATGGATTATCTGCCTTTCATATGAGAGTGCCAGGGTTTACATCAGATTTCTTCTGCTCAGGGAGCCACCATTAATTAACATTACTCTATACATGCCTACTGCAAGCACATGTAGATTGTCTTTTCATTATCCCGTATTAAAAACCCACAACTTCAGAACAAATGGCAAGCTCCTGCTACATACAGAGACATTGTCCAGTGGTTGTATATCAACTGAGAAGACATTTTTCCCCAGTGTCTTCCTGTAAGAAAACATATCAGTGCTTAATATAATCTCTAAACCACAGGATGGGAGGAGAGAAGCAACAATTCCCCAAAGGAAACTGCTTTACTGACTTTTATTTTGATCAAATAAACTGCGGAACACAACATACACTGGCAATGAAAACAATCCTTTGGAGAAATGTAATCTCTAAATAAGTACCCCAGCTCTGCAACTTGTTTTATGGAAGCGGGGGGGGAAAAGAATGTCGGGCATGCAGCTGCCAAGTTATAAATAAGCGATATAGATAAATGCAGAGATGGAACAGGATGTAGCGTTGACATGTTACTCTGTTACAGCACATTGCACATTGTCACAGCCAACCAGCCAGTATAAAAAAACAACAACCCAAGCTCAACATGATATTCTCCAGGTGTCAAGGGTTATAGCCCTCGTCACTAGCCAACATGTGTATTATGGGAGCTGTTATTCAACATCTCAGAAGAACAAGCAACGGGAAGCCAAACTAAACTGAAATAAAAGAAGCTTGAGACTCCTGATTTAGAAAGATGGTACAGAGAAAGAGGGACAGCAACGGAGATTGTGAGACTCTTCACTCACATGGAGAGAAGGTGAAGAGAGAAAAGCATTGAGTCATCCAAGCAACCAGGCTTTTGAGACTCGGGCTCAAAAAACGGACAATAGGTGGATCCATTTGTGGTTTGATCCAGTGGTGGGATCCTGCAGGTTTAACAACCAGTTCAGTGAGCTTGCGTGCGCATGAGCAGTTTTCACAAAACATACCTTCCACATTGCTTCTGGGAATAATGCAGCTGAGGCACGGCAATCCACTCTGCCATGCGAATCAGCTGAGAGGATAAAGGTAAGTAAAGCACAGGGGCAGGTGGGCCCACCTGATTGTTGGAGCAAACCACTTCGCTCAAAGCTGATCATCGGAGCTATTGATTCGCCCAAACCGGTCCGAACCGGCTGAATCCCACCCTTGGTTGGATCCATCTCCCATCTTTTAATCAGAGGACTTGTGGTCAACCTATTCTGCAGAGACCGTGAAGAACAAGAAGCAAAGATGGAAACTAATCAAGGAGAGAACCAACCTAGAACTAAGGAGAAATTTCCTAACAATGAGAACAATTAATCAGTGGAACTCATTGCCACCAGAAGTTGCAGTGGGTACAACAATGGAGGCTTTAAAAAAGAGATTGGACAACGATTTGTCTGAAATTGTTTCCTGCCTGAACAGGGCATTGGACTAGAAGAATTGCTATTTTGATTTAATTGGGAAATGCTATCTCTTGCTTTCCTGTTGCTGTATACTGAGCTACCTTAAAATATATTTGATTCTAATTTGTTTTTGAAAGGGTGGGTTGGATTTAGATTCCAAAGGGTGCTTTAGGACTAAAGAGAGTGTAAGGTATATTCAAGCATCAGGTAACCCAGTAATTTGCAGTGAAGGAGATGTCTTGGGTCCCAATGGAGATAGAAGACCAAGTGGACTCTTCTCAGAGGCTCTGTTGTTTCTGCTCTTTTTATGCTTATTCTAATACTACTTGTGCAATCTTTATGGATTTTCACATATGTGTAAAAGTGTGTGAGAGAGTTTGTGACTTGGAAGACATGGCAAAAAAGTCAGCCAATGAAGAGACATTGCAACTGGATCAGCCAATGAGGGCTGTTTGGAAACTGAAACAGTATTTGCTGGAGACAGCAAGGAGCCTGGGCGTGGCTTAGCTCAACTTTTCTGTACAAAAGCTCCATGCTGATCTGTTGCTCTGAACTGAAACTGAAACTGTTCTCTCCTTCTGCCTGTGTTTCCTTGTATTTACTACTATGTTGGAAAAACCTGTTTTGGTATTGTATATTTACTTCATGTGTTTTATTAAATATAAAGCCAAGTTAATGAATCCTGCTTGAATCAGTTGCCTGTGTGTGCTTTCTGGATGTGATTGCTGCAGCAAACTCTGACAAAAAGCACTATATATGAAGAAAATAATGTGGATTTGAAAGAAGCTGTTTAAAAGGAATAATGTTCCCATTTGCAGGGTGCTGTTGGTGGTTTTGTTCCTCTCCAGCCAAACCTTTAACAATTGTATAACTGAGAGGGGAGAAAATATTACTTGGAAGAACCAAACGAAACTAAGTCTGCTTAATCCACAGCACTGTTAGAAAAAAGCCGTAGGATGTCATGAAAGATGCCTGTAGACTTGAATAGCTTTAGGAAGTCCCTGGCAAGCTATGTACAAACAGTTGTTATACATTCAGATGAGTGGCTCAAAACTCCCCAGTTTTATGTAAGGGATCCATGTCTGAACATCTTTGTATAACTTACTATTGTGCTTCTGGACCTTGTTTCCCTTTCTCTCTCTCTCTCTCTCTCTCTCTCCCTCTCTCTACGGATCCATTAAAATTAAAATCAGCATGTGAGCAAAATTGTTTTTAAGCGTAGGAAGTTTGATTGCATGTAAAAAATATTTTTTTTAAAAAAAAAAGCCATCTCCACATCAAGCACCAGAGTGACTGAGAGACGAGGATGTTTATGCAAATTAACGGTGGGATCTGACAGATTCAAGAATGGATGCCGGCAACTTTAAGCTCTTTGGAGAAAATAAGAACAATAAATAATAATTAAATGAAACAATCGCTAAGGGGGCCATAAAAAAAAAAGAAAGGGCTTCGCAGCCTCCCCACCACCCCTTCAATCTGAGCACCGCTGCGGACTGCTCTTCACTAACAACATGTCATCTTCCCGAATGCAAGAAATATTCTTTCACAAAAGATGTTTAAATGGGAATATGGGTGTTTTGAATACTTCCAAACACATTGCTGCAGTTATGCAATTAAATGGAAGATTCTCCCCAATTCCCCTTCTCTGCCCTGAACAATGCATCATTGTCCCATTGGGTTGCAACAAGATGTAATTTATCATCTCAATTAAATTATTTTGTCCATTACATCCAGAGCTCTTTAATTGCTTGGGACTGATAAATCCACCAAGAGAAAATGGAAAATTTCCAGCATGAAATATCCTAGGATTTTCCTACCATGTTTTTTTCAAGAGCATTAGCTTGAATAATACATCATATCTTTCAACATGGTGTCAGTGGAAGAAAACCCCTGATAGGCCACACGTACCACCCTTTATGTCCAATAAAGTCCCATTTATTACATTTTCAATTAGAGCCAGGTAAACTAAACAGCCATTCTATTTTCACCGTCTTTAAATCATGTAAACGGTACTCAGAATCACCTAGAGTGATTCTGCTCAACGCTTAATGAAATGGCTTGCAGTTGCTAATGAGACACTTTTTCATCGGAGCTCTTTAAAAATGCAAACAGGATATGCTATCCCTAGTGTTTCTTTTCAGAGTACCAAACTGACCCTTTTCATTCTGTATTTTTGACATCCTAAAAATTACTTAAAAGAGTCAAGAAAAACGTGGAGACTTTGAACTTGTTGGAGCCTAGATCAGGAATCTGCAGCCTATATGATATTGCTAAAATACAATTCCTAGCCTCCCTCACAATGGTGAAATTCAATATTTTTTACTACCGCTTCTGTGGGCATGGATTGGTGGGCGTGGCAGGGGAAGGATACTACAAAATCTCCATTCCCACCCCACTCTGGGGCCAGCCAGAGGTGGTATTTGCCGGTTCTCCGAACTACTCAAAATTTCTGCTACCAGTTCTCCAGAACCTGTCAGAACTTGCTGAATTTCACCCCTGCTCTCTCACCATTCCCCATGATGGAGATTAAGTTTCAAAGCAAGTGCAGCCATTATTGTTAATGTTTTTTTTAAAAAAGCATCTGTAAAAAAAAGTGCAGCCTTTTCTCAAGAGGTTGGACAGAAAACAGGCATAAAAGACCTTCCAAGGCACAGGTGTTTACAACCAGTAGAATTATTGTGGAATAACTAATACAGCCATTACAAAAAGAGATACAAATATATCTCAAATGTAACCAAGGTTTGATTTATTTATTTTGTCTTTGCAGTGAAACTGTCTTGTAATCTCTCTTTTTTTTAGGCAGAGGAGATGGTTGAAAACAATCCTCTACACCCAGATGGAAATTAAAGAGAATACCAGAGATTGTGGCTTGGTGACATAATAGCATCTTGTTCATTTAAATTAAAAGCTCTTGTTCAAAGCAGCCGAGACAGGGAGACAGGTGGGCACAAGCTGCTTTCCAATCCCACTGTAAAACTTCATCAGTCGATAATTTCTTCTTTAAAATGGTTATTCTTCCAACATATCCCCAGTCTGTAGTATTAACATTCTGGCTGGGGAATGCTGGGAGCTGAAATCCACCCATCTTAAATTTGCCAAGGTTGGAAAACACTGCTTCGCCCTATCTGCTTTCCTTCTGCTCCCAGTTGCTCCAAATTCCCTAAATATTTGTTCAGGTTGAGACAACTTCGGAAGGAAATTCAAAGGATCCAATAAAAGTAATCAATTCCCCTGTAAAATGTGAGCCACAACATTTTTTTATTTCGCCCCCCACCCCACCTTACCCCAGGGTGCCATATAGTTCTCTCACAAAAAATATCTGATTATGAGAAATAGCCCTAGTTCCTCTAAAAGAAGGCTTTTAATGGCAATCAGAGCGCAAAATTGTACAAGTCTGGACCACATTTTCCAAACTCTCTCAAACTGAAACTTCGATTAAGCACGATAAAACAGAATAAGCCAAAAGCTAAAACGTTAATGACATGTTTACAGTCATTTCCATTGAATAATGTTGGCTTGATCTGTTTGCGAAATAGGGTTGCTTTACTCTGGACTAGAAGGGTTGGTCTTTTGGCTGTGCGAGGCAATCGTATTCTAATTTAGCAGCAAAATTGAATGCATAGCTAAAATACCTATTATACCTAGCTCTCTAGCTTCCATAGAATTGCTTATTGCAAAGAGAAGGAGGCCTGTCAGAGCTTGTTAAACTGCTGGAATTAGCATGTTTAAACTTCATTTACAGTGTTTGCAATATGATTCAGTCTACGAGAGCCCATTAAGAGAAATAGCTTTTAATGAACATCTTAAATATATTTCTGCATGGGAAACCCTGTCTACTCACCTACTTTGCAAGTGGATAATCAAAAACTGTAATACTACGTAAAAAAAGTAAAAGAGCAAAAAAAAATTGCTATGTATGCAAAACCAGTGCTTTTTCACTATTCTAAGAATAGCCCCTTCTTTAGCAGTGCAAATACTGTTTATTTTTCAGGAACAGGGATATGGACAGACAAATCCACTAGTGTGCTGGTTTCACTTAGTTTTTCATTTTTTTCCAACCTTGCCTTTGTGTTTTGGTTCTGAAAAATCCCAGCATAATAAAAATAGCTTTGCATTTTGTATTTCTTCTAGTCTGTACAGTTTTGCCTTTGCTGCCCAATAATCATCATCTTTTGTCATATCCTTTCATTCTTGCAATATTTTGGGAGGATTTTGAAGTATCACCAGAAAAAGAAGGGCACAACTTAATTCAACAGTAGACTAGGTTCTATTGAAATCCTTGAACATTTTAGAATCAACAGCTGCCCTCCAAAACATAGGCAGAGTGAATCTATTTTAGTCGGTACGCTTGTTTCTCCTATAGCTATCCATTTCCTTCTGTTACTTTCAAAATTTTATTTTTCCTATCATTATTTTTTTTAGTCTTCAGAATTTTAACTTCTGAAAGAGCTCCTTCAGGCGTTCAGGTTGTGTCCAACATTGACTGAAAAGAAACACATTTGCAAGTTACTCCCGACTATTGGAGAATGTATGTATATAAATGTCTACTTATGCAATCTATGCATCTCCAAATAGCTTAGCATGTCCCACATGTGCCAGTAGAAGAGGGCTGTGTATGAATTCTTAGCCAAGGAATTTCAGCAACCAGGATCAAGGAGAAGATCTCAGTCTCTGTTGTGGCCCATCCTCTGGAATTTCCTAACATTTAAGAGCCTTAAAACTTAGGTCTGCTGGTTTGTTTGGGACCCTGATGGGAGCATGGTATATTGGAGGTGGTTGGCAGAGAGTCAAATGTCTACCCTCTGTACAGAGGTGGGTTCTGACCGGCTGAACCGGCAGTGACACAGGTCTGCCGTGCCCCCAAACTGGTTCTTCTAGTGGGGCCGCCATCTTGTTTTTCAGTTTTGCACATGCGCAGAACAATTTTCATTGCAAAAATTTATTTATTTCTCATTTTTTAAGGTTTTGCACATGCACAGACCTTTTTATTTGCAAATGCAAATAAAATCCACCCCTGCCCCTGTACCATCCATGCTCCTGGTTTTAACTTTTTATTTATTTTATAAATAAGTAAACATTTGTTTTACTGTTACTTTTAATGTCCCTAATGCTTTTATATCTATGTTTTTATAATATTGTAAACCTGGCAAGTGCCTTGAAATAGTGAGATTTAATTTACCAATTAAATAAATGCAGCCATCAATATTAATCCATCTGTCAAGTGTGGAAAATAAGGAAATCCAGGCAGTTCAAATGAATATAAAGGTTTATTGCAATCTTAAGCTCTCTACAAGAATCTGAACTATTAACCACCGAAGCAAATCGGGGGTAGATAATAGTCCATGGAATGCAAAGTTGGCTGGGTTTAGATCTCTTGTGGGCATGAAGAGACTTGAGACTAATGATACATATGACCCCTCCTCCAGGCTCAGTCTGGTCATCTCCTACACTATCATAAATCAGAGTAGGATAATGTGCCATCAGAATATATCAAGAACTTATCTTTTATATTCATTTATTTTTTAAAAAAATGTTTTTTAAAGAAAGAACTTGAAAGAAGGTGGAGAGTCAATATTCCAAGTTTTACAAATCAAGATACAAATCAGAACATGCATAAGATACTGGTAAACCATGAAATGTTTTTATATATTTTCCCAACTTTACCCACCACCCACACACCCACACACCCACACCCCACACACACACACACAGAGAGAGAGAGAGAGAGAGAGAGAGAGAGAGAGGTCAGAGGTTCCTTCAAAACATGAGGGTTGAATGAAAAGTAATGCTTTCAGTGTGCTAAGTCACCAAGACATGATAGTACTGAAACACTCTGATTTTCTTTCACTTCATTTGGCAGGAATTAGCCTTGAAGGAAGGTTTGATAGGTGTTATTCATGAAATGGTAGCTTGCAGTACTCATCAGTGCATCTTAAGCAACACAGTGTAATTAAATTTTTAAAATAAATTTTATTACTTTTTAAATAGTAACATAAAAAGAAAAAAGGAAAAGGAATAAAAGACAAAAATACCTACATTATCCAAAAAGAAAAAAATGCATAACAAGTGCTTAAAAAATAAGTGAAAGAAAGACAACAGAAAAAATACAGAAGATATTGTTAGCACAATAAACAATTGCAATTCAATATATCTTATACAACATTATTCAAATATATGTATTTAATTTTAATACATTTATATGACTATTACTATTATTTAGTTTCTGCAAAGATTTATTACCAGTAAATCAATCTGATACTCAGATGGTAAGAGACGAGTGAAATAGCAATAGCACATAGACTTATATACCACTTCATAGTGCTTTACAGTCCTCTCTAAGCAGTTTACAGAATCAGCTTATTGCCCCCAACAATATGGGTCCTCATTTTACAGCTCTTGAAAGGATGGAAGGCTGAGTCAACCTTGAGCCAGGTCAGGATCAAACTGCTGGCAGTGGGCAGAGTCAGCCTGCAATACTGCATTCTAACCACTGCGCTACTACAGCTCAAATAAAAAAAAATAGAAGTTCATATATTGGTTAAATAATAGGAGAGTCTCTTAACTTTTGTAGCTATGGTGTCAATGGACCTTAATCTATGACTTGTACAACAAAAATAATATTTATAACTTATTGGATTCCATTACATTTGTATAGGAAAGGATTGTCTAGGACAATATTTTGCTGGAAAAGTTGTAAGGATGATGCTTCTTTAAAATATGCTTTTAAAATGTCCTGTGATTG
This sequence comes from Natrix helvetica, assembly GCF_964273705.1. NCBI lineage: Eukaryota > Metazoa > Chordata > Lepidosauria > Squamata > Natricidae > Natrix > Natrix helvetica. The sequence continues at coordinate 85,947,052 of NC_138552.1, forward strand.
TGTGACAAAAGCTGAAATTTTCAGAGAATAATATTCTATTGAATTTATATATCTAATATCTGAAATTTGACAACTAGACAATGAAGTGGATTCACTGTGTCCTTATTCTAAATTTAAAAACCTTGCAATGTTGAAAAGATAAATGTATAGCTCCATTTACTCAATGGACTGAAGACATGAGTACACTTATCTGTTACTTATGAACAGATTGTCTATAGATGAAGACTTTGGTGGATTTGATGGATAAGGAAACATGGGATTCATTTATATAAAATATTGTAGGCTAAAAAAAGCATGATACAGTCGCATAACTGTGTTAGAAATCAATACACTGTAACTGAATTTTTGACTGCTGAAGAAGTTATCATTGGAACCCAGAAACAAAATGTCGGCCTACAGAATACCATCACAAAATTTCACCTTCTATCAATCCGTTTCCAGGCTCTGGCAGGAAAACTACAATTTTTAGAGATGTAGCTGATGTTATTCCAGTGATGGGTTTCTATTTTTTTTTACTACTGGTTTGCTCATGTGTTTGCACATGTGTGACTCTTCTGTGCATGTGCAAAAGCATGCAGGTTGGTGGTGGGGGCTGCTGCCAATCCGGGTCAAACCAGAAGCAATCCACGTCTGTATTATTCACATAGATTTCTTGCAATTGGCACCACTAAGTGACACATTGCAACCCTTTGAAACAATGATGAAGCAGTTTGGAAGCAGGAGAAGTAAAGTTTGCCACTGCATGACAACATTAGGCTTCATAAAGCACCCAAGAAGAATTTCATAGTTGGATGTGTGATCTGGATCATGTGATCCAGATTTGGCTACATACACTTTCTTCCTTTTCCCCCAAAATGAAGGAAAATATGTGTGACCATCTTAAAGGAAATGAAACCTGGCTGTTCTTTGGAAGGACAGATACTGAAGCTGAAGTATTTTGGCCATGAGAGGACTCATCGGGAAAAGCTCTGATGTTGGGAAACATGGAAAGTAAAAGGAGAAGGGGATGGCAGAGGATGAGATGGTTAGACAGTGTCATCGAGTCAATGAAATATGATTTTGGGCTAACTCAGGGAGACAGGGGAGGACAGAGGAGTCTGGTATGCTGTGGTTTATGGGGCCACATAAGAATGAATCAGACAAAATTTAGCGATTGAACAGGCAACTGTTTGTCTCAGATAAAATGCTGAAAAGGATTATCAGGTCTTGGTTGAAAAGACATAGTGTGGAGTTCTGTTATTATTGGTAGAAGTGCATAATACACTGTGGTTATTATATGGAAAAGAAAATAGAATCAACGAGCTCCTTTCAAGAATTATTTTTCTGTTTCATTTGTTAAAATATTCCTATTTAAATTAAAGTGATTCGGGTGGAGGCATTTGTTTCATTTATTCTCTTTTTCCTATCTCTATATCTATCTATAGAATTATAACTATGTGTCTGTCTGTTTGTCTGTCTGTCGATCTATCATCTATCTTTCTATCTTTCTATCTTTCTATCTTTCTATCTATCTATCATCTATCTATCCTAACCTAACCTAACCTAACCTAACCTAACCTAACCTAACCTAACCTAACCTATATAATTTAACATTTGTGCTCTTATGCATCAGCTTGTGTACTTTTTCTAGAAGCATCAATTTGGAGCCCATGCAGTGGTGGGATTCAGCCAGTTTGCACCACTCCAGGAAAACCAGTTGTTAACTTTCTCAGGAGTTTGGTGAAATGGTTGTTGGAAGAAATCATTAGGACAGAGAACCGGTTGTTAAATTATTTGAATCCAACCACTGAGCCCATGGTGCTGAACTCAATCTCCAAGCTATCTAGCGAGATTGTTATAACTTCTAAGGGATCCATTGGTGTTTTAAAAATTTCATAAAATTTCATAAAATTTCATATATAAGTAAAACTATAGTAGGGGATGGGTTTAAGATTTTTTATCTGTAACTTAAACCCCACCATTAAATAACTGAACAGTAACTTCTGGATTATTAAAAACAGATTTTACAAAATGACATTACCAATGCTTTTAATGGGAAAATGTATCTTCCCATTTTTTAATTTGACTGAACTCAAAGTAACAAACTCTAAACAAAGGGATCAACTAATAAGTACAAAATAAATTTGCTTGATCAAAGGACAGATCTCTACAAGCTATCACTAACCGCTGTATAAATAGAAGTCACTTCAAATGCCACCTCTGCAGAATCTTTAAGAACTCTCATTAAGCTTTATGCACTGCGGAGACAGAATTGACAAACTGCCAAATCTTTTCAAGAGTTGACTTGAGCTATTCCTCTCCCTACCTCCCTTTTCCATTTCATCTTGTGGCAAATGGTAGTTATACTCAAGTCAAAAGTTATTTGATAGATCTGACTCTGAATATTTTTGCTCTGATATCAAAGGCTGAATTATGCAGTTTCCAAAGACAGGGGTTTCAAACAAGAAATTATCAATATGCTGAAGTTGTAGATATTCAAATACTAGAAAGGAACATAAGATTAAAACTCCTGGTTATACTGCATATGACTCGATTGCTTCTTCAAGTATAATACATAATGTAGCCAATACATTGCTACATATTTCTAAATAAAATTTCTTATATTCAAGTTGTCCGTGTAGTCATTCACTGTTGGGAAAAATGAATTTCATTTTAATTTAAATGAGAAATAAGCAGGACGTTAACACAGTCTGTGGTTATGTCTCACTCACATCTTGAATGAACCAGCTCTACAGATGACCCAAAATTATTTCATAGAGGCATTAATTAATGTATGGGAAAAGAATTAAAACTAATTGCTCTGTTAATTTACATGCAAGGCTAGATTCTAACCCATGAAATTTTCATAGCTGTGCAAATTTGAGAAAAGCCATATCCAAATTTTGAAGTAATAAGGCAGTGTAACATTCAGACATAAACTTGGAACTCTTGGTGATATATTTGTTTTCCGTTTTATATTTCTAGCTAGTCAAAAAAAAATGTCAGCGGATCCATTTATATTAAAACTCACTTTCCCAAAGGTTTGTCATGGTTAAATGGCATCTTGCATGGAAGCATCTCCACAAGGAATTTAAGTAGCTTCAGCTAGGCTATCTTTTAGAGTTTTATCCATGATAAATCTTATTCATTGACATTTGGTAAAGTTTATTTGTATCCAGAGATGCTGGAGATTTCTTGAAAAATAGATTGATGTTGATAATTCCTGAGCCAGTACATAATTCAGTGCTCAACAGAGAACTGCAAAAATGTACTGGAGCTGCAAAAACCTTGTGAGCGATGAATACTTTGAATTTTCAGCTGGATGGAATGAAAACTCCAAAGAACTGTTTTGCTTTACAGACCTGCTTTGATAGGGTTTTTTTTTTTTTTTGGCAACACATGAATTTATGGACAGGAATAGCAAAATGCTTAGTCTGCAGCTCATTTCCCTTGGAATAATACAGAATTGTAGTATTTCTTATTTGTTCCTTTTTAAAAAATATTTCTTCCTACTCAGGAGAAATTGGAAGTCGCATATGGATATATTAAGAAAAGATGCATAGAAAATTGGAAAGCCCCTTTTGATGGAGAAAGATCAGACTTTAATATAAAAAGAACGGCTTGTAAATTACGTTGCTTATTGTATTAAAAACCCATGGCTAGGGACATTCCTAAATGAAGAACTAGTCATTAAGAAATGATATCCAACTTTTCTGATCCAGAGAGAACCAAGGCTGGAAAAATTGAAATAAATAAGCAAATAAGCCAGTAAACAATCAAATGCTTAATCATTTAATAAATATACATACACATTTATATACAGTGATACTTATTTCTTGCAATTACATATTGCCTGATTTCTACATTTAAAATATATTTAGTAGTTAAGGGGGAAGAATGATATAGTTCTGTGATGACAAACTTATGGCAAGCATGCCAGAAGTGGCACACAGTGCCCTGTCTGTGGGCAAGCCACCATTCATCTCAGTTCAGCTCTGCCATCCATTTGCATGCATCTCCTGCTGGCCAGCTGGTCTTCAGGTCTCTGCCGAACATGTGCGGGGGCAGGGCACATATGGAGGGCCACCCATGCATGCATGGTGAGACACACGTGGGATGCATGCGGGGGGCACATGTGCATGTGGGGTGGATGGGCCACATGTATGGGGGCTGTACACACATTGCATTTTGGGGTTAGGACGCACGCTTGCGCTTTGGGGACTCAGTCCGGAAAAGGTTATGCATCACTGATATAGTTGCTTTAAGAGTCATATTAATGTGATGTGACTTTTTGAAGCAGCTACATCTTTTTGTCAGGCTTATCTGGAAGCCCGAAAGGCAACCTCAAAGCCAGGATGCCTTAATGAACTATAGCAATAGAAGTATACAGAGTCCTCAAGTTATGAGCCCAACTGTGCCCAAAATTTCTATTATTGAGACATTTGTTAAGTGAGTTTTGCGACGTTTTACAACCTTTCTTGCCACAGTTGTTAAGTGAATCTCTGCAGTTGAATCTGGATTCCCCATTGACTTTGCTTGTCAGACTTGATCAGATAATTATGGAGATACTACAAAGATTGTAACTATGAAAAATGGTCAGAAGTCACGTTTTTCATTGCTGTTGTAACTTTGAACGGTCACTAAATGAACTGTTGTAGGTCGAGGACTACCTGTACAGTCTTATTATTAAGATGTATTTCACCATCCTTGGGACTCACTACTGCCATCTATGGATGTCAAACAAGTTGTGTACTCAAAAAAATCCCTACATACACGCGGAGGAACTCATTGGTTAAGTCTCGCTTTATAGAAATTCTCTCATTTGCATACAGAAGGAATATATGCATACACTTACATATTTAAACAAACATTTAAATCAGATTAATATCAAGTGAACAACTGTTGAAGAACTAAATTGTAAAGGTTTGCAATTTATTTATTTAATGGGAGAAACCCCTGCCATTAGCTTCATTCCTATTTCATTCTCTTCATTAGTTTTTTTATTCCCCTTTCTTAATTTATAGGTAACTGAAGATGGTGAACATGCTTACATTCACTAGGTGATGCAGAATATGAATCTTCTTACAGACTAAGACTTAGCAATAACACTTACACTTACAGTGCTTTACAGCCTTCTCTAAGTGATTTACAGAGTCAGAATATTGCCCCCAACAACCCTATCAACCTGGGAAGGATGGAAGGCTGAGTCAATCTTGAGCCTGGTGAGATTCAAATTGCTAAATTGCAGGCAGCCGGCAGAACTAGCCTGCAATACTGCATTCTAACCACTGCACCACCACGGCTCAGAATATTATGTAACTATTACAACATATGTGAACATTGTGACATTACTGCCTCCTGGGTGGGATTGTCTTGATTTATTAAATAAGGTGGTTAAAAAACAATGAGAAAAATGGTGGCAATTACTGTGTAAATAGAAATGAATGCATAACTAAGAGAACATTCACCCCACCCTCCAATCACCACCACCCAGTTCTTTTTTCCTTGAATTTGTTTATTTGTAAACATCTGGTGTGGCCCAAAATACTATACCCAAAGAGGTGTTTTTCTAAGGAAAACTTATGTCTAGAGCTCCTGCGTATAAATGGAATTAGTATATATGATACATTCTAAATACAGAATACTTAGGATTAGGGTGAACCCCATGAGTAACTGTCATATTTCATATTTAACCTATACATACTGTCAAACACCAAATTTGATCAGCTATTTCCTCCACCCCCGAATCCAGCCATTCTCCAACAAACCATACATTGCAATTATTCCAGACCAATTAAAATGCATCATAGAGCTGGCAGCAGCATGAATTATTGGTCAAGCAGCTAGCATATCGTTAAATTTTATAGTTAAATTCAAGATTACTGTTGTCCATAAATATTCATGATTAAACTATGCTAGTTAATTTTCATGCATAGTCAAGCTTGGAAACAAGGCTAAAATTTGTGAATCTTTAAGGATGATGAATGCTACATGACCATGTTGATATTCTACACATCACCTCACTAAAAAGCATGGTAAGAAAATATATTCATTAACTGCAGGGAAGAACAGACTATCCAAAGCATAAGACAAAGCTTACTTTAAGGGCAGGGATACAGATATGGAAAATCAGAAGTCCAAACAACCCAGGGATTAAAACAGAGGATACAGAAAAGCAAAGATGCGAATATATATTTATAACAGCTGTCAATCATTGCCTCAGAACTTTGGTTTCCACTTCTGGTCATGAACCTGCTGTGATTTAGCAAATCTCTAGAGAATTTTTAAAAAAAGAAAATAAGGTTTTGGTATGTAACTTTACTTGTTTTTGTAGTTTCTGCTAGCTTAAATTATATAAGTAATAAAAATAGGACTATTAAAGTTGTCATTAAAGGTGAAGATGAAAAGAAGAACCTACCAGGAATGATTTAGTTGAGCTTTATGGTTTCATCAGAGCTCGTTTGTGTAGTGGTTATGTAAGTACCAGGTTAGAAATTGGGGACCGGGAGTTCTAGTTCTGTCTTAAACACGAAGCTAGTTTGGGAAGCTTGGGCCAGTCCTTCTCTTTCAGCCCTAGAAAGGAGACAATGGCAAACCACTTCTGAAATCACGACAAGAAAACCTCCAGGATAATTCAGCAGGAGACAAAAGTGACTTGAGGTCACCCCCTAACCTCCCAAAAACCGATCCTGGGGATGAAGGAAGGGGGACATTTATCATGCAATGTAAATTATTCCATCTATTCAAAATCAGCTTATTCAAAATCAAAAAAAGAAGTCTTATTGGGTTTGTGAGGCCCCTGACCTCTGCCCAGATGGTACTACTAGCCTGGAACCTACCAAAAGCACCAAAACTATCCAAAATCACATGAACCCATCAGACCTTCAGGGGAAAAAGTATTCCTCAATCAGCAGCCAACCCAAGTCCATAAATGCCGACAACAATTCAATGATAGCATACCCTCTGGAAGTGTGAGAGAGGGAAGAGTCATGAAGCTCCATCTTGGAGATCATCATCTTTGTATTGTTATTTTGTTTTGTTTTTTAGCTATCCTCTTTTGTAGATATTGGTGTGCAGATATCCACTTTATGGAGCCCTAAACCAGTGATGGGATTCACTTATCTTCCCTACTGGTTTGCAAATGTGAGTGTGTGTGCTTTGCTTGCATGAGCCGCATCTGTGCATGCATACAACCTTCTGCACATGCACAATACTTGCTCATTACGTTGAGGTGGGTGGGCGGAGCTTCCCACAGCTGCCGCTAACAGTTCATCCAAACCATAGTGGACCGGCTGAATACCATCTTTGCCCTAAACACTATGTTCATTGCTGGCACCTTTCCTACACTAGGGCTACCATAAGGTAGAGGTAAAAGTAAATGTTTCCCCTGATCGGTCATGTCCAGCTCTAGGGGGCAGTGTTCAGCTCCTTTTCTTAGATGAGAGCTAGCATTGTCTGAAGACGCTTTTTGTGGCCAGCATGACTGTACACGGAGGCATACAGAATGCTATTACCTTACCACCAAAAGGATCCCTATTTATCTACTCACATCTATATGCTTTCGAACTGTTAGGTGTGCAGGAGCAGGGGCCAGTAATGGGAGCTGGCCCCATCATGCAGCATTTGGGGCTTTCCAGCTGGCAAGCTCAGCATCTTTAACCGCTGAGCCATTGCATCCACTACTTTGGCTACCATATCTGAGCTGCCAAGGTCCAAACCACCTCTAGGGAGCAGCAAAGAGTCAGATTCTGCCACCTGGTGGTAAAATGCATCCTTGCTTTAGGCCAGGAGAGGCAAATTGTTCTAAAGTGGAGACAAGCCTCCAAAGAGTTGTTTCTTCAAATAGCTTTCTAACAAATATATAGGCAGTTATTTAGGTTTAATGTGCTAAGATGCCTTTATGTATGTTATGCAGGCCTTCAGTAAACTCTGTTTATATAGCAATACTTCCAGCAGCAACATTTTTGGTCTTTAGAAATAATCATATCTGACAAGTGTAGCAGAAATATGTGTTCTTTAGTATCACACTCCCTGCAGCCTTCTGTGAAAAGCTACTTGGGCTCAAGAGTTAAATGTAAGTCCTTTGAGGAACCAAATACAAGCCCGGAGCCTATGTCCCTGCCTTCCAAGAAGCATGAGTAATATCTTGTGTGAATGATAAATCTGCATTTCATCTGAAGATGCATACACACATAGAGTATCTGATGGAGAGAAGGAACGAACTTCATAATTCTGCTAGAGAAACGAGCCCTTTACAGTGTGGGTCAGAAGGAGATTCCATTTCAGAAAAATGAGGAAGTCAAATCACCTTTGGGGAAGAGTCATCAGATTGGTAGAATGTCTGTTTTTCTTGCAGGATGCTTCCAGGTACAAATTAAAACTCCTGTCCAAAATTCAGAGGAGTTTTGCCAGTTAATAAACACAATGGAGAAGGAGAAGAACTAAGACTCTAAAAGCAGCCTTTAAACCAGAATAGAATAGAATAGAATACTAGAGTAGAGTAGGAGTAGGAGTACAAATAGAAATAGGAATAGAATACAATACAATACAAGGCGTAGGAATAGGAGTAGTAATAGAAGTAGTAGTAATAGAATAGAATAGCAGAGTAGAGTAGGAGTAGGAATAAGAATAGAATAGAAGGCTCAGGAATAGGAGTAATAATAGAAGTAGTAATAATAGAATAGAATAGTAAAGTAGGAGTAGGAATAAGACTAGAATAGAAGGCATAGGACTAAGAATAAAATAGAATAGTAGAGTAGGAGTAGGAATAAGACTAGAATAGAAGGCATAGGACTAAGAATAAAATAGAATAGTAGAGTAGGAGTAGGAGTAAGAACAGAACAGAACAGAATATTCTTTATTGGCCAAGCATGATTGAACACACAACAAATTTATCTCTCATACATAAACTCTCAGTTGGACAATAAATATAAAAGAAGTAATATAAGTGATATAAATGACTATATTATGAAATAGTTTGATAGAAAATGCACAGATAATGGTGCTATGTTCCCACTTAAAATGGTACCAGTCCTGCAACAAGAAGATACATTGCTTTCTTGATAGCTGTCAATAAATGTGGAACTCTGCAATTTTCCAAGGCCACCTTTGACAAAGAACATACTTCTTCCTGGACTCTCCATGGCAGCGTTTCCCAAACTTGACCACTTAAAGATAGGTAGACTTCAACTCCTAGAATTCCCCCAATACTCATGCCGACTGAGGAATTCTGGGAGTTGAAGTCCATACATCTTCAAATGGCCAAGGCTGGGAAACCCTGCTCTATGGAATCAAGTATGATATTAAAAACAAATTCCAAATTAACACAGATTTGTGCAAGACCTATTCAGTTTCCAAGACTCCCAGTCCAGGGAAAATTGATCTAAGAAACTTCGTGAACCTATTTTCCAAATTTCTAGTATAGGGACTTTGCTATAGATTGCTCTTATATTCCATGGGGCAGAATATCCCAGACATAGAATCTGCTCAGAGTTTAGCTCCTAGACCAAGGAGGCATTCAGATAAAGCCCTCCCAACCTACAATTCACTGCAGACATAAAGCTCTATTAACACAAATATAAAGAGAGTGATGGTCTTTATGTGCAGGATTAAGTGATCTATATCAGTGGTCACCAACTGGTGGGCCGTGAGATAGTTTTGGTGGTCCGCAGAAAAAATATTTGCATTTTTTATATTGCACCAAATCAGGGTTTTTTAAACCATGGCCCATGGGCTGGATACATGCAATGAACGTTTGTGTTGCTGCAGAGATTCTCCCTCTTCGGGGTCTTTTTGTGCAGGTCTGAGGGGGGGGGGAATTCCAACTTGGGGTCTGCTTCAGCCTCCTGGTGCAGGGCTTTGGACAAAGGCTGGAGGGAAGTGCTGCTGGTGGCGAAGAGCTGGAGAGCCTTGTTCCAATGGGACTGCATCATGACCTGGAACTGGCTTACCATCTCAGCCCGCTGAACCTTCAGGCACCAGTACTTGGCCTTGTACTCCCATAGGTCTTCCCTCTGCTTGGAAAGCCTATGCTCATAGTCCTCAGTGAGGTGTTTCTGCTGAGTCTCCTTCTTGGTCAGATCCAATTTGAACTGAGCCAGCTATTTTGGCAACTCTTTCTCGTGGTGGCTGCTTAGCTCCAACAACTGTTTCTTGTTGGGACCCTAAGGAGCCTGGATGGGCAGGCGAGGAGTGCTTGGGATGGGAGGAAAAAATAAAACCATAACCAACCAACAATAAAACCCAATCTTCAGGGAGAGGTCTGCAAAGATGATTTATAAGGTGTGACAGAAGGGCTGTCTGTGATCTGACTAGGGGAACCCTGGGGCTGCATAATGTAATTCCTTGGGAAAACAGAGAAGCATGGGTATTGAGCTCCCCAAGGGACAAAAGGGGTATACCAGACAGATGAAATAGACTGAATTATCCCTCGTTTCTTCATATGAGACATCTGGTGTATTGTCAGACTATCTCAACTAGCTTCTCATGGGGCTTCAGGTCTTTGGGGAATCCATTGCACAATTCCATCGGTGAAGTTTGTGAAGATGGGCTTGAGATCCTCTAGAACAAGGGTGTCAAACTCATGTCGTCACAGCTGTGTCAGGTGATGTATCAGGACCCCCCCCCCATTGCTAATCTGGGCGTGGGGGTGGCCAGTGTGTGACTCATTCGGGCCGGGAGTTTGACAGCCCTGCTCTAGAAGAATAGGCCTTCACACAAGAGCTTGGATTGTACTGCAGCCAAGATTACAGCTGCCCCCCCTGAGTAAGCTGCAGTGTATCCATTTGCATTAGCAATCTCCAAGGAATCTGTGCCGTGGGCTTCATACCAGAGAAATCTAGAGGGCAACAAAAGAGCTCAAAGCAAAGCATGTATGAAAAAAAAAACACGTGGGAGATAAAGGTTCCCCTGAGATAACTATCTTTGTTACCAAACAGTAGCCAAAAAATGGCAAACACCAGAAGCTTACTTTGAATGTGTGTCAATAGTTGCCGTCTGCGTGCTGCCAGCTTGCAGGCAGGGAAGCCATCAGAGAAAGATAATTACAGTGGGGCAAAAAAGTATTTAGTCAGCCACCAATTGTGCAAGTTCTCCCACTTAAAAAGATGAGAGAGGCCTGTAATTGGCATCATAGGTAGACCTCAACTATGAGAGACAAAATCTAAAAAAAAAACCCCAAACAATCACATTGGCTGATTTGGAAAGAATTTATTTGCAAATTATGGTGGAAAATAAGTATTTGGTCAATATCAAAAGTTCATCTCAATACTTTGTTATATATCCTTTGTTGGCAATGACAGAGGTCAAACATTTCCTGTAAGTCTTCACAAGGTTGGCACACACTGTTGCTGGTATGTTGGCCCATTCCTCCATGCAGATCTCCTCTAGAGCAGTGATGTTTTGGGGCTGTCGCTGGGCAACATGGACTTTCAATTCCCTCCAAAGGTTTTCTATGGGGTTGAAATCTGAAGACTGGCTAGGCCACTCCAGGACCTTGAAATGCTTCTTACAAAGCCACTCCTTCGTTGCCCGGGCAGTATGTTTGGGATCATTGTCATGTTGAAAGACCCAACCACGTTTCATCTTCAATGCTCTTGCTGATGGAAGGTTTGCACTCAAAATCTCACGATACATGGCCCCATTCATTCTGTCCTGTACACGGATCAGTCGTCCTGGTCCCTTTGCAGAGAAACAGCCCCAAAGTATGATGTTGCCACCCCCATGCTTCACAGTAGGCATGGTGTTCTTTGGATGCAACTCAGCATTCTCTCTCCTCCAAACATGACGAGTTGTGTTTCTACTTAACAGTTCTATTTTGGTTTCATCTGACCATATGACATTCTCCCAATCCTCTTCTGGATCATCCAAATGCTCTCTAGCAAACTTCAGACAGGCCTGGACATGTACTGGCTTAAGCAAGGGGACACGTCTGGCACTGCAGGATTTGAGTCCCTGGCGACGAAGTGTGTTACTGATGGTAGCCTTTGTTACGTTGGTCCCAGCTCTCTGCAGGTCATTCACTAGGTACCCCCGTGTGGTCCTGGGATTTTTGCTCACCGTTCTTGTGATCATTTTGACCCCATGGGTTGAGATCTTGCGTGGAGCCCCAGATCGAGGGAGATTATCAGTGGTCTTGTATGTCTTCCATTTTCTAATTATTGCTCCCACAGTTGATTTGCTCAAACCAAGCTGCTTGCCTATTGCAGATTCAGTCTTCCCAGCCTGGTGCAGGTCTACAATTTTGTTTCTGGTGTCCTTCGACAGCTCTTTAGTCTTCACCATAGTGGACTTTGGAGTGTGACGGTTTGAGGTTGTGGTCAGGTGTCTTTTATACTGATAACAAGTTCAAACAGGTGCCATTGATACAGGTAATGAGTGCAGGACAGAGGAGCCTCTTAAAGAAGAAGGTACAGGTCTGTGAGAGCCAGAAATCTTGCTTTTTTGTAGGTGACCAAATACTTATTTTCCACCATAATTTGCAAATAAATTCTTTCCAAATCAGCCAATGTGATTGTCTGGATTTGTTTTCTCATTTTGCCTCTCATAGTTGAGGTCTACCTATGATGCCAATTACAGGCCTCTCTCATCTTTTTAAGTGGGAGAACTTGCACAATTGGTTGCTGACTAAATACTTTTTTGCCCCACTGTAAATTGGAGTGATCATAAATGCTCCAAGCTCAAAGAAGAAAGAACACAGAGGTAAGAGGTACAGACTCGCAGGGGTAGGCTTCTGGGGGTTCACACGGGTTCAGGCAATCCTCTAGCGAAGATTCTAGTCCTGGCACCCCGCCCAGCCCTCCCCTTTCAGGAGTCTCCATGCAGCTTGCTCATCATGCCAGGTAAGTGTAGGGCTCACACAGCGTCTCAGAGAGGGGAAAATGGGCCTACTGGAGGTTCTGGAAGTCTGGAAACGGGCCGGTTTCCAGTCTCTGGAGGCCTCAAGAACCCAGGAGAAGCAGTTTTTGCCCTCCCGGATGCTTGAGGAAAGCCTCCAGATCCTGGGGTGAAAAACGGGCCTACTGGAAGTTCTGGAAGTCCAGAAATGGGCCTGGGAGAAACAGTTTTCACCCTTCCAGAGGCTCGAGGAAAGCCTCCAGAGCAAAAAATGCCCCCCCCCCCAGTGTAGTGCAGGAGGCCGACTAGGCCATGCCCATCATGGCCATGGCCAGCCAGCAACAGGGCAGCGAACCTGTTGCTGCAATTTTTGAAGACCACCCCTGGTACAGAGCCACATTTGGGGTGGGCACTACACCAAAGTTATATTTTTACACTAAGAAGGTTTATCTCAAGCTGGTTAGTCTTCTGGGAGAAAATAATTGCAGATACCCATTTTTGAAGAGTGCACGAACTTCACGAGGGACACAACAGGACCTTGTGGGTTACCTGTTAATAGAGCTGCTGCTGCAATAGTGTACAAGCAAGATGGGAAGTCCTTAGTGACTAGATCATGTCCTTTTGAGAGCTATGTCTCTGGTTTAGGATGTGGGCTGGCAGATTTATATAGAAACCCATTGGCACCGCATCTCTTTCATGGCAACTCAGAAGGAAAGATGTTTTCGAAGGCAGGGGCAATCAAGTGTGCTTCGGTGTATTAAAAGTAAGTCGAGATTCCCTGTTTCAAAATATAGGATGAGAAGAGACTTCTGTAGTGAGAGAATAAAGTGGTTTAGTTAATTCAGAATACTCAGGAAACCATTGAGAGAATCATCCCCACAAAGCTTCTGAAAGCCCATTTAGCTACAAGACAAGGGTAAGAAAGAATAGCAGAAATGCTGGTCAGTTACAACTTACCTTTGTGAGCAGGGGTAGAACACCTTTGGAAGCTGACAATGCAATTTTCCTTGAGAGGCTTTCTGACCCTTGGGCATCACCAGATGGGACCACAAAGATGGGGAGTTTTCTAGCACGACTCCTCCAAAGCAGCAGCAATCAAGAGGTTACCATCATGTTGCATCAGGGTAATTTCTTATGGGAGGATCAGATCTAGCAAAGTCGGAGTCCCAGAGACCCAATGGATGGCATGTTCAAATGCCTCAGTGTCCGCAATAAGTGAAAGCAAACTGATATTGGGAAACAGGGGTGGGTTCCTGCAAGTTCTAACCTCTTCTATAGAAGAGGTTCCACAAATCTACAGTGCCGTTTAGAACCGGTTCCAGCTCCTCCCTCCGCCCATCTGCACATCATCAAGATGAAGAGCGAGAGGAGGAATTCTGGGAGTTGAAGTCCACAAGTCTTAAAGCTGTCAAGTTTGAACACCCCTGGGGTTTTTTTTTCTAAAGGGTTGGGGGTGCAAGGGTCTTGTAACTTGAAGCTTTAAGACTTACACGCTTCAAATGCCAGTTTCTGAGCCAACATTTTGGTTGTTAAGCAAGAGTGTCGTTAAGTGAGTTTCACCACATTTTACAAGTTGGCCATGCACCCGGTCACATGGCTGGCAAACCACTCCCACCTGGTCACATGGCTGGCAAACCACTCCCACCCAGTCACATGGCCGGCAAGCCACTCCCGCCCGGTCACATGGCCAGCAAGCCACTCCCAATGAGGCAGCAGGAGGAGACTGCACCTACATTAGCCAGTGAACCTTTAGGTACAGTAAGCCCCTGCTCTCCATAGACGATTAATAAGATAGGCAAGTCCGCATATTAATTGACTTATGATATCTCTTCCTTTCGGCTTGTTACAAATTTTACTGGAATATGTTGCAATCAGCTTCTATGGAAGGACACAGGAAACCAATGTTTGTGTAAGATAAAATCCTCCGAAAAAAGCATATTAATAGATGATGGCATGGTCTGGCTGCTGATATATAACTTTTTCACTTCCTTTCCTGTAACTTTACAAAATGTATTTTTTGACTATGAACAAATATGGAATGTATACTCCTCTTTCGCTGATGAACAAATACCTGTGTGAACGCCCCCCACTCTAGGAGGGTATAAAACTCCTGTCCTGAACAAAGTCAGGACAGTTCAGATTTTGGTGTGTGAACACGCTGAACTCAGATGCATCAATAAACCTGTTTTCTCTTGCACCTTCGTGGTCTCACGTCCAGTGTTTGGCATGCATTGAGGCGTAGGCCCCAATCCGCCGCTACACCACAAAGCAGGCCACACCTACAGAAGAGGTTCTACAATTTTTTGAAACCCACCACTGCTCTATAAGTACACACACACACACACACACACACACACACACGGAACAGAGCTCCACAAGAATGAACTGAGTTGCATTTGCAGGAATGGATGGATGCAGTGATTGTGTTTGGATTATGAATAGTAGGGTGAATTCGTAGTACAGTTCCCAAAACTTGAACAAAACACAGAGTTTTCCTTGCTCATCCTCTCCTCACTTTTAGGGTTTTAGAAGGCAAGACAGGAAAGTTAGTAGTGAGAGAGTAGATTCCAAGATCCCTTAAGGGACCTTTAGAGGAACCAGATCTTCTTCTGCTTCCTAAGAAACTGGATCTTTTGGGCAATAAAAGGAATCTTATCAGAGGGAGAGATCTTAATTTGGACCCAAGAACTAAGGAGTCGGATTTGCTCTTAAAGTTCTCAGGATGGGAGCCATACCAGAATGCCTAAGAAGCAGACACTGCTTTTTCCAGTTTCTGTACATGGCAGTGGAAACAGATGTCCATGGAATTAATAGAGAATGATGGTGTGGGTGACAACAGCACAGACTTCACATGAGCTCTGGATCCACGAATCTTCTTGTCACACTTCTTGCAAATTTTGGATAACAGCCTTTTGGATAAGAGGTCCCATTGTCCAGGTCCAGCCCAGAATACTGATGGAAGCAGTGCAAAAACAGGCTTGGTAGTACCAATAAAGGAGAACATTGGTAGTTCAGGGTTGAAATGAAGGATCCTTGATGCTCTCTGAGCTTGATTGTTGTCTTGCACTTGTTTCATTATCCAAAAATAGGTAACATCATCAGTGCTAGTCAATTTTAGCTTTTCAATTTTGCTCAACTCATTCTGGGCAATGAATGCCTAGGAGAGATGCCAATAGAAGTGATGCCATCTCATCTATGTACCCTTTATCTCATTTCTGGCATCAAATTATAGGAGAAATTTGTCCAGAGAATTCTTTAATAATAGGGTTGAAGCAGATTGTTTTATGGAAACAAAAAATATGGCAGCAGAGGCTACCATAAAAGGAGATAGGGATATAAACCCCATATTTCTTATTTTTATTTTATTTTTATCCCACCTTTATTATTTTTATAACTCAATGAACTCCTTCTGTCTCCTATTTACCCCCAACAAACAACCCTGTGAGGCAGAGGTGGTATTCAGCAGGTTCTGACCAGTTCTGGAGAACCGGTAGCAGAAATTTTGAGTAGTTCAGAGAACCGGTAAATACTACCTCTGACTGGCCCCACCCCGTCTATTCTCTGCCTCCCGAGTCCCAGCTGATCGGGAGGAAATGGGGATTTTGCAGTAACCTTCCCCTGGAGTGGGGAGGGAATGGAGATTTTACAGTATCCTTCCCCTGCCACTCCCATTAAGCCACTCCCACCAAGCCACTCCCACAGAACCGGTAGTAAAAAAAAGTTGAATCCCACCACTGCTGTGAGGTGAGATGAAGTGAAAGAGACTGAATGGCCCAAAGTCACTCCACTGATTTTTTTATACCTAAACTTAAATTGATATGAATTGCAATATGCATATGGTTAGTTCAACAAAATAATTTATTGGATATAGCACATTTTGGTTGTATATGCAAACTAGATTAAAGCAAATCTCTTTGAATAAGTTATTATCAGTATATTATTTTTCTAGGAGTTATCTGCCAGTAGTCTTGTTTCCCGGTGCTGTTTCTATCTGATAGTAGTGCAACACTATTTATGTCTAAATGTGTATAGGCCAGGTGACAATTTATTTTCCTTTGGGAAAGGGAATTTGGAAGAAGAGGTAATTCACTAGCTTTACCTAACCTCTATTTCTTTCAATTACACTGTCAATCAGATTTCACGTTTCACCAAATATTCTGTGGCATTTCTTCACTCTTTGAAATGACTTTACTGTTTAAAAATAACACAAGGTATGTATTTGGATTATATTTTTCTTTTTAAAAAAGCTGTTTGCATTTTATATAAGAATGAAGTATGGGCAATGTTACACAACATTGAAATAGGCAAGGAAAAGATTCTTAATTTATCAGCCTCCATCCTGATAACAGTTTTTTTTATTACTGCATCATCGCACATTTATTTCTGCTTTGCTGTTACATTTATTATCACATTCTTTACACATTTTCATTGGGCTCTTGAAAACAGAGACCATAGTGTGTGTTTCAAGAGTCAATGCTCTAAATATCTAATGATTGACTAACATTTTACAGATAGTCCTCAACTTATGACTATAACTGAACCCAAAATTTCTGTTGTTAAGCAAGACATTTCTTATGTGAATTTTCCCCAATTTATTATCTTTCTTGCCACAGTTAAGTGACTCACTGTAGTTATTAAGTTAGTGACACGGTTGTTAAGTGAATCTGGCTTCCCCATTAACTTTGCTTGTCAGAAGGTCATAAAATGGGATCACATGACCCTGGGACACTACAACTGTCATAAATATGAGTCAACTCCCAAGCATATGAATTTTGATCACAATTATGGGAATGCTGCAATGATTGTATGAAAAATACTGCTAAGTCACTTTTTTCAGTGATGTTGTAACTTTGAAAGTCGCTGAATAAATTGTTGTAAGTTGAGGACTATCTGTATTTAGAAAACAAGCCATCAAATGTAAAAGAGGATTCTTCATTGAAAACCATATGTTTTGTGGAATAAAAGAAAGGAATAGCCTCCCATTCCACAAAGCTATGGAGATAATGAGTTGTGACATTGGGAATCAGGCATCCAATTCAATTGACTTATTGTTGCTTATAGCCAGTTATGGTTGTACTAGAAAACTAGGTAAGGGATCAAATACAATCCCAATTGGTGGGGTGGAATGAAAGGTGGTAAGACTTCAAGAAACTGGATGTGTCATCATCAAACAAGTTCTATTTCTTAGAAAAGATAGTGAAATGGGGGGATGAGAATGGATTTCCAATAGGAAGTCACTTATTTTTGGACCTCCAAAGGAGATAGTGTAAAGCTTTCTTTGCAGCATTTCTTCTGGAACCATGGCTGAGCAATTAACAGAATAACAGAGTTGGAAGGGATCTTGGAGGTCTTCTAGTCCAAACCTCTCCTCATGCAGGAGACCCTATATCATTCCAGACAAGTGGCTTCCAGTTTCTTCTTAAAAGCCTCCAGTGATGGAGCACCCACCACTTCTGAAGGCACATTTAATCTGATTAATTTGTAACTCATTTTAAGCAAATTAGTTGAGTCTTATGATATTACAAGGACATGGTTAGGCAACATCTGCCTCACACGGGTGAATCCCCTGAATGTGAAAAGACATTAGTTAAGAGTTATTAACATCTGCCTTCATTCTGATTGGAATTAATGCTTTCTCCTCCCTGTTGCTTCTTTCTCCTTTGTGTTATTTTCTCCTGAGGATCAGGTTTTTTTTTCAATAACTCGTTCCCATCTCTGAAAGTAATGAAGTTGTAGCTGTAGTAAAGTTGTACTCCAGACTAGATGTGTAATGGTGCTATTCAAAATTTCTGAAAATGATGCAATGTTGAGCATCCATGTGCTTCTGGGGACAGCCTGGAGCAGCTTTTGAAGTAGTAGTACAATCTTTCTAGATGATGGATTGGTTTCGATGAATCGAAAAAATATAACGATCATTGTGAAGCACCCACTTTGAATGCTTTGTGCAGCTGTAATTGCCTTTCTTTGCAATCACAAATATCCTTGTGTTTGCCATGCCCCCATCGGAGTCTGAATCTACAGGGGAAGATGAGCTGGAACAAGAGCTGACAGAGATCGAGAGAGTAGCTCCGCTGGCTTTGGAGGAAACTGGGGAAGGGTAGAGTCAGTCTGGGCAAGGCTTTTCAGGATTAGAAAGGCTTGCAGACAGGGAGGAGCAGGAGAGACAGAGCTCAAGTGAAGAGCAAGGACCACCCCCTCCTGATCCTAGAGCAAGGAGAGAAGAGAGAAGGCGAAAACAACACAGACTGAGCCTGGAGATTACTATGCTCTATCTTGTGGGGCTTGCCCGGTTTCTTGCTTGCTTCGCTGAATTTCTTGCTCTGGTTACTGTTTGGCTAACCTGGCTTACTGGACTACTCATAGCCAGAGGCTGCTGAAGGTGCGTGTGAGAGCTTTGCTCCAGGACTTGTAGTAAATGTGGGGACTTTGGGGGCACAGTTGGAGCAATAAAGGGGAGTTAGATCTGTCCTCTGGCTGTGTGTCTTTTGTGCCACACCCTGGGTCACCATAGTTTTTCTATTTCCTTGCACATACATTTTATCTGTATATCTTATGTATTTTATCTGCTAATAGGTCTCATATCATATCACATACTTTTGCTATTACAAAAATATCAGCATCCATTCAAAAGAGTTAAGGCTTAACTGCCTTTTTGAAAAGCAAGCAAAGAGTAGACCAAACGTGCCACTTGGAAGAGCGAAGCCACCCACAGATGACTTGCAGGAAAGAACTGCTAACTTCAAATGATGGCAACCTGAAGAGCATATCATCACAAGAAAATTCCTATCTCAAAATATTTCTGTGGTTTCACATTCAACAGAGAAGAAGGATTGGGATGGAAACACCCTCACATACTAAATTTCCACAGCACAGTCATTTCAGTTGAGATTTCTGTCAAAATATGTGTTTCGGGGAGATGTGTTTGTGTTCTCTCTGTGTGTGAGCATCCTTTTGAAGTTCTTAAATGCATCAGAAGATACTGAAATTGTACTTAGCACCTTCCTTTTTAAAAACTTGGGTGTCTAGTTCAGAGAGATACTAGACAGTAACTTCACATCATTAGCATCTCAAGCAATATGTCTGTGCAGATTCTCAGCCATGCAGGTCATAGTTATTGCAAAGATGTTCTTTTTCTTCACATTGTCCAGTTCCCTTTTTAAGGAATCACCCCCTCACACACACACCTTTGAGATCTCAACAGGGACGTGCGGTCAGGGGAGGCAGGGGAGGCAGAGCCTCACCGCTCTCATCATGAAAAGAAAAAAAATGGGGAAAGGGAAAAGGCACACGTGGTCCCATTCCCCGCCTTCCTGAGTCAACATGAAGGAGACCGTGGAGCGCGCTCTGCCGGCTCGCGCTCTGCAGTCCCCTTCATGTTGACTCAGGAAGGCGGGGAATGGGACCACGTGTGCAGGAGGTTGAGGCTGCCTCAGCCTCCTGCACACGTGGTCCCATTCCCCGCCTTCCTGAGTCAACATGAAGGGGACTGCGGCTCGTACTCCGCGATCCCGCAGCTCACGCTCTGCAGTCCCCTTCATGTTGACTCAGGAAGGCGGGGAATGGGACCACTTGTGCAGGAGGCTGAGGCTGCCTCAGCCTCCTGCATATGTCCCATTCCCCGCCTTCCTGATAACGTCACCAGCCTCACCAGCCATAAACCTCACCGCACGTCACTGGATCTCAAGCAAGAGCATCCTGCATCGTACGGGAAAAAAATCTACGGAATAATACTGAAGTTCCTTGTAGTCTTTCTCATGCAAGACTCCCCACTTGTTTTGGTCTGTGTGAACTTTAAATGTACAGGCAGCCCTCGACTTATAGCCATTCATTTAATGAGCATGCAAAGTTACGGAAAAAAGTAACATAGCCGTTTTTCACACTTACAACGGTTGCGGCACCCACATGGCCACATAATCAAAATTGGTAAAATTGGTAACTGGTTTGCTGACGACCATTGTAGTGTCTTTTGGGTCCCATGAACAGCTTTGGTGACCTTCTGACAAGCAAAGTCAATGGGGAAGCCAGATTCACTTTAGAACCGTGTTACTAACTTAACAATTGCCGGGATTCACTTTAACAACCGTGGCAGGAAAGGTCATAAACTGGAGCAAAACTCCCTTAACAACTGTCTTGCTTAGCAACAGAAATATTGGTCTCGATTGTGGTCGTATGTTGAGGACTACCTGTATACTATTTTATTTTATTGTAGATTATTTTGTTTGCAGAACAGGCAAGAAAGCCAAGGAGGCACTTCCAAAAATTGCAGTTATGGAATTGGGTGGAGGACTGTTTCACAAATCGTGTCAATCTGATCCTGACAGAATTGTTCTCTTCATCTTGTCTTTGTAAAAGAGTGGGGGGGGGGGAGGAATAGGACTTTAAAAAATATATATTTTTTTATGGCAGGCATAAAGCATTCAACAGACTGGTTCAATTATTCATTAAGCATTGTCTGAATTTACATTTTTACAAATCTGTATGTTAGAACAACTCAGAGGAGTGAAGCTTTTGTCTCATGTTTTTAAAGGAAGTGGGGGAACACCCATCAGTGATCACGACAACAAAGTGCTTTCTCCAACAGTGAGATTTCCCATTAAATAGCACTTACTTCAACTGCAAAGCTTGGCTGGAACAAGCAGCAAACAGCCGAGGGTTTACACTGCATACAAAGGGGATTCATCTTTGAACGAGAATTCTAAGAGAAATGAGAGCATTTGCATTTCTTACAAGTGCACAAAGAACCAAACAAAATCAGATACAGATGGAAAATGTTACTTGCATTGAAACTCTTTCTGGAAACAAAAAAAGAGAAAAAGACTTCAGAGACTTCTTCCTTCCATGAAAAATTAATTGCTCAGAACTTTTTAGGCAAGGAACCTCTTGATGCTAGATCCTGGGAATGAATGTAGCAGCAACACTGAATTGTATTCACAACAGGGGAGGAAAATCCCATTGATTTCATTGAATTTAAATGGACTGACTTCACCTAAACAAAAGACAATAATACACTTAAAAAAAAATACAATGCCGATATTGTTGGTTTACAGGAAACATAGATACTTTTCCAAATTAACATGTCGTGTTATTTTATTGAAAGAGAGAGAAAAAATTAAGAATACCCAGCAGCAGGAAAATGAAGGAATAAAACATTATTTTCTTCTTTTTATGACCCTGTGATCCCTTTTATTGGGGTGGAGTCAGAGTGACTGAATGGAGCTGAACTTTACTGGCTGGGTGCCCTTCCTGACACCTATATGAAGTTTGCAGCAGATATTTTCCCTTTGCGTCCTGATAGAGAAAGATCTGTTGCTGCCTAGGATTGAACTCTCAACCTTCTGAGTGGGAGGCAAGCAACTTCACCTCTAGGTCACTGCAGTCCTAGGAGTAAAACAAATACCTGAACCAAAACCTCCAAGATCACTGAAGTCAAGTCAGCCTCCTTAATAGCTTCCTTAGGCATTTGCAGATGCTGGCTCACGAGTTATGTGTTTTTAAATGAGAATTAGGAAGTAACTACCCTCGAAAACTGACTAGGACCCACCTTCACGTTATTACAGGTAGTCCTTGACCTATGACCACAATTGAGCCCACAATTTCTGTTGTTAAGTGAGACATTTGTTAAGGGAATTTTGCCTCATTTTATGACCTTTCTTGCCTCAGTTGTTAAGTGAATCACAGCAGTTGATATGTTAGTAACACAGTTGTTACGTAAATCTGGCTTGCCATCGACTTTGCTTGTCAGAAGATTGCCCAAGGTGATCGCATTGGGACACTGTAATGGTCATAAATGCAAACCATTTGCCAAAGATCTGAATTTTGATCACATGACTTGGAGGGGGGATGCTGCAAAGGTTGTAACTGTGGAAAACAGTTATAAGTCACTTTTTTCAGTGCCCTTATAACTTCAAATGGTCACTAAACAAACTGTTGTAAATGGAGGACTACCTGTATTGTGCTTACCTCACTGTAAGCAGAAAATCCTAAACCTAACCCATATGATGATTGGCATTTGGCATCATTACTGATAGAATAGAACTCTTTATTGGCCAAGTATGATTGGACACACAAGGAATTGGTCTTTGGTGCATATGCTCTTCAGTGTACATAAAGAAAAATAAAATAGAATATATTCATCAAGAATCATAAGATACAACACTTAGTGAAAGTCATAGGTTACTAATAAGCAATCAAATTATACTAGGAAACAATAACAACAATATAAATTGAAAGATACAAGCAACATGGTTGTAGTCATAAGTAGAAAGAGATAGGTACTTAGAAGGAAGAGAAGAAGAATAGCAATACAGTCTTAGTAGGTAATTTGACAGTGTTGTGGGAATTAGTTGTTTAGCAGAGTGATGGCATTTGGAAAAAAAACTGTCCTTGTGTCTAATCGTTCTGGTGTGCAAATACATTTATTATGTGACAGTATTATAGTTGTATATTTCTTAAGTGGAAAGAACCCTATTTTCTGTCTCCAGTACTGTTCAAGTAAACTTGGCTCAAGCCAAGTCTTCAACTTACAACCATTTGTTTAACAATCATTTGAAGTTAAAACAGCACTGAAAATAGTAACATGACCGGTTCTCGCATTTACATCATTGCAACATCTCTACGGTCATGTAGTCAAGGTTGTAAAATCAGGAGTGACTCATTTAACAGCCACCCAGCTTAGCAATGGAAATTCTGGTTCTAGTCGTAAGTCAAGGACTACCTGTAAATTGGGTCATGGGGAATTTTGCTCCTGCAAACAACAACAACAAAAAAAAAACCAAAATCAAAACACAACATCAGCAGTTTATCTTGTCACCTGCAGGGGAGGAACTAAAAAAAATGGAAACATAATGGAAGAATTTTATTCCTGGAATGAAGAAGTTTATAAATTAATGTTGGCAGCCTTTTATGTTTTAAATAAAAAGGAATGATTTTATGAAATACTTTTGCAAAGGCTTGCAGAAATTATGGGTGGTGGATAATTATTGCTGGAGACATGACCTACAATTGTTTGCTAGGCAAACAATAGATACAAACTCAAAGTAAACGGCTCCAAACTTGTTTGCAGAAAATACGAGTTCAGCAACAGATTGGTCAATATCTGGAAAGCACTATACGACTCTGTTGTTACATCCTCAAACCTTAACTTTAACCTTAAACTGTCTAGCATGAACCTCACCCCATTCCTAAGAGGTCTGTAAGGGGGCATGCATAAGCGTCCCTGTTCTACTGTTCCATCTATTTGTATTCATTTCTTATGTACAGTATATACGTATTCCTGCTTATACTTATAAGTTTATATGTTATATTCATACTTATACTTGTTTTCTCATACATGCTTGACAAATCAAAATAAATAAAATAAAAATAAATAAATAAAAATCAAATTTTCTCATGGGGAAAAAGGAGGAAACTTCCATAAAAATGTTTTTCAGTATATGGACATACTGGCTTTGACAGGCGCCTGGAGATTACAAAATCCAGATGCAAAAAAACCTACACTTGTTTGTCAGCAAAATATTCTGGAATTGACAAGTGTTGGATCTCTAAGGCTGTTACATCACCTATCAAGGAAAAGAGATTCTCTGAACGACATATGTAGATCAGAAAGCAACGTGATTCTAGGGAGAAAGACTATCTTTTAAATAAAGCATGAATGACAGGATGTTACTGCAAGAAAATATATCACTGAAATGCAAAGAAGAATTAAAATGCTTTTTAAAAAAAAATAGTTTCTGGGATTTTAGTAACAACCATCTGGGAAGTTAGTAAAGCTTATATAAAAGGGATTATTATAAAGTTTACAAGGAAATAGAAAAAAATGTGGAAATTACAATTGGAAGAAAACAGAATTAGAACAGATTTGTAACATTAATCCAAAATGATAGGCATTGAGCATATTAAACAAAGTTAAACAACAATTAGGCTTACAAGAAACAGAAAAAACTCTAAAAGGAGATAAAATGTGTCAAACAGACCATGAAAAAAATTGGCATTTAAAATTAGAAAATAGAAGGAAAGAAAGGTAATAACAGCAATAAAAAATTGTAAGACCAGAAATTATAAAAGAAGTTTCAGAATGCTTTAAGAAATTACATGTCAAGAACAATGTTGATTAAGAAAACTTAAAAACCTATATTAGCCAGTCAGAATTCAGTGACCAACATAAGGCTAATATTTTTTTTAAAATCCATAACAATTCAAGAGATTTAAAGAAAATAAAGATGGTGAAAGTACCAGGCCCAAATGGATTTATAACCCAATACTACAAAAAGCTAAAGGAAAACTGTTGAAATGAACACTAATTAATTATGCAAATTAATTAAATAAAAGTGCCAAAAGCAATACGAAAGATAGGGGAAGAAGCATATCTACAGCAATTTGATTTACAAGAAGGGAATGATCTGGAGAAACCACATTCTTACAGACCAATTTCTCTGCTGAATGTTAATTATAATCCAGTCAGTAAATTTAGCAAACAATGTGGTTAAAAGTGAATGAGATTGGAGGGCAGATGTGGAGATTTTAGTTTTAGCTCCCAATAAGGATGGAGAGAAAATTCAACAAATCTGTTCCTCCAATGTTTTCTTTTCTTTCTTTTTCTTTATTGAAGAAATGCGGGTTCCTTGTGTGTGTGTCTTAAGCAAGGGAAAGGTTTCTGGAAAGCTCACCTTGAAACTGCTGCCTTTGCAGTTTTCCCAAACCTAGCAAGAGCCAGGGAAGGGTTTGTAGCAATGATGGGATTCAACTTTATTCTGAAAGTAAGATAAGGTGCTTTCCTTGATTGTTAGCTCTGCCTGCTCAAACCGAAAGGATCATTGTCACGCTGTTAGCAGTGTCTCCTGCTGTCCCCATCTTACCTTCCTCATCCTGGTCTGTTTTCTCTCCAATCAACCATCTTTCCACTGTGAGGGAAGGAAAAAACCCGTCAACCATTTTCAGGTCAACCATCCCTTAGGCAGTGGTTGGATTCAAAATTTTTACCACCGGTTCTATGGGCGTGGCCTGGTGGCCATGGCAGGGGAAGAATATTGTAAAATCCCATTCCCTCCTCACTCTTGGGGGAAGGTTACCGCAAAATCCCCATTCCCTCCTCACCCCACTAACCTGTTTTCCAGCTCCGTTCTCCTGTTCAGGGCAACAAAAGAAGATCATCTGGGAGGCAGCGCGAGTGGGGCCAGCCCATTTGCTGGTTCTTTGAACTATTCAAAATTTCCGCTACCGGTTCTGCAGAACCTGTTAGAACTGGCTGAATACCTCCTCTGGTTTGTAGTCTTCCCGACAGCCAGTTGATCGGGGCAGACAGCTCTGAAACCAGATACAAGAAATTGGCAAGAAATTGTCAGGGCACAGAAAATGGCACCTGCTCCCAGGAGTCATGCGAAGCAGGCCCAAGCATTGCAAGGCTGGATGGGAGGAGAGAAATCGGGGATGCTGTAGTGTCCGTGTGATCAGTCATAAGGGTGAATGACTGCAGGGGCACAGAAGCTTCCATAAAGGTCATATGTAGCTTGTGGGGGGGGGGGGAGCAGACTGTTATAAGTTCGAGTGACCAGTCATATCTTGAGGACTACCTGTATATCATCTCTTCTTTCCTTTTATTGTTCTGATTCTCAGAGTCTGTTGGTATCGGACATCCTATGTAATAAATCATAAATAAATATTCCTTTTTAAAAATTTGCAACGTTATGCTACATATTTGTTATTGTTACATACAGTAGATAGCCACAGAGGAGCATGCATGCATATATTTTGTTTAAGAAATCTCTTTAAAAAAAAGATAATTCAAGTAATTGTGTGAAAAGGATTTTTAGATTAATTTTCCTCTCTCTCCTGCCCCCACAATCAAATAGAAAACTGGGCTGAGTGTTAGTGGGTGGGGAGAAAGATGTTGGATAGCCTTAACCCTTCCCCTTTTGCTGCTGTCTCCATCAGTCTCATCCCCCCCCCCAAAAAAAAAACCTGCTACTTGCATGGAGTGAATTTCATTCATTGGAAATTTCCTCCCCAAAGCAGCAACAGTTGGCCGAAGTTTGAGGGTGGGATCAGAGCTATGATTAGGACCATAACATTAATGTTCTTCTACTTTAACCGTAATCAGGTTAACTCAGATTGGACCCTGGAGCTTGTGAATCTACTTTGGAAAAGCCATTCTTACAACTGATCATATTATGTGTGATACTGTGTACTGTTAGTTTCATCTCTGATAGGAATGGCGATGAATTGAACTCATTTACCCTTGTTCAGGTCAACAAACATGCTTCTGATAAGGGAAACGTAACAATATGGCTCATCAGCATTCTTTCCAGGTTGGGTGAAGGAAGAATAACAGAGTTGGAAGGGACCTTGCAGGTCTTCCGGTCTAACCCCCTGCTCAAACAGGAGACTCTATCATTTCAGATAGGTGGCTGTCCATTCCTCTTTTAAAGGCCTTCAGTGATGGAGCATCCACAACATCTGGAGGCAAGCCATTCCATTAGTTAATTGCTTTCACTGTTAGGAAATTTCTCCTTAGTTCTAGGTTGGTTCTCTCTTGGATTAGTTTCTATCCATTGCTTCTCGTCCTGCTCTCTGGTGCTTTGGAGAATAGGTTGACCCCCTCTTTTTTGTAGCAGCTCTTCAGATATTGGAACACTGCTATCATGTCACCCCTAGTCCTTCTTTTCATTAAACTAGACATTCCTAATTCCTCCAAACCTTCTTCATGTGTTTTAGCCTCTAGTCTCCTAATCATCTTTGTTGCTCTCAGTCTTTATTTTAACTTTTGGGGGGAGGTGTGTGGTTTGGGATCTAAGAGAGCAAAAATACTCGTTTTTCTCCTTAAAATCTCAAAAGAATTGAGGGTCCCAGACGCAGCCATATTTGAAAGCAGCTTTCAATCATCCACTTTGCACTGACCATTCTGCATTCCAAGACTGTGCTCATGAATTTTGTCTGTGACTTAGGCTGCTTGTGGGCATAGTTGCAGGATTCACAGCCGTTCCTTGATCATTACTCTACCTTTCCCAGCCTCTGTGAATTTGCGAATGGCTCCGTCTATAAGGTAAAATCTCATGTCTGCTGACCTGTCTGTTATTTTCCCTGCTGGCCATTTTAGAAGACGTGATGGGCTGCTATAACTACACCAGCAGCTTCTATGCCTGACAAGACAGCAAGTATCTTCAGGGGTGTCTTGAAGCAGCTAATACACACCTGACACGAGCAATGTGTGTTTTTAGGCTAGCACCACAGACGGGAGGATAAAGAATCCTGTCAGAGCTCTACATTAGCGAAGACCGACAGGATGTTTTCATGGCTCTGGAATGGCTTCCATGTGAATTTTAATCAGCACATTCGCAGCTCCTGAAATTATGCAGAAAATGTTAGATGTTGCTCTCGCTGGAACGCATACAAGGAGAATCACATTCATCATCCTTTAGGCACCAAGCAAGCTGGATTTTAGCATGGCTGCTGCATCTGTTAGCAGCACATTTGGTTCCGTCTCCCCTTGTCACCACTCCGAAGCAGCCCTGACAAAGAAAAGCAGGCCCGCCGGGCACAACTGAAACCAAAGTGCAAATTAGAATCACACCTCCTTGTCTCATTTTGGTATCACTTCCCCTCTTGATAAACAACACTTAGTTTCACTTTCCAACTCATGGCAAGTAGCCATTGCTAACATGCGCATTGGGGATCAGTCACAACAAACTATAACTATGTTTCTATGAATCAGGGCAGGGAGAAAAAAGAAGAAGCATCAGCTGTTCAGTGGATTTGGATAAACAATATTTCTTTAGAGATGGAAAACCTGCTCTTGATGAAAGAAGTTAAAACAGAAGGAGTCTGAAACGCGTGGAGTTTATTATTCTGGACATTAAAAAAAGATCTAATATAATAATGTTATTTATTTATTTAAAAATCCTGTTGATATGTGACAATTCAGTTGTAAACGTAAGCCTCTTAAGTAGGAGGCCCAAGTTATCACTGGCAATGTGGCATTTATCACTTAGATGGTGGTGATAAAGCTTCTCCCCTAGCGATAAAAAGCCAGGCTGGCATAGTGTTTAAGACACCAGGACAGAAAACAGGAGACTGTGAGTTCTAGCCCCAACTTAGACACAAAGCAAGCTGGATGATCTTAAAGCCTACCCTTCTCCCTCAGCCCTACAAAGCAGGCAAGGACAAACCCTTTCTGAAAAATCTTGCCAAGAAAACCACAGAAGAGAACCAACCTAGAAATAAGGAGAAATTTTCTGACAGAACTATTAATCAGCGGAACGGCTTGCCTCCAAAAGTTGTGAGTGCTCCCAAAACACTGGAGGTTTTTCAGAAAAGATTGGACAGCAATTTGATCTACAGGGTCTGCTGCTTGAGCAGTGGGTTGGATTAGAAGACCTCCAAAATCCCTTCCAACTCTGTTATTCAGGTGCTTGTCAAGGGTGAAAACAGACTTGAAGCACTCCCCCACCCCCCAAAAAAAAATACCCACCAAAGAAAATCCTTAGGGACACGTTTTCATGGACTAGTGTGACATTAAAGTCCTAGTAGGCTCATAAGACTAATTGGGAGTAAAGACATAATACTAATACCACTACTACTACTACTACTACTACTACTACTACTACTATTACTAATAATAATAATAATAACTGACTTGAACATTCTGACCCTACAAAAAACCACCCTACTTGGGTATACAACTTATATCCTCCGATGTTACCTTAACAGTTCCTAGGTCCTTGGTTAGGACTCGAGCTGTTAGGCTACCAACCAGCCCCAAAGGCTGTGAATCTCACCAGATTAACCAAATAATAATAATCACAACAACAGCACTTTTTTTGCAAAACACTGTTTTATATTGTTTCTCTCAAAGTTGCTATACTAAAAGTAAGATAAGGTCCTTTCCTTGATTGTTAGTTCTGCCTGCTCAAACCGGAAGGATCATTTTCACACTGCTAGCAGTATCTCCTGCTGTCCCCATCTTACCTTCCTCATCCTGTCTGTCTTCTCTCCAATCAACCAGCTTTCCACTGTGAGGGAAGGAAAAATTCCAAGTCAACCAGTTTCAGGTGGTGGGATTCAATTTTTTTTACTACCGGTTCTGTGGGCGTGGCTTGGTTGGTGTGGCATGGCTTATTTATTATTTATTTATTTATTTTATTGAACTTATTAGTCGCCCCCTCTCCCCACAGGGACTCGGGGCGACGTACAGAGCAATAATCAAGATAGCACCATATATCGTGCAGAGGAGGTAAAAATAAGTCCATAAATAAGCATACTTACAAAATTTAAAACCCCAAAAATATTAAACTCTAAAAACTTTAAAAAACAAAATTTCCCATTATAAAATGACCTGGGGTGGCAAGATTGTGACGTTATGCCAGGCCGGCTTGACGAAACAGGTAGGTCTTCAGCTTCATACGGAAGGAGCGAAGGTCGGTTGTTGTCCGGATGTCTGGGGGGAGGTCATTCCAAAGGGTAGGGCCCACCACAGAGAAGGCCCTACTCCTGGGCACCGCCCTCTGGCACTCTCTAGAGGACGGCACCCGGAGTAGCCCCTCTCTGTGTGAGCGAATGGGTCGCAGGGATGTATGGGGCAGGACGCGATCCCGCAGGTAACTGGGCCCTGTGCCATGGAGCGCTTTGAAGATGGTAACCAGTACCTTGAAGCGCACCCGGTAGGCCACAGGAAGCCAGTGCAGCTCGCGCAGGATAGGTGTTATATGGGAGAATCTCGATCTCCCCATAATAACCCGCGCGGCTGCATTCTGGACCAACTGCAGTCTCCGGGCGCACCTCAAGGGGAGCCCCATGTAGAGAGCGTTACAGTAGTCCAGGCGGGACGTCACCAGCGCGTGAGTGACTGTGCGCAAGGCCTCCCGGTCCAAAAGGGGCCGCAACTGGCGCACCAGGCGAACCTGGTGGAACGCCCCCCTTGCCACGGCCGCCACGTGATCTTCTAAGGTCAGCCGATCATCAAGGAGGACGCCCAAGTTGCGCGCCCCTTCCACCGGGGCTAATTGCTCATCCCCGATGGTCAGCGATGGAGTATGCTGATTGAATCGGGAAGCCGGGAACCACAGCCACTCTGTCTTGGAGGGGTTGAGCCTGAGCCTGTTGTCATCCATCCAGACCCGTACGGCTTCCAGACACCGGGCCATCACTTCGACAGCCTCGTTGGGGTGGTTTGGGGTGGAAATGTACAACTGAGTGTCATCAGCGTACAGATGGTAACTCACCCCAAAACCACGGATGATCTCGCCCAGCGGCTTCATATATATGTTGAACAGGAGAGGCGAGAGGATCGACCCCTGAGGGACTCCACAAATGAGGGGCCTTGCGGTCGACCTCTGCTCCCCCATCAACACACATTGCGTCCGGCCAGAGAGGTAGGAGCGGAACCACCGTAGCACGGTGCCTCCAACTTCCCCTGCTAGGCTTGGTGGGCCTAGCAGGGGAAGGAGATTATAAAATCTCCATTCCCAACCCACTCCAGGTGAAGTTTACTACAAAATCCCCATTCCCTCCTGATCGGGTGGGACTCATGAGGCAGAGAATAGATCAGCCGGGACTGAT
This sequence comes from Natrix helvetica, assembly GCF_964273705.1. Lineage (NCBI taxonomy): Eukaryota > Metazoa > Chordata > Lepidosauria > Squamata > Natricidae > Natrix > Natrix helvetica. The sequence goes on from NC_138552.1 coordinate 85,978,414, forward strand.
CATCTGGGATTCATCAGCCATAGAGGTAGGGCCAATCAGAGGTGGTATTTACTGGTTCTCTGAACTACTCAAAATTCCCGCTACCAGTTCTCCAGAACTGGTCAGAACCTGCTGAATACCGCCTCTGCTGTTAGCTCAACAGGGCATGATAGCAATAGCATTTGGACTTATATGCCACTTCATAGTGCTTTTACAGGCCTTTCCTCGCCGTTTAGAGTCAGCCCAGTATTGCCAACTAGCTGGGTCCTCATTTTACCGGCCTCGGAAGGATGGAAGGTTGAGTCAGCCTTGAGCCAATGAGATTTGAACTGCCGAACTGCAGCTAGCAGTCAGCTGAAGTAGCCTGCAGCGCTGCACTCTAACCACTGCGCTACCTTGGCTCTTGGTGTGGAATCCCTGGCTTCTGGAGGCCCAGGGAATTCCAGAGCTGCCAATTCCTACCACAGAGATGTTCTGCTCTGCAGCTTTGGAGGAAGCCCTCTAAAACTGCAATGGCAGCATTTCCTCTGTACTGAGAGCCAAGTAACTCGAGGAGTCAATTAGCTCAGCTTTCCAAGATGCCCAGAAGCCCCACAGCATTGTGGGAACTTGCAAGCTTATTTCTGAACTTTGATCTTCCATATGGAAGGCTTCTTAAGCAATCCTACTGTCCTATTTTTACAGAAAGGGGAAACAAATAGGGTGTGTTTCCCAGGACTTGCTATTTTTGATACTTTCACTCTTGACAGTCCATCCCGCGTCTGAAAAAAATCTATCTGAACAGTTCTGACAGCTTGAACTGCATGTAGAAATAAAAAGTGAAAGAATGTGAAGGTTCCCCCCCCCGCAAACCATCTATTTTTAATTACCTACAATCTTACATATAGGAAACTAGGGAATATATACTAGGGGGAAGGTATTACTAAATCGTAGAGAGTTAGGATTACTTTGAGCATTCAAGAGATGTGTGCTGTATCAAATAAAAATGGGGCCTGTCATGGCTCTCAAGACTACTTGCCAGTCATAGTGCCTACAAGAGTCCCTTCAAATCCCCCGTGGCTCTACATTTTAGGCCCTGTCAGCTTTGCCTTGAAGACATATTTATCTTCACTTATGCTTGTTTTTTAGGCAAAAGACTGGGGTGAAAAATTAAGTCCTTTTCTGGGCCTTCCCATTGTTAACCTTCTCATGGAATGGAATGGACTAGAATAGCAGCATATATAAGAACTGCTATTAGGGATAGTGGCATACAGGTAGTCCTCAACTTACAACAATTTGTTTAGTGACCGAAGTTACAACGGCACTGAAAAAAGTGACTTCTGACCATTTTTCACACTTATGACCATTGTAGCAAGCACATTGTTGTGGCCAGCAGTGGCTGGCTGAGCTGTTGGTGGACTCTGACAGCTCAGACCATTATGGGACTGCTCTGGAGGATGAGGAAGACTCTGGAGGGTGTTTGGAGTCAGAGCAGGAACTGGAGAGGCCTGTTGGCCACCAGGTGGCATCTGAGTCAGGGAGCAGTGAGGAGGAACAGAGGGAATTGTCCCTGATGTGCGTATGCGTAGAGCTGAGAAGAGAAAGGAACAGCTGTGGAGACGGCGTCATAGAAGTAAGTAAGGACAGCTGGCTAAGGGTGTGGCCCCTCCAAAGAGTTCATAGGTGGAGAGAGGGCGGGGGGGGGGGGAAATCTTTGCAGGAAACAACAGTCCATTTTACTAGCCGTTGAGAAAGCATTCGGTAAGTTTAATCTTGGTTCTTGAAGATAGCTTTCTAGGCTCCTAGCCAAGGGGTGGCTTTATCTATGTAATTAGTCGTGGCAGATAGCCAAGCCTGTGTCTGCATATTCATTGGAATCACGGGACACAACACCCATGGTCATGTGATTTACATTTGGATGCTTGACAACTGACTCACATTTATGACGGTTGCAGTGTCCTGGAGTCACGTGATCCCCCTTTGCAATCTTCTGACAAGCAAAGTCAATGTGGAAACCAGATTCATTTAACTGTGTTACTCATTTTACAACTGCAGTGATTCAGTTAATAAATCTGGCAAAAAAAAGTTAACTGTGGTACGAAAGGTCGTAACTTGGGACAAAATTCACTCAACAAATTCCTTACTTAACAACATTAATTTTGGGCTCAATTGTGGTCGTAAGTTAAGGACTACCTGTATTATAAGAGCTGTGGTGGCGCAGTGGTCAGAATGCAATATTTCAGGCTAATTCTGCTGACTGCCAGCAGTTTGTTTCTGACCGGCTCAAGGTTGACTCAGTCTTTCGTTCTTCCAAGGTCTGTAAAACGAGAACCCAGATCATTGGGGCCAATATGCAGACTCTATAAACTGCTTAGAGAGCAGTTTATAGCACTATGAAGCTATATATACGTCTAAGTCCTATAGAATAGAATGGAATGGAATAATTTATTTGGCTAAGGGTATACATGTTCTCAGTGTACATGCAAATCATCAGAAAACATATATGGATGTAACACTGTATTACACTTACCCCGGGTCATTGACACACTCTTTCTCTCTACACGGGAAGACAAGACTGATGTTTTTATGACAGATTATCCCCAAAATTGCACTTGAAGGAAAAGTCTGAGTTAGAATTCTCTCCTTCAATACGCAAAGAAATCGTGAAAGCCGTTTATTTAGAAAAAAACTTGTGCTCTGTTACCAAGAGGGTTTTTTGGTGGTCGTTATGGAGATACAGCATGTGAGCTAATTGATCTTAGATGTAGGTTTTATGAAGGCAATGTATCTGCAGGCTCCTAACGTGCCGTGTATCTCTCTTGCAAACACTAACAATCCTGAAATACATGCAGGGATGACACAAGCTAAGTTGACTTTCTATTAAGATTCACAAGTAGGAAGACATAATAATAAATACATGCTCTGTTGAAGCATAGTAACTGAATAAAATATTGGGACGCTTGCAAAAAGACACAGGGCTAACTCCTTGTCACTTTCCAGGACCAATTATGGAATAACACCTGAACAGACTGTTTCATTGGGCAAATATGAGCTGTAGGCCTATCTTTCAAATAAGATGCTCAGTTGCAAATGCCATCAATTATTTCAGACTGTAGAAATATGTGTGTGTGTGCCTCCCCCCCCTCACTTTTAAATTTTCAACATTGAAATCCAGGAGTCACAAGAAAGATTTCTTGTTAATGCCTAGCCTTTTTCCTGATATCTCAATTTCACTTTCCCTGCATATGCCGGTGTACATATATTTTGATGTGTGAGGGAGTGAGACAAAAGGAACCAGAGAGAGCATTCAATCAAGAGCCCCATTTGCAGCATGAAGTGCTACAGCTCATTAGCAAGGTTTAAACCATCATGTGATGTGAGGCAGGGAAGGAAAGCCAATCTGAAATTTGACAACCCGTTTCCGTAAATGTCTGTGCTCCCTTTGCTACCATGTTTTCCCCAAAATAAGACAGGGTCTTATTTTCTTTTGACCCCTGAAATAAGCACTTTGCCTTATTTTTGGGGAGGTCTTATTATTTTTGAGGTGCAGGAGGCAGCAAGCGTAGTCACCTCATGGCTGACGCTCTGTTGCAACATTTTCGGGGAGGGCTTAATTTAGTGCATGTGCTCAACAGTCTAATGGGGCTCATTATCCGTGGGTGGGTGCGTGGGTCTTATTTTTGGGGAAACAGGGTATGTAACAAAGATTTCTTGCACATATAGGTAGCCCTCAACATACAACCAAAATTCAGCCCAAAATTTCTGTTAAGTGAGACAGTTGTTAAATGTCTCATTTTACAACCTTTCTTACCACAGTTGTTAAGTGAATCACTATAGTTGTTCAGTTAATAACACGGTTAAGTGAGTCTGACTTCCTCATTGATTTTGCTTGTCAGGTCACAAAAGGGGATCACATGACTCTGGGACACTGTAACCAGTCAGTTGCCAAACGTCTGAATTTTGATCACATGACCATGGGGATGCCGCAAGGGTCATAAATGTGAAGAACAGTCCTAAGTCATTTTTTTTTCCAGTGTTGTAACTTTGAATAGTTAAAAAGTTAAAGGCTCCCCTCGCACATATGTGCTAGTCATTCCCTACTCTTAGGGGGCCAAAGAGACAGCGCTGTCTGAAGATGTCTCCATGGTCATGTGGCCAACATGACTAAACGCTGAAGGCACACGGAACGCTGTTACCTTCCCACCAAAGATGGTTGCTATTTTTCTACTTGCATTTTTACGTGCTTTCGAACTGCTAGTTTGGGAGAAGCTGGGATAAGTAACAGGAGCTCACTCCATTAAACGGTGCGAGGGATTGGAACCGAGGTGCCGACCTTTCTGATTGACCAAGCTCAGTGTCCCTAAACATTCTAAACATAATTTTATTTTATTTATGTTTATATAATGTTATATGAACGTAAAATTTAGTAATAGTTACTAAATGAATTACCTGTACTGGAAGTAATACTATTTTGCACATTTTTCCCACTCATTGGCTCCACAGGAAGAATATAGTCATGGAAATACAAGTGGGTGGGGAAGAGAGCAGGTGATATTGTAATTCAAGAGGTGAGCACCTGGCCCTCGGCTATTTTGGGGGTAGATGGGAGGAAGAGGATAAATTGGTTCTACAAAGATGAGGCTTCAAATGTCAGTCATAGTACTGCAACCAAGCTCATAGGCCAAGCCGCAGACCTATTTCAAGTGCTGTTGCTGCTTGACAAGGGTCTTCCTCTTGCTACCTTGAAAATGGAAGATTTCAGGGAAAGAGGGCATTTATACACATGTCCAGAAGACCACCCCTCTCCTTTTTTTTAATTGCCTTTGGTGGCTCGGCTATGAAACAGCTGCGACCACAACAGTTCCAGCTAATTGCTCTCAGCTACTAAAAAAAATAAAGAACAAGGCAGCACCATGGGAAGAGGCTTTATCAGTGAAATATTAATACATCTTTCAAGCCTCGTGGCCTTCCTCTTTTCAAGCGGTCTGCGGACACAATGGAAGGCTTCTCTCAATATTCACCAATGCTTTCCTAAGAAGGGAGGGAGGAGAGTAACATCCATTATTTCCAGTTTCGATAGATCCTTGGAGCAGTACTTAAAACTCCAGAGAGCTGACCCTACTAGCCTGCTATAGAAAAAAAAAAAAAGGGGGGGGGGAAATGAGCAAGAAAGCTGGCAGTGTGTCAAGAGACAGATGGGAGACAGAAGCCAGCTTCACATCTTCACTGACAATGAAGTAGACTCCCAGATTCGTGACAGCTTTCATCACAGTCTGCCTGTCCATCTTTAAACGGATGCAAAGTCTGAGAGTAAATCAAAACAACACAGCAAAATTGAATATGGTTCCGATTGATGACAGATAGTCCTTGACTTACCAGCAAAACACAGCCCAGAACTGTGGTCCTAAGTCAAGGCATGTGAGCAGAGTTGATTTTAGAGCCATTTTTAAACTGCTCACAAAGCGAGTCCCTTTGTCGCGAAGTGAGTCCCATATGGTCGTTAAGCAAATTCAGCATATTGAATGGGCATGTTTTGCCATTTTCTGCAGGGCAATGAAATTAGCAGCATGAAGAGCACAGTTTCCATCTCTCCCAGCTTATTACCTAATGGCTGGGACTTCTGAGAGTTGCCATTTGGCAGCATCTAAAGGGCCAGAAGTTGCAGCATTAACACTGTACAGGTAGTCTTCGTTTTGTGTGCCTGCTTTGTCTTTTGTAATTCCTTCCTCTCCAATCTCTCCAATTTAAAAGCGTGGGGGAAGAATAACAACAGTCATGTGCAGGGCAACAGTATGCTCAGAGATGGGAGCCATAAGCACCCTATGCAAACAGTCTACCATGTTTCCCCGAAAATACGACATGTCCTGAAACTAAGGCCATGCCAGATTTTCACAGTGGGCAAAAATATAAACCCACCCCCTAAAATAAGCCCTAGTGAATGGGTGGGTTTAGCCAGAACAGGGGGCAGCCCTTCCCTTCCCCGGTCACCTCAGGGCTTCTTGGCCCCTTAATCGGATCAATTGGGCCGCTCCGTTCAAAAAACAGCTGATTCACAGGTGCCGCTCAGGCATCTGCCTACAGCAAACACCGGTCGCTTTTGCAGCCAATTGCTACTGCAAAAGAAGCCGGAGCCCAAGCAACACAACCCAAATGCCTCATGCCCTCCTTGCCTAACGGTGACAGTCACAGCTCGCAATTCCGTCCACGGAACAGGAAAAAAAGGCATTAAAATCCATACTCTTGGGACATCGGAAGAAGCCCTGCGAGGAGATGCTGCTGCCGAAGTGCAGGAAATCTCCCCCCCTCAACCTGCAAATCGTCCTTTCAAAGAGGACTTTCACCAGGATGAATGTGACACAAACGCCGCCTTCAGCCACCTCTTCATCCTGGTGAAACTCCTCTTTGAAAGGACAATCTGCAGGTTGGGAGGGGGGAGAGAGATTTCCTGCACTTCGGTAGCAGAGTCTCCTTGCAGGGCTTCTTCCGATGTCCCAAGAGTATGGATTTTAATGCCTACAGGAGGTAGGAGCTTCTCACCTGCATATTCACATTGAAGGCTCGAAATGGGGTGTTTTTGCGAACGGATTGAAAATGGGGAGGGAGATATTCCTGCCTCTGCCCCTGTTCTGAAGGTCAGAACAGGATACTTAAGAGACAAAATCCCCCCTCCCCATTTTCAAGAGGTTTGAAAAACGCCACATTCCAAGCCTTCACATTATCCAGGATTGCAGGATTGAAGGCATGCGGGAGGGAAGACTTTGTCTCTTATCCTGTGACCTTCAGAACAGGGGGGAAAGGCAGGAATATCCCCCTCCATATTTTCAAACGGTTTGCAAAAACGTTCCATTTCGAGCCTTCAGCATATTGCAGGATTGAAGGTTCGGAATGAGGCACGGCTTGAAAATGGGGAGGGGAGTTTTTCCTTCCTTTTATGCTGTTCTGAAGCTCAGCACAGACTCAGAATAGGATAAGAGGCAAAATCCCACCCCCCCTTTTCCTGGCAATCGTTCTTTCGTTGGGATCTCAGCGCAGATGCACAGCCCCCAAATGCTCTATCCAAAGCCTTCTCTGCGTCTGTGCAGGAAAGGATGATGTGTGGGTGTGTGTGAGAGAGATCCCTAACCTGCCCCCCTCCCAAGGCAGCCACATTCCTCCACTAACCTGCTTTCCTGCTCCATTCTCCACTGCCAAGTGCAGGGCAAGAAAAGTAGTTTGTTAGTTTACTTCCAAATTCGCGAGATCTTTTTTTTTTTTCTTTTGTGAGAACTTGGAAGGTATTTTCTGGTACTTTTTTTTACCATAGGCACACAGTCTACTTTTCTTGTCCTGCACGTGGAACGGAGAATGGAGCTGGAAAGCAAGTTAGTGAAGGGATGTGGCTGCTTTGGAGGGGGAGGGTGTGTTTGTGTGTGTTCGTTTGTTCTGCCAGGAAGAGCTCCCCCCATCCCGCGAGGCCAGAGCAGCACAGTCAGCTGTTCTGCGGCCAGCAAGCAGGACAGGCGAAGTCCAGGATGCAAGGAGAACTTGGGTCATTGTGGTCGCAGGCAAGCAGATGGTGGGACGGAGAGGGTGGGGCTGGTGGGCTTGCTGCTTCCTGCACCTGAAAAATAATAATCCCTCCCCCTTTAATAAGCCCAAGGCCATATTTCGTGGGTCAAAAAAATATAAGACCCCGTCGTATTTTCGGGGAAACATGGTAGTGCAGCAATAGTGAACATTTTTTGGCTCGCATGCCAAAAGGAGGGACCGCAGGGGGATGCTGCACCTATAATGCAATGCATACCCCCAGAGCGCATGCGCGCATGACAGGCGCTCTCCTCCATTTTTGCATGCTTTTTTCACCCTCCCTAGGCTCCAGAACTTTATAGGAGCCTAGGGAGGGTGAAAACAGCTTCCCCCGCCCCCCGGGAGGCCCTCCGGAGGCTTCAGGAGGTTCCCTGAAGCCTCCGTAGAGCAAAAAACCAGCCCTAAGGGGAAACCGGAAGTTTGGGAACGGACTTCCTGTTTGCTCGTAGGGCCGGTTTAAGCCCTCCGGAGGCTTCAGGGGCCTTCAGGGGCTTCCCTGAAGGCTCTAGAGGACGAAAACGACCCTAGGAGCAAACTGGCCTGTAGGGTCGTTTTTCGTCCTTCGGAGCTTTCAGGGAAGCCTCCGGAAGTCCCCTGAAGGCTCCAGAGGGCTTAAACCGGCCCTACCGGCAACCCGGAAGTGACTTGCTCGCAGGGACGCTGTGCGCAGGGGATCAAAGGGTGGAACAGTGAGCGCCTGCAAGACCACAGACAGCTGCCAGGTAGGATAGCGGTGAACCGTGGGAGATCGAAGATTGGAGGCGCCCTTGAGGAAAAGGCGCACCCTGGGAATCGTGCTGAGGGGCAAGGTAGGGTCGCCAGACCAAACGGTGGAAAGGGCTGCCACCTGGCGACGGAGCGTGTTGGGAGCCAGGCCTTTGTTGAGGCCACCCTGCAAAAAATCCAAAACCCGGGAAACGGGTGCAGTGGCCGGTTCAAGATGCAAATCCTCACACCATTTGGCAAATGTGGCTCAGGAGGCATCATAGATCCTTGTTGTAGAAGGACGTCTAGCCGCTTGGATGGTACACACCACCTCCTCCGACAAACCCTCGCCCCTTAGCAGGTCCCCCTCAAGTGCCAGACGGCCAGTTGAAGCCACTGAGGCTCCGGATGGACAACGGCCCTCTGGCTGAGGGAGACCTGACCCAGGGGAATCCGCCACGGAGGAGACACTTACAGGCAGACTAGGTAGGCGAACCACGACCTGCGGGGCCAATGGGGAGCCACGAGGAGTACCTCTGCACCTTGGAGATAACTTGCGGAAGAAGGGGCAGAGGGGGGAAGGCATACAGCAGTCTTCGGGGCCAGTTGCAGCGAAGGGCATCCGTCCCCTCCGCTCCTGGATTGCGGAAACAGAAGAACCGCTGAAGTTGCGCATTGTCCTTGGATGCAAAGAGGCCGACTGTCGGCATGCCGAACCTGCAGGACAACTGATGGAACAGAGCAGGATCCAGTTTCCATTCCACAGGATCTATGGTGGTCCTGCTCAACCAGTCCGCCTGGGTGTTGTCCACTCCGGAGATGTGGTCGGAGCAGAGGGATGCCAGGTGACTCTCCGCCCAGCGGCCCAGGATCTCTGCTTCTCTCATCAGCTTCTTGGACCTGGTGCCCCCTGGCAGTTGATGTGCGCCTTGGTGGCCACATTGTCCGTCATCAGAAGCACGTGATGGTGGCGGATGGATTGGTGAAAGTGGCGTAGGGCCAGGCGTGCGGCCCACAACTCCAGAAGGTTTATGCTGTAGGTTGCCTCTGTTGGGGACCACTTGCCTTGTACCACGAGGTGTTCCATGTGTGCCCCCCAGCCGGCGAGGCTGGCATCTGTGGTGATGACCAGCCGCTCGGGTTCCTTGAAGAGGTGGCCCTTGAGAAGCGCCCGGGACGTCCAACAACGGAGAGACCTCTTCACCGTCGGGGGGACGCGCACCAACATCGGCGAGTTGGTCCTGGACGCCCTCTGGTGAGGCAGGAGGAGCCACTACAGTGCCCTGGAGTGTAACCGGGCCCAGGGGACGATCGAGATGCAGGAGATCATCTTCCCCAGCAGCTGTGACAGGAGGACCACTGGAGCTTGCCTCGCGTGCATCACCTTGTGGGTCATGGACCTCAGGCCCTCTAACCTGTCTGGGGAGAGGAACACCCTGCACGAGGTGGTATCTATCACCGCCCCCAGATGGATGAGTCTGGTGGTGGGAACAAGATGGCTCTTCTTTAGGTTTAGGGAGAAACCGTGACTCCTGAGTGACCTCATGGTGACGCGGAGGTCCCACAAGGCTTGCTGCCTGGACGATGACTGAATGAGGATGTCGTCCAGGTAGCATTGCAGCCTTACGGGCCTGTGCCTGAGTTGAACCGCCACAACAGCCAGAACCTTGGTGAAGGTCCTGGGCACCGACAACAGGCCAAATGGGAGAGCCCTATATGGAAGTGCCGGCTGGCGTAGAAGCGCAGGAACTTCCTGTGTTGGGAGCAGATGGGGATGTGAAGATAGGCCTCCTTCAGATCTATAGAGGTGAGGAGGTCTCCCTGCCGGATCCCCGCCAGGATGGTCTGGAGGGACTGCATCTTCAACCTCCGATAGGCAATGTGCCTGTTGAGGTTCTTGAGGTCCAAGATGGCCCTCCACCCCACTGAGTTTTTGGGTAACAGGAAGAGGGTGGAGTAGAACCCCCTCCCTTCCTGGCCGGGGGGCACCGGTTCTATGGCATTTATCTCCAGGAGGTGATTGACCTCCTGGTCCATGCGTTCCCTTTTTAAGGGGCAGGATGGAGTGGGACACCGGATGAAATTCCGAGGTGGAGGGGACAGGAATTCCAGGGAGAGGCCTTCCATGACAATCTGGAGGACCCAGGTGTCCTCCGTGGTTTGAGCCCAATGTGAGGCAAAGAGCTGTAGACGACCTCCTATGGGCAATGCGTTCGGGCAGTCACTTGGACCTGCGGAACGGCCTGCTGGAGGCCCCACTGCGATTGTACTTGCAGGAGCCGAACTGCTGTCTTCCCCTGTCCCGAAAGTTGGGCCTGTCCTGGGTTCTGTCCCCCGGCTGTCCGAAGGATCTATTGGGGGAAGAGAAGGAGGAAGAAATGGAAGGCTCTGAGGCACGAAAGGACTGCCTCCTAGGATAGGGGGTGGCCTTGCGGCCTTGCTTCTTGTTCAATGAGGGCAGGACCTTCCTCTTGTCTTTGGACTCAATGAGGAAGGGATCCAAGACCTCACCAAATAACTTGGACCCCTTGAAGGGGGCGGAAGCCAACTTCCATTTATTTTTCTGGTCCGCCTGCCAATGTCGGAGCCAGACCAAATGACGGGAGGTAATGTTGGACACCAGGGCCCTTGATGCAAATTTGGTGGCATTAAGGGATGCATCAGCGGCGTATTGGGAAGCCGCGATGATTTTAGATACGTCCTGACGGAGGCGCATGTCCCCCGCCGGAAGCTTGGATAACAGCTCGCGCAGCCAAATGACAGAGGCCCTGTTGAAGAATGATGCAGATGAAGAAGCCTTAATAGCCCAAGCAGCCACAAGATGGGTCTTGTGGCACGCTTTCTCCGCCTTTTTATCCTCCGCCTTAAGGCCCTCCAATAGGTCTGCGGGAAGGGAGGAATTGGAAGTGAGGGCGGCTATGGGCGGGTCCACCGTTGGCAGGACCAAGAGGTCCTCCAGAGCGGGCTCCATAGTATGGGAGAGGACAGCGTGGCCGTCTGGGTCCACTGCCTTTGAATGAGGTCGAGGAATAACCCGGGGACCGGTACCAGCTCCTGTTGATGAGTGGGTACATCGAACATGACTGCGTTAGGGTTGGCAGGGGTCGACTCTGGTGCAGGTTGAGCGGGTTTGGGTTTGATCCCTACTTTAGTGGCTACCTTTGCCTTGTGAACGATTGATTTAAAAAGGCTACGCTTGAAGAGCCCAGCGAAGGCAGGGGCATCAGGGGGGAGGTCCTCGTCCTCCGATAGCTCCTGGTCAGGGTCCTCAAGTGCGGAGGCCTCACTGACCACTGAGGAATCCAAGGAAGGGTGGCGGACCCGCTTAGCCGGAGGAGGGGCGATTAGGGTGGGTCTAGGAGCCCTGGGTGCCGCTGGGGGCTGAACACGAGTTTTCATGCCGTCAGCAATGCCCTTGGCAATAGCACGAGCCACCACCGCTTGCAAGTGAGTCGACAATTCGGGCTCCTGGTTGGACTCAGGGTCCAGAGCCAAGGGGTCCTCTAGGAGGGGGGGAAAGCCCCTCGGGCATGTCATCTTGGCACGGGTCCCCTGGGGGAGGCCCTGCTCGCAAGGCCAAGAGGGGGCTGGGGAAGTTGGTTCTGCGAGTGACCTGTTCGGGGACAAGTCCTGTGACTCCACATCCTCTGACATCACGGCTAGGGGATCATCCCGGGATAGGGGAAGATCATAGTGGGATGGCTCCCTGCCTGCCTGGCGCCGGGCTTTTTCAAATTGCTTATCAAGACCCCGTTGGCACCTTTCAGCGTCCTTGGCCTCTGCTGCGGACGGGGCTTTGGAACAATGTTTTCCAGAGCCACCCCCCTCGCCTTTGCCCACTCCCCCACTCCCTGATGAGGAGGATCCCTTACTAGGGGCCTGGGAGAGACCTGGTCTAGTATCCTGGGAATCTGGGGGGCTGGGCAGCTCCATAGTCAATGACCACGCAAGATGGTGCAAGGCTGAAGAGCTGGAGGCGTTGACTGGCTGTGCTGGAGAAAGAAAAAAGGCCGAGAAAATTAGTGCTTGCACAATGTTAAAGACAGAAAAAAATTGCAATCTGGCAGACATAGGAAAAAAACATAGCAAGGAACACCAGTCATAGGCTCCGGAGGTGGATTGGGGCCTGCATCCAAGTGCAAGGCCCTACAGGAGAGTCAGGGAGGATCAGGACTAAATAAAAATTTTTGTGGTGGCCTGTAGGTAAAAGAGCTCCCTCCCTGTGCCAGTGCAATGGCCACTAAGTGGCCCAGGAACCAGCGCCGCTTAGAAAAAGGGAAGGGAGGTTGGTGAGCAGGCCTGGAGACCCTGGTCAGGCCACCCCAACCCCACAGCGGCCTCCTGATGTAGCGTGGCTGAGCAGAATGACCGTTGCCGAAAGGGCGCGGATTTTTTGCACCCAAAATGGCCGCCGCAACAGCCTGGGGGCAAAGGGAGGCGAAAGCGATGACCGCGTATTAACGGCGGTTGCACGCTCCTCTGTGGCGGCTGAGGTCTAGAAGCAGGCCGGGACACCAAAAAACTGCAGCTAAAACAATAAACGAGGGGCCGAAAGGCATAGGGACCTTGCCGCTCTTGCCGCGCCTGTTTAAAAGGCAAGCGGCAGGCCTCCGAAGCCGTCCAAAGCGGTGCGGCTGAGGAGCACCCCCCCCCCACCTTCACGCTTACCTCCTGGCCTCCGAGAAGACGAATCTGCTGGAAGGAAGACACAGCAATAAAGCACAGTTTGTAAAAAGAGTAAAGGGGAGAATTTAGGGAAAAAGGAAGGAATTATGGAGAGTCCAAGCCAAAAAAAGGATGAATTCAGCTGGAACTCTAGCTAATACGTCGGGGCTGACTGAGGAAAAAATTCTGGGGAATGGCCACACGAGGAGGCATGGCCAAAGGAAAAAAAAAGTTCCTCAGTCCAAGGGCAACCAGCCTGAATTAACCCATTGCTTGGACTCTCCAAGCGGTGCATAGGAAAATTACCGGTTCTCCGAACTATTCAAAATTTCCACTACAGGTTCTCCAGAACTGGTCAGAACCTGCTCAATACCACCTCTGAAAAATAGTATGTGAAGTACTGTGTATGATACATAGCTAAAGGAACTTTTGAAGATCATGGCAACTTTTCTTTTTTCACTTAATTTTGAAAGCAAACTCTTTAAATGTGGAGAAAATGAAAGCCAATCAGTTTAGTCTAAGGCACCTGGCTAGAAGCCAGGAGACTGTGAGTTCACGTCCCATCATAGCTATAAAAGCTGGCTGGGTGACTTTGACTCAGTCACTTTTTCTCTGAGCCCAACTCACCTGACAGGGTTGGGATTGTGGGGAAAATAGGAGAAAGAAGGTGTGTTGGATATGTTTGTTGCCTTGAAATATTTGTAAACAGAATAAAGGTAGGATATAAATAAATAAATGGCTAAACAAATACCAGCCTCGTGCATAACGTCACTACTCTTAATTTTAATATGTTATTTTAATATTAATATTTTAATAATAGTTGGAAAAAAGTGCCATCCTTGCAGTGGTGGGTTTCAAAAATTTTAGAACCTATTCTGTAGGTGTGGCCTATTTTGTGGGAGTGGCTCAGTGGTCATGTGGGCATGGCCAACTGGGAAAATGTGGTGAAACTCACTTAATGACACTCTTGCCTGGCAACCAAAATTTTGGGCTCAATTGTGGTCATAAGTTCTCTTTCTTTCATCTCTCTCTCCCACTTTCTTTTTCTTTCTTTCTTTCTCTTTCTCTCTCTGTGTCTGTCTGTCTCTCCTCCCTCCCCCATCTGTCACTCTGTGTGTGTGTGTCTGTCTGTCTGTCTCTCTCTGTGTCTCTGTCTGTCTCTGTCTCTCTCCCTCTCTCTCTCTGTGTCTCTCCCTTCCCTTCCTCTCTGTCACTCTGTGTATGTGTGTCTCTCACTCACTCACTTAATCACTCACTGTGTGTCTCTCTCTGTGTCTTTGTCTGTCTGTCTTCTCTCCCTCCCTTCCTCCCTCCCCCTCTCCCACTCTGTGCCTCTCTGTCTGTGTGTGTGTGTCTCTCTCTCTCACTCGCACACACACATGCTGTGGTCACCTTGTTGAGGGTTCCAATCACATTTGAAACACTCAACAACTGGCCTGCATTTATGGTTTTTTGCAGCATTCTGCAGTCATAGGACCAAAATGTATGGTTAAAAGTACCTGGCAGTGGCATTTTTCCCGGGGGTGGGGGTGGGTGGGAGCTCCGCAGAACATCCCAAGACAGATGTCACCACATCTGCCATTTTCAGGGACAGGTCCTCTTTAGAAGGACGAGGACCTTCTGGTCGCCCTCCCGTTCGTCTTCCAGCCGTGGCTCCACGCCATGGAAAGCATAGGCATGTGCATGCCCCGCACAATTACAGCCCGAGCAGGACTAAAGCCCCTCTCCCAACTGGCCCTTCCTTCCTCGGAGGGCTTCGGAGGGAAGATTCTGCAGAAGCCAGGCCGAGTGAGAACAAGTCCTCACCATTACGAAGTCTCTGAGGCTGTAATTGTACGGGGTGTGCATGCGTGCCTATGTTTTCCATGGTGTGGAGCCGCGGCGAAGTTCTGCGCGGCTGGTGATGACTCTGGAGCCCATCTGGGAAGATGAGGAACGCAAGGGGAACCCCTCCCCGCGGATGGGCTCCGGACCAGCGGAGCCTCGTCCTTCTGAAGAGGACCTGTCCCCGAAGAGGGCAGATGTGGTGGCATCGGTCTTGGGATGTTCTGCGAAGCCCCCCAGGGAAAAATGCCACGGGGGATGGCTTTTTAGCCAAACGGCTGTCAGAGAGAAGAGGGTAGCGAACGCCTGTGGGCTTGTGCAACAGCAGAATCCTTGCCTCCTGTTCCTTCTTCGGCTGCTGCACAAGCCCACGTGGCATGCGCTGCCCTGACAGCCGCTTCATTTCCAATGGAAGGGGTAGGGAATGCATGTGTTTTCCTCCATTTGCATAGATTTCCCATACCTATTGGTTCCTTTGCTGCTGGAGCCGCCTTTGTTGAATCCGGCGCAGCGGCGAGACTCTCGCCATCGCTGAGAGCTTCGCTGGCAGCTGCTTCTTGCCATCACCACCGCGCCGGATTCAGCAAAGCGGTTCCAGCAGAAACGGGACATGCTTGGGGAAGGGGGAGCCGGAACTGACTGCCCGGGATTGTGCTTCTGCTGCCGCTATGAAAATGTCTGTTTTCCAGCTGCAGGAGGGAAGGAAAGAAGCCAGTCTTTGGAAAGAACCTTCCTTCCTCCTTCAGAAAGCCCATGCCCTCAGCTATCACATGCCTCCTTTCTTTCTCCGTCTGCCTGAGCAAAGAAGGCAGGCCACTAACTGCCTGCTTGCCTGCATTCAAACCATCCCCTCCCCTCCTGTCTTTCGGCATGGGCTCTCTGGTGGGGGAGGGAAGGTTCTTTCCAAAGACTGACTTCTTTCCTTCCCTTGTGCGGCTGGAAAACAGACATTCTCACAGTGGCGGCTGAAGCACAATCCCGGGCAGTCAGTTCTGGCTCTCTCTTACGCAAGCATGTTCCGTTGTTGCTGGAGCCGCTTTTGCTGAATCCGGCATGGTGGCGGGACTCTTGCCATCGCTGAGAGCTTTGCTGGCAGCCGCTTCTTGTCATCGCTGTCGCACCGGAAAGAAGCCGGTCTTTGGGAAAGAACCTTCCCTCCCCCTCCAGAGAGCCCATGCCAGGAGAGAAAAGGCGGGGGGTTGGTTTGAATGCAGACGAGTGGGCCGTTTGGGGCCAGCACCTCCTTCGCTTATGCGGGCAGGCAGAGAAAGGAGGCTTGTGATAAAGCACCCCTGCCACCAAGGGCGAAGCGGAGCACCTTCGCCCTTGGCTATTGCATGCCTCCTTTCTCCACCCACCCAAACTAACAAAGGCTGGCCACTAAACTGCCCGCTCGCCCGCATTCAAACCAGCCCCCTCCTCTCTTTTGGCATGAGCTATGTGGAGGGGGATGGAAGGTCTCTCCCAAGACCTGCTTCCCTTACCTCGCGGTGCAGTTCCGGGACGGCGGGATATTCTTTTTTTTGCCGGTACGGGGGCATAGCCTCGACCCCTGCCTTCCTGCCGCTTCCAGTCCAGCCCCACGCAATGTCCCCACCACCCCACCGACCTGGGGACACTCCCAGCTGCAGTTGGCATTCTCCTAGCGATCCTTCCTGGTTGCACCCCAGAGCATCATAGGGCTGTGGTGTGCGGGCTACTGACCGACCCAGACTCCCAGAGAAGAAGGATCGGCAGGAGAAAGCCAACTGCTGCTGGCAACGGGGCACAAAGGAGCAGCCGCCCAGCAGCTGCCACGTCCCATTGCAGGCACCCAGGGTGGTTTCAATGTCCAGCCTCCAGCCCCGTGCAACCTCCCCGCCAACTCACTGACCTCAGAAGACTTTGCTGGACACCCTCTCCTTTGCGTCCTGTTGCTGGCTGCAGGCATGTCCGGGCAGGTGCTGCACCCCTAGAGCGGTCATATGGCACTTGCGCATGGCCCGCTGACCATCCCCGGGCCTGCTCGGTTGCTTCTGGGCAGACAGACGGGCAGCATCACTCCCCCACCTCCCCGGCTGCCTGCAGCCTCGGCTGGGCGGGCAAAGGAAGAGGGTAAGTAATAGGAGATGAATGACACACAAATTTAATAAATACATAAATGGTTGGCATTTTTTTGTTACTTACCTTACATTTATGTTCTAGTCTATCCTCTATTTGTAATCTGAGAATGAGCATGCTAGAGATTTAAAAATATAAAATGGGATATTCTTCTGGTAGAAACAAATGATAACTGATTTTCATGCTTAATGAAAATAAATTCCAGGTAGATGCCAGCTCAGTGGTTGAGTATCCACAGCCATAGCATTTAGACTTATATACCACTTCACAGTGCTTTACAGGCCTCTCTAAGCCGTTTCCAGAGTCAGCATATTGCCCCCAACAATCTGGATCCTCATTTTACCGACCTTGGAAGGATGGAAGGCTGAGTCAACCTTGAGCCTGGTAAGATTTGAACTGCTGGCAGTTAGCAGAGTTAGCCTGCAATTCTGTATTCTAACCTCAGCGCTACCATGCTATGCTGTATATGTAGAATGCCAACTGACTCTGCTATTTCCCATTCCACTGATTTTAGGAAGCTGCTGCCAAAAGAAGACTGACAAGATGGGAGCACAGTATGATTCTATCCAAAACTCTTTCATATGTCACCTATCAAAAATATGTTCAGTTACAAGAACCATGATTTCTATCAGATTAGAGAAAACTTCAATGGTACAATCTAAGAAGCGCCCCTCTACTGGTACAGAAAAAGATTGCCAAATTCTTGCAGAAAAACTGTTTTCTTGGCCTTCATTTAAACTTGGCTCTTTTAGGTAAGGTAAAAAAAAAACTCTCACCGGTGAAAGCCATTTAGAAAGTGGCATAGATGAGAAACTCTAAGATGCATTAATAAAATACGGGATTATTATTATTAATAAATTAATAAATTAATAAAAAATTAATAAAATGAGGGATGGTAACTCAGCATTAAAGTTGATTATGGTCATAGACCAGCATCAAAAGCTCAGTGGGAAAGTCTTTTCTTTTGTACTCAGAAATCCCCTGATGTTACTAGATAGGAATCCTGTTGCCAATTTAGGGGGCAGTGCTCATCTCCATTTCAAGCCCATTGAGATACCACTGTCCAAAGACATTTCCAGCATGACATCACAGAGTGTTGTTACCTTCTCAAAGTGTACATTACATTACGCTTGAATTGGTTGCTGTTTTCTTCAAAGTGGTACCTAGTTATCTACTTGCTAATTTGGCAGGAGCTGGGGCGAGAATGGGAGCTCACCCTGTCGCATGGAGCTCGGGTCTTGAACCTGGGATGCCAACTTTCCAGGCAACAAGCCCAGCATCTTAACCACTGAGCCACCATGCTACCCCACTAGATAGTGAAGGGAAAAAACCCAAACTAAAACTCAGGAAATGACCATTGGCTTACTTGAAGGGTCCTCCTCTGTGCGCTGCGGGAGAGTCCAAGCATGGGTTAAATTAGTCTGGTTGCTCAAGGACTGAGGTAATATTTTTCTTTAGCCACGCTTCCTGGTCCTCCTTAATGCCAGATTTTTGACAAGTTCTGGAACTGAAGAAGGCTGATGATGTGATGAAAAAACCCAGAGTCGATCTTATGGCCCTGAATCACTGGACCCGAAGACCCTGGGTGGGGTTGGACTCTCCTGCAGCGCACAGAGAAGGACCCTTCAGGTAAGCCAATGGTCATTCTCCTGTGCGCTGCTTGGAGAGTCCAAGCATGGAACATACCCAAGTTAATTGTCACTAGGGCAGTAAAAAGGTCTGTCCAGGGAGTCGGTCATGGAAACAACCCCCTGCAGGACCTGCCTGCTGAATGATGCATCGGCTGAGGCATACATGTCCAATTTATAGTTTCTGACAAAGGGCGATGGAGACGACCATGTTGCCGCTCTGATTACATCTATTGTAGCCTGGGTTGCCCAGGAAGCAGTGGTGGCTGCGCTCCTCGTAGAGTGAGCGGTGATATGTCAAGGAACTGCTTTAGACTGGTGCTCATACGCAGCCTCGATGCATGCCCTCAGCCACCTGCCGACAGTTGAAGTTACCTTTCATTCCATGGACCCTGGCTGGAACGACACAAAAAGGGCCTTGGATCTGCAGAATTCTGTTGTCTGTTTAATGTATCTATGCAGGGCCTGTCTAATGTCCAGAGTATGCCAGACCCGTACCCTCGGGTGTCTGGGGTGCAGGCAAAAGTTTGATAAAATTACCTGCTGCGCCCTGTGAAACCATGTATTAATTTTTAGGGTGAAGGCCAGTTCCAGACGAAGTACAACTCTGACTGGATGTATAATACATAGGTCCTCTTGGACAGACAGGGCTACCAGCTCCAATATACTCCTCGTAGATGTTATAGCAATAAGAAAAACCATCTTAAGCGTGAGGAGTCGGAGGGAAGCAGCACAAAGAGGTTTAAAGGGATCTGAAGTTAGAGCCTGTAGAACAACCGATAACTGCCAGGTCGGGTATCGGTGGACCACCAGAGGGTGCAGATTGGAAACACCCTTGAGAAAACACCGGACTTTTGGTAGTCTGCTGAGGTGCTGAGCCAAATCTCCAGACCAAATGGTGGATAGTGCAGCGACCTGACAGCGGAGGGTGTTGGGAGCAAGCCCCGTATCGAGGCCCCCCTGCAGAAAGTCCAATATGCGGGGAACTGGTAGTGTGACCGGATCAATATGATCTGGTCACATCACCTGTCACATCACCTGGCGAAGGTGGCCCAAGTGGCGTCATAAATTCTGGTCATCAAGGGTCACCTGAACACCTGGATGGTACGTTTCACCTCCTCCGAGACGCCGTCCCTCCTCAGGAGGTCCCCCACAAGTGCCAGACGGCTAACTGGAGCTACTGAGGGTCCAGGTGGACAAGGGCGGCTTAGCTGGAGGAGACCTGACCCTGAGGAATTCGTCACGAACTGGACACCGAGAGGTTGATGAGGTCGGCGTACCAGGACGTCCGGGCTAGTGAGACACCACCAGAAGAACCTCCGCCCCCTCCGCGATGATTTTGCAGACCACTTGTGGTAGAAAAGGAAGAGGCAGAAAAGCATACAAAAGTCCATGAGGCCATTTGTAGCAGAGGTTATCCGTCCCCTCCACCCAGGGTGAGTGAAAGCGGGAGAAGTGATGTAGCTGCGTGTTCTCCTGGGTGGCAAATAGGTGGATCACGAGGGTGCCGAATCTGTGGGTCAACTGGCGGGACAGGACTGGGTGCAGGAGCCATTTTGCATTGTCTATGGTGGTCCTGCTCAACCAGTCCGCCTGGATGTTGTCCATCCCCGAGATGTGTTTGGCTAAGAAGGATTCGACACGACGCTCCGCTCATCTGCCCAGGGCCTCTGCTTCCACCATAAGCTTCCTGGATCTTGTGCCATCCTGGCTGTTTATGTGTTCCTTGGTGGCCACATTGTCCACCATCAATAGTTCATGTTGGTGTAGAATGTCCTGCTAGAAATGACGTAGGGAGAATCTCAAATGCCCTCAGCTCTAGCCAGTTGATGTTGCAAGTTGCTTTGGCTGGAGACCACCTGCCCTGTGTCACGTGTTGCCCATGTGGGGGCATCCGTTGTGATGAGTACTTGCGTTGGTTCTTTGAAGTGGTGTCCTTTTAGCATGGCTGTTGATCACCATCACCTGAGGGACCTCTTCACCCTCAGTGGAAGTAGGACCTTTATTGTGGAGTTGCTTCTGTTGGCTCTCTGATGAGGCAGGAGGAACCACTGCAACTCCTGCGAGTGGAGGCGTGACCACAGAACTACCTAGATGCACAAAATCATCTTCTCTAATAATTGCAAAAGTAGCAGCACAGGGACCTGCCTCAACCCCTGAACCTTGTGGACTAGGGTGTGTAGGCTGTCTATCCTGTCCTGAGAAAGAAACACCTTGCAGATTGAGGTATTGATCACCGCCCCCAGGTGGAGGAGCTTGGTGGTTGGTGTGATGTGACTTTTTTCCAGGTTCACAGAGAACCCGTGGTTCTGGAGGGACCTCATGGTGACCTGGAGATCTCGTAGGGCTTGTTTCCTGGACATGACTGAATTAAGATGTCGTCCAGGTAACACTGGAGCCTTACGGATCTGCACCTGAGGTGAGCTGGGACGACTGACATAATTTTGGTGAAGGTTCTGGAGGTCTACGAGAGGCCGAATGATAGGGTCCTGTAGTGATAATGTCAGCCGGCGTAGAAGAACTGTAGGAACCTTCAATGTTCTGGCCGAATTGAGATGTGTAGATATGCCTCCTTCAGGTCTATGGACTGCATTTCTGTCAATTTTCTTAATGATCCAGATTTGGACTAATTAAACATGTTGGGTTTAATAGTTTATTTCCTTTTCTATTCAGTGTTTATGCCAAAAGTATCCTTCTTCTCCAGAAGGTTACAAAGAGTCACGGTCAGAAACAGAAGTCCCGCAAACACCTTCCACAGTCTTGTAGTCACCCATCCATCCCTGACGCAAAGCTATGCATTGCAATCTGTACTGTGGATTAAGTCATTCCAAATCAAGGTTATAATGTGGAGTGAGGAAGAAAGAAGATTATCTTAGCCCTCTCAAAGTTACAAGAAACAACTTTAAGGGCTGTGTTATTGACTGAAAGTCAAAAGTTGAAGTCCTCTATGTCTAAGCCTTGGGCGGGGAGTGGGGGCAGCCTACTTTTTATTTTGGCTGGCATGGAAATTGACAAGGAGAAAATGGAAACAAAGAGAGGCTGAAGACAAGAAGGCACACAACCTACTGTTTCCATGATGTGTGTAAAAAAGGCTTGCTAATTCTACATAGTTCTGTGTTGGACAGGAATAGGGACTGGAAGGAGAGGGAATTGGAGAGAATGGGGGTCATGTGTGTATATGTGTGGGTTTACAGAGTGTACCAACAAGCTATAGGCTCCGGAGACTGATTAGATAAATTACATTACATGTTTGAATTGGTTGCTGTTCTCTTCTAAATACTTCCTTACTTGATTCATGTTTGATTTTTGAACATTCCTACGTACATTAAAATTATCTTTGATATTTGCAAATTCTAACAGGATGGTCTCCTTTAGATTATCAATTTTGTTTACAGGGTATGTCCCAGTGGTGGGTTTCAATTTTTTTAAAAACCTATTCTGTAGGTGTGGCCTGTTTTGTGGGAGTGGCTTGGCAGTCATGTGACCAGGTGGGAGTGGCTTGATGGACATGTGATTGGGTGGGCGTGTCCAACTTGGAAAATATGGTGAAACTCACTTAACAACAAAAATTTTGGGCTCAATTGTGGTAATAAATTCTCTTTCTTTCTTTCCTTCCTTCCCTTTGCCTTTCTCTCCCTTTCTTTGTTTCTTTCTTTCGTCTCTCTCTCTCCCACTTTTTCTTTCTTTTTTCCTTCTTTTTCTTTCTTTTTGCCTTTCTCTTTCTTTGTCTCTTTTTTCTCTTCCTCTTCCCCCATTCCTTCCTTCCTTCCTTTCTCTTCCTTTCTCTCTCTCCCTATGCCCCCTCTCCCTCACACATCCCTTCCAATTATTTTCGTAGATATATTCTATGAACTAAAACCAGTGCCCAATAAAGTCTATGATCACAGCATTCTGTGTCCTACAAGCCAATTCATAGAACTCCCAATTCAGCCTCTTACTGCTCTGGGGGTTAACCGAATATGGTTAGTCGTCCTGTTATCTCTTGGCCTTAGTTCCCCGCTTTTTAGCAGAATGGCAGAGAGGGCTAATTTAAAACCTTTTTTTCCTTTTGCCGAAGCCAGATTTCTCTGCCGCTCGGGGGTGACCTGGTGGGTGTCTGAAGGTGTTGGGCATGCCACAGAATGCACACACGTCACACACACACACTGTTTGCCACAATTCAAGGCACATGTATAAGGAGGACTGGATCAGCTGGGAGGCTGGCAAAAAAGAAGCCTCTGTTTCTCCACTGCCGCAGCTTGCAGACGAAGGAAGCAGAGATGATGGCCAATGCTCTCTTGCGTACCGCTCGCCATCACTGCCCCTGTGGCATGCTGATTGCAGCCCTGCCTGGCTGGGTGGCTGGCCAGGAAAGCGGCGAGGGGGCGAGCGCTCGCCATCATCTCTGCCTCCTTCCGATGCGAGCCACAGCAGTGGAGAAATAGAGGCTTCTTTTTTGCCAACCTCCCAGCTGATCCAGTCCCCCTTACCCATGTGGTGTGTGTGTGTGACAGCCGCCTGGTTTCCAATGGGGGGTGGTGGAATTCATGCAGAGGAAGGAAAAACGCATGGATTTCTTCTCCATCCCCATTGGAAACTAGGCGGCTGTCGAAGAGAAGGGAGCGCGTGCCACGTGGGTTTCTCACAACAGCCGAATCCTCGTCTCCTGTTCCTTCTTCGGCTGTTGGAAGAAGCCCATGTGGTACACGCTGCTCTCTTCTCTTTGACAGCCGCCTTGTTTCCAATGGGGTGGGGGGAGAAATCCATACAGAGGGAGGAAAAACGCATGGATTTCTCCCCCCCAATTGGAAGCCAGACAGCTGTCAAAGAGAAGGGAAGGGAGCGCGTGCCACGTGTGCTTTTCCCAATCCTCCGCTCTGGCAAAGGAAGTGGGTGGGTGGGTTAAGCCAGGTGCAGACAGGCAAGGTAGCGAGTGGCCACTGGGCGGGGGGAGTGACTGGGTGGGTGGGGGGAGCGAGGGGGGGCAGGAGCATTCCAGTACGGAGCCTCCGGAAGTTCAGGTACGGGAAGGCATGCTAAATTTCATGACGTGGCACGTGCGTACCGGCTGAAACCCACGCCTGGTATGTCCTGTATACTGCTAATTTATTAAGCAACGTCTTCTGTATAATTTATTTTTCCTTTCCTGTAACTGCAATATACTGGCAGTAGAAATACACTTAATTTACAGGCTAATTAAAAGTTACCCCTACCCATTAATTAGGAAGATTTGAGAGACTAACCTACTGATTAAATGTTAAAAGTTCTACTTATGCTTACGATAATTAAGCAAAAGCAAGGAAGTCGTGTAGTTGTGTATGTGTATGTGCAGCCGTTGATGCACAGATAAATAAGGAGACAAAAAACATTACAATTTAATCCGGTTTAGAAAGGAAATCCTTTTACACTGTGTGAACTTAATGCACAATGGTGAAATTTTCTCTTCATGCAAATGGAACACCCAGAGGCAGAACAAACTCTAGGGAGAGGGAGAGGGAGAGGGAGAGGGAGAGGGAGAGGGAGAGGGAGAGGGAGAGGGAGAGAGAGAGAGAGAGAGAGAGAGAGAGAGAGAAATTGCTAAGTTCTACTTCTTAAATTTCCAAGTCCATGAGCCAAGGAGGGCACTAAATGTACCATCACCGCTTGAAGTGGCATATAAAACTTTGTGTTAAGAAAGGATAAAAAGGTCAAGTTGAAAGGAGGCAGAGCTATATTGATAGAGTGAAGTTTGTAAGTCTTAAGAAAGAAACAAGTTGGCACTCAGATAAGTCAGCTGTTGATAGGATCTGCATTCCCCAGCACATTTGGTATTAACCTCACTGATTATTTTACATCAGAGCTGAATATATTTTGATCCAGACCCCTATTCAACCGAGCCTTCTAAAAGAGAATTCTAAAATCAGTTAATATACAAGGTTCCTCACATCAGTTGCAACATCTATTCAGCAAATTAGTTAACAAATTTAGAGCCTTATACATAATGTGTAATTGTCTATGCTTGCCCGGTTAGAATTGTTAACCTACCATCAGAAATGGTTAACATTTCAAAAGTAGTAATCAGCAATTGTACCAGGCCCTATTTAGTTGATTATGTCACCAGCCACTGAGGAACAGACGATTCAGATGAAATATCATTTTCTCAATTAAGGCTTAATGGACGACACTATGTACAATGACTAAAAAACTATGTGGTTCATTGCAAATTCTCAAAATACGGACATTTCCAATGTTCTAACCAATAACAGTAGCAACGATTTTTAATTCAATTAGATGCTAAATGTTTTGTAAACCCAGGTCAAAAATCTCCTACTCATCATAAACAACGGCGCACCAGAACTCCAATCTGAGGTAAGACCTAGGTGGGACACCTGGAATCTCTCTTGGCACCATTAAGAGAAAAGTTCTGAATATTCACTCTTTTTATGTTGGGGGCATTGAGGAAATTTAAGAATAAAATTCAATAAAATCTTAGCTATTAGCCAGGATATACCAAATTTCCCAGGCAAAACAAAGTATAAGTGTGCCCCTAGGCCAGGGTGTCAAACTCGTGTCATCTCGTGACTTTTTCCCCTTCGCTAAACCGGGTGTGGGTGTGGCCAGTAGGTGAATTTGGCAGCCCTGCCCTAGGCTGAAAAGGATACCCAAACCTGGTTAAAATGTTGGCTCTACATGAATCAACATGTAGAGTTTAAATAAGATAATTATATCCATAGCTCATTTCCTTAAAAATTGTGTGCAATTTTATAGCAGGGCATTATAAACTCTGCTTACTAAGCTTCTTATTGCAATCAGCAGCAGAAATTCAGTTGATTGGGTCCATGGCAGAGGTGATCTTCTGCCAGTTCACCCCAGTTCGGGCAAACCGGTAGCGGCGGGGAGGGGAAGTTCCGCCCACCTGCCATCATGGATGCTCTGTGCATACTGAGAAGGTTCTGCACATGCACAGAAGTGCTGCACACAAACGTTCCCGGTTCCGAAGATAAGAGGAAAACTATTACTGGTCCATATGTTTGGTTCAGGGAATACCTGTAGTGGAGAAAATGTTTGGGAAATTATGCTAACCAGCAAATTCATTAACCATGTAAGAATACAGCCAGATTTCCCTAGGTTCATGC
This sequence comes from Natrix helvetica, assembly GCF_964273705.1. Lineage (NCBI taxonomy): Eukaryota > Metazoa > Chordata > Lepidosauria > Squamata > Natricidae > Natrix > Natrix helvetica. The sequence continues at coordinate 86,003,954 of NC_138552.1, forward strand.
CAAGCCTTATGTTTTTTGACGATCCAGAATGTAGTATGGAGAATGCAAGCCAAATCGTTAAGTCAGCCTTTGCCTAAGAGTAGCTTGCAAACTGCTTTCATGGGATATATTCTGCCCGAATGTATTTTCCTCTGAAGGAAAGGAAACAAAAACTTTGATCCCAGGTTGTACATTACCAGTAGCTGACAACTGTTGAGTGAGTTGCGTATATGCAGGCCTATGATGTGAGCATGAGTGAGATACTGAATCAGTATGTAGCAAATGAGATTCTATCATTAGAATTTATATCTCAGGAAAGAATGAAACCTGATCATATGGAAGTAGATCTTCTCATTCATTCCATTGCTAAAATCTACCAGATGATTGGTGTCAATTGCAGTCTCTTAACTTTGTATTTGCTAAAAATAACTCCCTCAAACAAGAAATTTAGCTTGCTCGTTGGGATCTTTTGATCTTCAGAGAAAATCATTAGGCATCCAAAATAATTATATATATATGACATTAGATAAAAGTTGACTGGTTTAAAAGAAAAACCTTTCCCCAAACTTTTTTGTCCTTTCATTCTTTTAAAAGCTTGCGTTTATACTTTTTGATCTTCACTCTGCAGGCAATTGTGTTAGCTTTCATTTCATGGTTTTTAAATGCCATTTGAAGAATTACCTCCAAATCTTTGGGGATTCAGCTACCTATCAAATAAATATATACCGAAATGCAAACTATGACATCAGTACCATTAATTTCATGGCATATTATGTTTCTGATTAGGTAAAGTTTTTCCTTCAGTCGTGTGCGATTCTAGGACACAGTGCTCATGGAACCAGCATTTTCCAAAAACAATTTCCGTGGTCATGTGGTCAGCATGACTATACACAAGAGGCACATGGAATAAATGCTATTACCTTCCCACCAAAGTGGTACCTATTAATCTACTTGCATTTGCAAGCTGCTTGGTGGCAGGAGCTGGGGCAACTAATGGGAGCTCATCCGTTGTGCAGAGCTCTGGTTCCAAACCCAGACTGTCAGCTCTCCAGCTGACAAGCTCAGCATCTTTAACCACTGAACTATTGTGCTTCTGATTATCATGATGCAATTTCATAGATGCTTGGCTATGTATAATATGTAACCTGTAATTTATAGATTCCTGTACAAAACATCCTGGAATCTCATTGTAGTATGCAAAAGGGAACCTTTTCAGCACCCGCTGCCCAAACCGGAACACATGTGCATGTGAGTGCATGTGCACTTGCCAGAGCGCCGGAAACCCAAAGACCAGCTGGCTGGTGTGCATGCCAGTTTTATGGCCCCAAAAACGGCCTGAAAATTGGACTCAAAACAACCCCAAATGGCCTGAAAAATTGACTTGTTTTGGGGCGTTTTCCAGGGTGTTTTCCGTTGCTCTGGCGCCCGCGAAGAACAGCTGGCGCCTTTGCCCACAGAAAGGGCTCTGTGTGCCATCTCTGGCATGCATGCCATAGGTTTGCCATCATAGTTCTATAGCTTTTTAAAATTCCACTATATGTTGTCACTGCTAAGCGCTATTAACTTTATTGGGGGGGGGGGACTTTATGAGGTTAAGACACAATTTCATTTTTGGAATGAAAATACTGCTCCAATTCATGGAGAGGAGAATGTGCATGCAAAACTGAAGTTAAGGCTTGCCTGTATCTGTTTTAAATGAAAACCAATAACCCTAATTTCGTAGATATGCTTGACTACTACGTTGCAAATTTCTGCAAAAGCCCAGCTAGTGCCATGACTTCTATCACAATAGGAATTTACCTAGAACAAAATGACTAGAAAAGAAGCTCAAGCTCTTTTATCTCAATCCATCAAAGTTGAATTATGGTGCATTTTATTTTGTATATAAAAAATATCTGAGCATGAGGAATAGTAATTTTTTCTGGGATAATTAACTATCTGAAATGAATTTTGAATATACTGTGTTTCCCCGAAAATAAGTCAGGGTCTTATTTTCTTTTGATCCCTGAAATAAGCACTTGGCCTTATTTTTGGGGAGGTCTTATTATTTTTGATGTGCAGGAGGGAGGGAGTGTGTTCATGGCTGCTGCTGTGTTGCAATATTTTCAGGAAGGGCTTATTATCTGGGGAGGTCTTATTTTCAGGGAAACAGGGTAGTGCATTCCGCTTCAAATTCATTGCATAGAAAATACTATTTCATATAATTCTTCATTAAGATAATTTTCCCCTTTAAATCTTTTCTCACCATATGGAAAGATAATTTCTAGATTTTCATAATTAATTAAAAGTAGATTGGGAGTTAATCTATGTTGCAGCAATAGGCAAATTCTGGATTCTATCATTTTCTCCATTGGCAGACTCTTTCCAGGTTGAGTCTTCTTACTCTTATCAGCGGTATACACTGAAAATGCAAAATTTTGTTTTTCTCACAAGTGTTAAGACTTACAGCAATCACTGTGTTTTTGAAAGTATCAGCAATCTACGTAAACTGACGCCATCTTCAATAAAAGCTTAATTTCTTAGTGTCATCCATCAACACTAGATGCCAACCAACGAGCAGACAAGAATGCAGGTTGGATCAATGTGCTCTTGGAATGAGGGGACCATGTGTCAGAAAACAGAAAAATAAAAAGGATGCTTAAATTAGCTAAACAGTTGAGTTTAAGGTTGCCATTTTTATACTTCATAAATTTAATCATTACAATTTGAAGAAGAGTTTGTAGTCTCTATTTTAACCTAGTTCTTTTAGACTGGTGTGTGTGTGTGTGTGTGTGTACACGTATGTGTATATGTGTGTGTGTGTATATATATTCCAGCATAACTCTGGAATGCCTCGAGCAATTTCAAACTTGGTACACAGATGACTTACTATGGAAAAAAATGCTGTGGGATAAGACACCCCTAACACCCCTTGAGCTGTGTGTTCTGTTAAGATACAGTCTGTTGTGCCTTAAAATGACTTCTACTATACAGTGCAGTAGAGTTGCCATGGTAATGGCTTCACAGTACTCCACAAAGGGGCTCCCTCTGGTAAGGGGGAAAATTACATTAGAAATTACGTTTGGTCTGGACATTTCCCCCCTATAAATAAATACCTGGGCAACGCTGGGTTATTATCAACTAGTATGCATATAAATTAAAGCTGTCTGTTCTATGACTTGATCTGATGTACCTTGAAACACTGCTCTTTCTTGGTACAAAAGTCTCAAGTATTAATTCTTCACAAACTAATGCCTCCTAGAAAACACAGCTTTTAGAATTTTCTTCTGCTATAGGGTTATTGAATAGAAATACCGAGTAGGAAGCTTACCATGCATGTAGGTATTAGGACTTGAATTTCACATTGTACTAGGACACCAAGATGCAGTGGCATATCTAAGCCATTTTGATTTTGAGGGGTGGCTCCTGCACTAGGTAGTTTGAATTTAACTTAAAAACCCAGAGGAAAAATAAACCCAGGGAAGGACGTTCAAAAGAAACATGAACTATTAAAAGACCTCTGCACCACAGTGTTCTTTCCCTTCAACTTTTGTTTATTGATGTACTGAACATGAAAAAGTACAAAGGATCCAAACACAAAAGAAAACATGTACAGCCTCTTTTAAATACTCAACAGAATATATTTTTCTACTCCAACAGATGTGAATTAAGTCATACTGTACAACTTCAAATAAATACCAGCCTTACATTTTATTAAGTGCTCTGTTAAACAGTGTAAAGTGAAGCCTGATAGACATGCCTTCTCACCAATGCTTTGATCTTGCTACCGTAGAATAGAGTAGCAGAGAGTATAGCTACGTTTCCCCCCCTCCCCACATCGTATCTCTTTATTGTTATTATTACTATTGTTCTTTTCCAAAGCAGAGTGTTTGTGTTAGTACAGAACAATTGCTCACCGCACCTCAAGTGAACTTCTCTCAGAAAGTCAATCGATTTGAATAGCATTGAGTGGGTCTAGCATGAACAATCACTTTCACTTTAACACTCTTCTTCCAACAGTTTTATGTACTGTACTATACTGAAAATTTATAACTACGATTTTTTAAAAAAGAAATAATCAAAAAAAGCAACTGCAAAGATCATGTACAAGTATGTTATGCATAGCACATTGCTTGTTCTAAGGGGAAGCATGTGAGCATCTCAGTTTATACAAAAAGCAGGACGTAACTATATAGTTGTCAGGGCATCCTGGTGAAGGCACAGCAGCCTTCAGCTTTTTAAAAATTTATTATAAGCTAGATGCTAATCAGAAAATATTTGTACTTTTTGACCTTAAATTTCTTCCATACATGGTAAAGACTTTATTATTTCCCCAAATAAGTGATTTTAAGCATCATACAAAGTTAAATTTCAATAGCATACAGGTATTTATGATTCTGGTATGAAAAATGTAAGGAATTTGTTCAAAACCTATGGTTATACTCATTTTTTTTTACCACAAACATATTTATAAACAAAAAAGTAGCATCACCATAAACAGCTGAAGCTAGACTATCTACAGACAAAATTTGCAACGTATCTGATCCACTGTAAATTCAAGTCCTCAGGACAACAAAAATGAATAAGCAGACCTCAAGTAACAATCTTAATGCCATTTACAAAGAAAAAAAATACAAAAACATTTGAACATCACTTGGCATGTTAAGTAAAGAAAATAAAAAACCAGAAGAAAACTCGAAGTATTAGCTGAAAAGAGGTTCATCAACAAAAGATCTTATTTACATTACACAAAGCTCAGGTGTTAGCCTTGAACATAACTTTCAAAATACCTTCAAATATATCCAATGCAAGACTGTTTTTCCTGGTCTGCCACTATGCAAACCATGTGCAAACATCTTTTATTTTCTTTAAGACAAAACAATTCTTCAAACAATACTGCAAGTACATCACTAAACACCATGAGCTCTATCTGAAGGGAATTCTATAGGAAGAACAGATTTTTCCCCCATCTCAGTTAATTTAAATTTCTTGCCTGCTCTTATATACTTTTAAATTTTCTTCTGTTTCAAAATCACAAGTTTAATGTGAGCCATCTATCACATAGTAACCAGGATGTTCAGAGATTGCACCAACGTTTACAAAACCAAAACCAGAAGTGCTTTCTCCCAGTGATTTCAGTTCTTGAGTAACAAAGATCTCTTAAAGAATTTCTACATCATAAATCGCTCTAAAGTGTTTTCCCCCAACCACTGCAAATTTCCTGGTAAGTTTTAAAAGCTCACTAGGTGTCATATGAAGAGATTTCTCAAAGTATTCAAGTCAAAATATTTGTTCCAGGACCTGTAAAAAGTTTCTCCAAATTTTCTCTTTTTTATAAAAATAGATGCTTTGTTTTTTTTTAAACCCACATCAAAGAGGCTCTTATCTCTTTGGCAAGGTACAGCTTTACGAAAAGTTCTCCATTAATCTTACAATAGGCTTTTATAATGCACCACCCCCCTTCCCCAACCCAAATCATAATTACAAAATAAATATTCTTAAACTTTATAAATAAAAATGTAAACTTCAAAACACTTCTTGAACAGACTAAACAGCAAGGCATTAAAGTGTAACTCAAACACAACATAAGGTTAACTAACTCAGGAATTTTAACACAAAGCCTTAATATCTACTCACAGGTTCAAGGCAGTCGTGTAAAAGAAAATTTCTTCCCTTAGCTCAAACATTTTTTAAAAGGTCCACCTTCTTCAAAGAAGGCAATAGAATGCATTGTGACAGGTAAAAACCCTGTACCTCTTGTCCATATTTCAAACATAAAGATATTTAAGAAGTTTAATTCAAATACTAGCAATAAAAAATCTCGCAATATTTCTTAGGATGCTAGTCTGTTATTCCCCCATCTCAACACTGACTTACAAAGACATTTACTAATGTATAAAGTTTCTTTTAACTTGCCTTTGTCGAATAGTTTTCAAATATAAATTGGGCTGAGGACACCTCATTAGGCTTTGTGCGTTTTGTTTGTTTTAAAGGAAACCTGCAAGACTCTGTCTCCAAGGCGGTATCCATTCAGGCTGGCTATTGCCATGGCGGCCTCGTCATAGTTTGTCATAGTCACAAATCCAAAACCTTTGCACTTGTTTGTGTTGAAGTCGCGGATAACCTTCACGTTTGTCACGGCTCCGAAGGGTCCGAACATTTGCCACAGGATACTCTCATCTGCATCAGGAGCTAAATTGTACACAAAAATGCACCATCCGGTTCCTGCGTGTCCTGGGATATTGATCCCAGCCAAACTGGTCATTCCATCAATGGTCATTGGAGAAAACCTGCTAATCAATGTAGAAGAGTAAAAAGAAAGAAAGAAAGAAAGAATTCTTTTTTTAGAAGAAAACTTTTTTCAAGATTAGAATGAAATCTATTTTTATATATCAACATGCTTTCAGTAACTTAAACCAAGTCCCTTTCTGCCTACATGTTATGGATCAATTGTTTCTTCCTTCAAGTATGCCTTTTTGTTAAAATATTTATAGACATATGCAAAGGCAGTCTGGTGTAGTGATTAAGATGCTGACCTAGAAACAAGGAGACTGAGTTCTAGTTCTGCCTTAGGCATGAAAGCCAGCTGGGTGACTTTGGGTGGCTCTCCTTCAGCCCAATCCACCTCATAAGGCAGTTGTGGGGGAAACAGGAAGAGGAAGGATTATTAGGGATGTTTGTCACCTTGAGTTATTGATAAAAACAATAAAGGCAGGATAAAAAATATTTTTAAAGCACTTGATTAGTGTTATAGTGCCGTTTGACCAAAGGTTTGTGCCACTTATGTGACTTTAATACAAATTTACTGTGAATAATAAAATATAGTTGCCGTGATGCTCTGTAGTAAGTCTTTCTCAAGTCAGATTATTTTGCTTTTTGCTTGGGCTGCGGATAAGCTGACTAATTCAATTACTTTCAATGCTGATACGACAGAAAAGCAAACTGTAGTCAGCTATTAGAAAGTCTAAGGAATATTGTGATTGCCATGTTTGAAATGTGGTTAACCAAGGTTTTTGAGAATTTGCTTTTGGTGTGTCGGGAATAATATAAACAAAAAAATTATATAAAAATAAGTGATTTAATTTTAACAAGTAACTTTGTTCAAAACTCTGTATCTCCCCACCCCGATGGCACCAGATACCAGTTCTCCAGAACATGGGCTGCAGAGAGAGAATCCATCTACTAAAAATTCATGTTGTGCTTTTAGATAGACACAACCAAATAGAAATCTCTTACTATTTTAGCTAAGGACTGGCTAGCAATATCTTCTTTTAAAAAGAGAAAGGAACAGTAAGAGTTTTGCTTATAGTGCTAGTATTCAATTTCCGGAATCTTTTGTTTAATTCCTTTTAAAAACCTAGTTTTTAACTAATCTCTATGTAACTTTTTTTCCCCCAAAAGACAATTATATTAATAACAAAATGATGGAAAAGTAAAAAGTACAAATGTATTTCCTTCAATTGTTCATATTTAGTCTTTATTGTGTTGTTTCACCATGAATTTAGCAAATTATTTAGCACAACTGAACACTTATTCAACAGAAAAAAATTGCTTCAGATTTCTGATGTTACATCTAGGTTTTGGTTTGTTTGTTGTTGTGTACCTCCCTGAGTCGCCTTTGGCAAAATGGGTGGCTATATAAATTCGATAAAACCAACAAAAATAATCCTACATGAAATATACATTCTTGAGACTGAAGCTCCAAATGGCCTTATGGAATTATTATAACTCTTAACTTTTTAGGTAATATAACATACTTGATATGGTATGCTTATTGTTTATTGCTGCTCCAAATCTACCTGCTTGTTGTACAGACAGATGACTAAAAAAACCCGCATGCCTGGTGTTGGCCTCTTAATTGTTAAAATGTCCTTTTGAGTATATAAAGGTGTTCCCCTCGCACATATGTGCTAGTCATTCCCGACTCTAGGGGGCGGTGCTCATCTCTGTTTCAAAGCCGAAGAGCCAACGCTGTCCGAAGATGACTCCATGGTCATATGGCCGGCATGACTAAACCGTGAAAGCGCATGGAACACTGTTACCTTCTCACCAAAGGTGGTTCCTATTTTTCTACTTGTATTTTTACATGCTTTCGAACTGCTAGGTTGACAGAAGCTGGGACAAGTAAAGGAAGCTAATTAGGAATTTGAACCGCCGAACTGCCGACCATTCTGATCAAGCTCAGCATCTTAGCCACGCATCCCTAAATTTTAGTATATAAGACGCCCACATTCTTTCAAATTGAAAGACTGATACAAAAGACTCCCAAATAAGTAATTTAAATGGCAGATACTGGGTGCCCTAAACAATGCTAGAAAGCTGATAAAGTAAGTGATAAATGGAAACAAATGATTACCTCTGTATCTGCAAAGATCACTCAATATCTAACACATGAAGTACCAATACTCTTAGTTCAAACAAGAAGTTATTAGTAAAAGTAATTATGGATCTAACACAATTTGTTATTACCTCTTTACTCCGTATGCCATATTGAGCAGATTGTCCAACCTGCAAAACACATTTAGCAAAAGGTTTATTTAGCCTTTCAATCTTTCACTTTGATTATGTTATGTGCTAGATTTTCTGAACTTCACTTTATGCAAAATTGCAGTTGTGCGATGATTATACACTGGCATAGCTTGAATTTTGCTGAAGAGATACTGTCCAAGAATTCTCATAAATACAGCATCAAGTTCAGTTGACATTATGTAATTATATAAAAAAAGGCACTCAGACTCCGTATTTTAATTCTGGATAAGCAAGCCCATTAGATATGTCTGAAGTGATACAATATACACATTAATGTAGTTCAGATGCTATATTTAATATAGCGATCCTTTTAGAAATACGAACACCAAAGACTAAACAATTTTGCCAATATTTCCATGCCTTTCTCTGAAAACTCGTAGGGATAAGTGAATGAAAAGTATGTCTCTGTGTGAGAAACAGTACGTACATAACATTATTCTGCAGAAAATCTTATAGCAATTTTATTTCTCAAGATTATGAATATATGATTATAAAATTATCTTGATGCACTGTAGATTTTAAGCTGGTAAAATTTAGCTATCTACTGCCAGAAACTGCAGCTATGTTAGAAATCTACACATTTCGGCATAAAGGAACCAAGGAATCACATTTTTTAAAAGTCTTAACATTTGATTTATCACCAAGTATGAACTTTTTACAAACCAAGTAGTTAGTTGTTTGCTCCACTGTAATGGAAATGATATTTAGGGTAATGCTGGATTTAAATAATTGCTGAGAAATCAAAACAAGTCAGGCTATAATATTAACTATATTCTATGATATTAACTATATTCCTCAGTTAATTAAAGTTAGGAGAAGAGGACATATGCATTGCAAAACTGGTTCCCATTTTCTTTTAAATTCACATTAAGAGATACTTTAGATGTATTTCCCCCACTTCCAAAAAAGCTACCATGTGCAGCTTCCAAGAGAATGTAAATATACATAGCCTTTCTGAAGGAAAAGAACATCTGGTGCTGCAGTGCTTGGTTAGACTAGATTGTGGGCTGTTACATTTAAAGTTCCTGCCAATTTTTCTTTTGTCTGAAGTTTGTATGCCACAAATGTTGTTGTCCTTTAAAACACCCTTATGGCAGTTATATCAGGAGGAAATGCTGAAGTTCAACAATCTGAATCAGATTGTTGAACTTCAGATGAGACTCAGAAAAATAAGTAAGCAAGCTAGTTTACTGCAACTGAGTGGACAATGCCAACATTTTTATCATATAAACCTAAAACTTTTCTTCAGGAATACTCACATGGATGCTGAGTCATTACTTTCAAAACTAGAACAGCTTTACCTGTGACATAATATATAGTAACTTGAAACTCCTAGGTTATTAAGTAGAGGCCCAATCAACATGCACACCACAAATTTTAAAAGAAAATATGGTATGTACACTCAGACAATTCTCCCCATTTAGGAATATCATCTTGATTTTTATTTCTGGCTACAGCCTTTAGACCACAAAGAAATTGTATCAAGATCTCAAATATCCTGATATAGTCATCACCCTCTTCATCATTCCAGGAAGGCATTCACCTATCTAAGAGATGTAAAATGATTTTAAAAATTGCTTCTGTCTTAGTTAACAATTGGGGGGAGGGGGAGGAGCATCTAATGACTAAAAACCATATTAAGATTGTTCCATATTAGTTATCAACTTGTCGCTGGATGCAACCCAAAATTTCCTTTGTTTAAAGAATAATGGGGAGAAACAAATATGAAATATTTTGGCTTGCTTTTCAGTCAACTGTACATGTCATGCAACAGGCATGATTTCTGCAGTTAAACCTCCTAATAACTTATTCAAAATTTGAGTATAACTTCTGCAATCTTCAGATATTGATAATTCGGTATGATTTATTTTGCTTCAGGGGAAGCAGATGTAGAGCTCAATAAAACACTCTTATTTTTAATAGAGGTTATTTTGGCCAGTCATTAAAAGTCTCTAGAATATGTTAACTATTAATTAACAATTGGACAAAAGGGAGAGAAGACCACTGTTGATGGAGAGGGTTTTTTTTTCTTTTCCTTTTTAAAAGTTGATTGAAAAATGTGTGAGAAGTACCGATATTCATTAATGACCTGTGTATTTTACAGGTTTCTAATCCACATTGTAAATTTACAGGGTTTTTTAAAAAAATGATATTTCTGCTAACACTTGCACATTAACCAACTAAAAAAATGTCCATAAGATGATAAATCAAATTATTTTTGAAAGCATAGAAATATGTATTTTTCCAGTTTTGGAATAAACATGCAACTTTTAACAATAAGGTGACTGGCAATATTTATGTTTTAATGCAAAATTCTAATAATTATCAATTTTACCTGGTATTGTTGGTATTTGAACTCAAGTCTTTCAACCACTTGAATACAAATTATTACATATTTAGATTTCTCGAGAGAATAAAGAATGGGAAGATATTCACAAGAGGGAATACTGCTTTTGAATTACTGTATTGTAATTCTTTTAAGACCAAGTCTTTTCCTCTTACAATATTTAGTGAAGATAGAACTTTATTTTGCTTTAACAGTAGCACTGCTTCCGTTTAACTACTTCCACTTTCAAGAGCTTTATTGTAAAACACACAGCTTCTAACAAAACAGTCATTTACATCCATTACCAAGTAGTAAGAATTGTATAGAAGTTGCCATTAAAACAGTCTTAGTCTATCTATCTTTGTGAATAACAGTAGCCAATAATTTGAATCCTACCATCTACATATCCAGGTTAAGCAAATAGTAATGAGTGAACAGCAAATTAGCACTGGTGAAATACGAATACAAAAAAACTTGGTATAATGGTAGCTCCATTAACAAATAACACACTGACTTAAGGTTTCAGTTGCTTCTGTATTTCCAAAACAAATCCAGGCAGAAAATTGTACAGATCTTTTAAAAAAGTAAATTATGTTTGTACACATGTATATATTAATTTGTTTCCCACTGTGAAATAAAGAACATAAAAACAGTAGCATTTTTTCGATGTCATATGTTTAGAAGTGGAATCTAGTCAGACATTAAAATGCTAAGTTGGTTGCTGCACATAATTAACCTGCTAAGATTAGCTGACATTTAGGCATTTTCTTCAGGCAGCTGCAGGTAGATATGCAATGGCATGAGTTAAAACTACTGATTTAATATTATTGGTTTCTGCAAGTCAGAATGAGCTTTTCACAGGCTGGATTCAGCACCAGCTCTGCTCCTTCTCTTAAACTCCCTAGAAGGAACTTAACATCCTGACAAAAAAAAAAAAAGTGATGCAATTTACTTCTGTCTTTTTGTCAGGAAATAAAATAAAACTCCAATAATGAAACACTGGAAAATACCCCCAAAGCAGGGGAAAAGAATAACAAATTTCAGCACTGTGCCCTCTGCTGACTTCCTTGCATTATTGCTCCCCTGTTCATTGTCGTTCTCAATAGTAATTTCCAAAAAAACGTATATCTGCCCACAGAAAAGGTTAGCTCCCCTGCCAAAGCTAACCTGAATCATACTTTATTAAAGTATCAACTATCTTGATAATGGCAATCCAAGGAATCGTTTTTATTTACTACACGAGACCAAGTAAGCAACATATAACAACATACTGTATCCAGCATCTTAGTGACTGTTCTCTCCATGTTGGTGGAAATCCTAAAAGACCAATATTCTGAAATCTTAGGATGTATTTTAGAGGATATCCATGTAAAGTCTCTAGTACAATTCATACTCCTCCAATACTTCCAAGCTTCAACCTTTTGAGAAATTTTATCTGCATTATCAAGCATCATGCATTGAAGTGACTATCCTTAAGGAAACTCTTGAAAGAGACAGAAAAACTCATATTCTTTGACTCAGCCCTCTCACTTCAATAAAAGACATGAAGATTTCACCTTCTGTATGGTTTTATATTACAATGCGATTCATCACTGAGGATTGTTTTCAGGAAAAATATCCAAATCAACACATTTAATCTTGCCTGTACAGACAGTCGTCAACTAGCAATAGTTCGTTTAGTGACTCCCTGAAGTTACAACAGCACTGAAAAAATGACATAACCATTTTTCACACTTGTGATCTTTGCAGCATCCCCATGATCATATGATCAAAATTCAGACAGTATTTATGACCGCTGCAGTGTCCCAGGCTCATGGGATCATCTTTTGTGACCTTCTTACAGCAAAGTCAACGGGGAAGCTAGATTCATTTAACAACTGTGTTACTAACTTAACAAGTGCAGGAGTCCCTTAAAATTATAGCAAGAAAGGCTGTAAAACGGGGCACAACTCAGTTAACAATTGTGTTCGTAAGTTGAGGACTATCTGCAAAAGCTTTACTAATAACTTACGACTTGTGGAAATACTTTTGAGCGTTCTGAAGATCCAGATTTTAATTTCCAGAATGGCATGAAGAATAAAATCACCTAACAACAGTCACACAGACTGAACCTGCGGACTCAAGCTAAAGTTGCTATTTTAAGTGAGACTCTGCTTAAAGTCTGGTGTTATCAGAGCCAGTGCCAAATAAAAAGAGAGTTACAAAGTACACATATACTTTCCCAGCCTCTGAGGCCCTCAATCTTTAACTGCCTTTAAAACACTTCAACTAACAACAGTAGTACAGCAATGGCAAGCATTATGTACTTGCATTATTGAAGACAACTGCAAAGACAAGCTCTTTAAAATCTATGCAAACACATAAATATACACACACACACTTCTACATTTTGTGTGTGCAGCAATGTCTTCCTAAATTTCCGAGAGGAACCTGAACAATGCCTATGTTAATATGAACTGAGCAAGCAACACCGTTCTCATTTGGAATGCATAGCTCTTTTATTTGACAAATCACCAGAGCAGAACGGATTAAAAACTCAAGCAATCCTTAACATTCGATGTTAAAAATTGCTCTCGAAAACATGATCTAATGTGCTGTTTTAAAAAGAAAATGGAAAGAAATGCAGTGAAGTCTATCTTTGTGGAATGGAAAAAGACGTTCAAAAAACGAATGGCAACCTTGGGATTCGTCCTTCCATTTCTGAACCTGTAAATGCACATTTCCAGCATTCAGGGCCTATCCCCTTCAGAGTCATCTACCACTACCGCTGAAATAATGAATATCCTTTAGACGATAAGCCGGCAGCCCATGGCATTGTGAGAAAGATCTAGTCAGGGTTTTTTAAGGCCACTGGAGATTGCGTGCCCCAGCCCTGGCACCAGCTATTTCTGCAAAAGTTCATTTACCTCTTGTTCATGTCAGTGCAGCAACAATTCCCCAGTGGCCTTACTTCAGGCACGAGGCAATCTGGAATTCTTCTTCTGACCATTGCTAACTCTGCCCTGGCACTCAGTTCTGGAGCAGGCAGTCTGCCTATGGAGAAAGGGCAAGTCTACTTTTATTCAATATTCAGCGGCTTCACAGAATATCCTTTGAACAACAAAAACAGAGCAGAAACTGAATACTCCAGAAATCCACTGAATACTGAATAAAAAAAACATTTGGGTTTTTTGTTCCCCCTGCTCCAAATGAACGGTTCACTAGAATGAATGTGGTTCCCCGCCCCCCTAGGTGAACAAATAGCACAACATGCAAAGAAGCTGTTTGGATTAAGTTGTTTAGGTGAGATTGCCATTGGCCAGGTGTTTAAATAAGCACGTTGTTTGTTTGTTTTAAATTAAAGTCCCAAAGTTTCTATAAGACAAAGTTTATCTGAGCTTTCTGCTACTTAGTGAGCACAACTAATCTCTCTCTTCTCTCTTGCATTCACCCAGGAAAATAGCATCAAGTTCAAAATAAGCCTGTTTATCCCCTCTCTTGATCTCCCCCTCTCTCGAACACAAATCTTTCATAAAACAACACTAAAATAAAAGCCCCGAGCAGTTAGTGAATGTAGATTAATACAGTATTTGTTTCAATTCATGCCATCTGTCTTTTTCAGCGCACTAAAATATCACAGAGAAAAACGTATGGCTGATAGCACTGTGTGTCATCAGAAGAGAGATCCATACAAAATAATGGAAAACCACTGGGGGGAAAAAATCCATTTCTCCCCATTCCAAAAAGGATGCAGAATAATTACTGAGACTCCACTGCAGGAAAAAAAAACAGGATTTCTTTCAAAGTAAAGAAGACTTGATATAGAAGAAACAGGGTTTAGACAGGTTTTCTACTCTGTGGAAACGTCTTATTCTAACGGTTTATCAAATATCCCTAAAAGCATCTTGCAAATTGAACGACAGATACTTTCCATTAAATATTACTACCTGCCTACATAAAACTCTCTTCTTTTTATAGCTACCAACAGATGGCAGTGCCTCAAAGTATTTTCTGCTATGTCTGTCAGATATTAAATTTAATAACCAATAGTTCTCATGTGAGGAAAATATATTTCTACAGCAGGGGTGTCCAAACTTGGGAACTTTAAGACTTGTGGACTTCAACTCCCAGAATTCCCCAGCCAGCTATGCTATGCTGGCTGGGGAATTCTGGGAGTTGAAGTCCACAAGTCTTAAAGTTCCCAAGTTTGGACACCCCTGTTCTACAGTGATGCTGGTTGGGGGGGGGGGGGAAATTCCAGAATGGTTGACATAAGAAACAATGTACAGTTCCACGTACCTAAAACGTTGAGCTTGCTGAGCAAGAGGTCCTGGGTACCTCCTATTTGGAGACTGGTACAGCTGGGAGAGGATGGCCTGATTTGTTTTTTGGCTTGGATTGTTGGCAAACTTTACAGTGATGGGCTCCGTGGCCCCGGGAGGTTTCTGCCCATTCAAGCCCTTGATGGCTTCTTCAGCTTCAATCCGCTTGTCAAACCGGATAAACCCCACACCTCTTGAAACTCCTGCATAAAAGCACAAAGGAATCCGACCATTATTTCCAAGCATTATAGTAACCTCCTCCCCAAAGAACTTGATTTTTTCCCAGGCATAAATAAGAATCATAGAAATCAAAGCACAAAAAAGAACCAGATTCAACAACTGAAGTGGATTTTTATAAGAAGCAATATAACATATAAAGCTTTGGCAAGGAAGCAGGAATACAAGAGATGGGAACCAAACGGTGGGTGAAACCACATTTGTTTATAAGAGACAAAGCAGAATGAAACAAGGCATCAAAATACAGGCAAAAACTCTGTTATGCCCTCCCATACCTTTACTCCTAGTATTTAAACTTCGGAAAATAATAATAATGGCTTCTTAGATGTGCATTTGGTGATTGTGTCAAGAATGAGAGATGGATGAGTTGGAATGGATCTGGCTGTTTGGTTATTACAAGATGCTATATATTTTAATATTATCATTATGTTGAATTTATGATGATAGTTCCTATTGGTTTTTTTTTTACTATATTTGACAATTTTTCATTATTTATTAGGGATCCGATGGCTCAGTGGCCAAGACACTGAACTTGCTGATCAGAAAGGTCGGCAGTTCAGATCCTTAGCACTGCGTAACGGAGTGAGCTCCCGTTACTTGTCCCAGCTTCTGCCAACCTAGCAGTTCGAAAGCACATAAAAAATGCAAGTAGAAAAATAGGGACAACCTTTGGTGGGAAGGTAACAGCATTTCGTGTGCCTTCAGTGTTTACTCATGTTGGCCATATGACCACGGAGACGTCTTCGGACAGAGGGGCTCTTCGGCTTTGAAATGGAGATAAGCACTGCTCCCTAGAGTTGGAAATGACTATATGTGCATGGGGAACCGTTATCTTTTTAATTATTTATTACAAGCTGCCCAGAGTTGCCTGATTGAAACAGCACAGAAACATCTATACTACCGTTGTTAACAAATAAATACCAGACCCAGCTTAATATTAAATCTGGTTACAAACATGCCACTGGATTTAGTATAATATGACATATTCACATTAAGCTATTTATTTTAATTTAGATACTGTCCAAGTTCAAATAACTCTAGCCAGTTCACAACTGGCTACATGAAAACCAATGCAAATCAAAAACGAGATGGGATCCAGACAAAATGAAAAGAATAAGAGGGAGGACAATCAGGACTGCAAGACTTTATGAAATGTGAACAGGCTGGGAGCCCACAAATTTCAATCTCATTCCAAAGGATGGGTGCTACAGAGAAGGTGGCTTCCTGGATCTCTATAGGTGACATTGTTAACTGAACTGATCCAGAGCATGTCAACTCTGCTAGGATGTACTTGCTATGCAGAAACCATGGGAGTAAGGTAGATCCTTAAATAATCTGGCCACATGCCATGAAGAAAGGCTTTACAGGTAATAACTGGTACCTTGAATTGCACCTAGAAGCAGACTGGTAACCAGTGCAGCTCATGGAATAGATGTGTCATAGGAACATACTGTCCATCAATGCCCACATCACTGCAATCTGTGGTTGAAACTTCAAAGTGTGAGTTTTTAAGGCTAGCCGATGTACAGCGCACTGCAAATCAAACTTTGAGATGACTAGAGCTTAAGTGACCCACTGAAAAGCCTCATGAACCAATGAACTTGATGGAGCTAAGCAAAGACACCCTTGGCTAGAGTTTCCACCTGCTATTTTAGCAGGAGCTGTGAGTCCAAGAGGACCCTCAGACTGCACAACACTCTTGATTGGAAAATGCTACCCTATCCAAGAGTATGAATGAAAAAGTCCTCAGATCTGGGTAGCTTTAACCCAGCGGTTTTCAACCTGTGGGTCGCCTAAGACCATCCACCTCCACTGGCATCGCCCATGCTCAGCAGCATGTCCTGAAGCGGCAGGTGCATGAAGAATGCCGCGTGGCGAAGCAGTCTCCTCCCGGCTCCGGGTGCAATCCAGACGCTGCCCCGCCCGGTCTCCACGCCAGGGAAAGGCCGAGGCGCCGAAGGGGGAGAGAGACGGGTTCTTCTGGATGGCGGATTAGCCTCGGCTCCGACAGACGTCTGAAGCGAGCACGGTCGGCGGTGCCGCTTCAACCCAGTCGCCTGCACAAGGGCTCAAAGGTGCCCGGAGAGCAGGAGACCGGCGGGGCAGTCAGGCCACCCGCTTCAGCCAGCGGGATGGGCTCTCACCCAGGCAGGCACTTGCCGGAATTCAAGCCACCTTGGGCCTGGACGCTGCCTTTGCCGCCTCTGGTACTGTCCTGCAGGCTAAACTGAGCTCGGAAGCTTTTTGGCCTCACGGAAGGGCTGGCAGGAGAGGCCGGAAGGGAGGACAGGCCTTTATGGTTGGGGTCACCACAACATGAGGAACTGTATTAAAGGGTCGCGGCATTGGGAAGGTTGAGAACCACTGCTTTAACCCAACCAGTAGAAGGTAATTCTTGTAGCAGATAGCAGGATCAGACATTTCTATTTTGCCAATCAACTCGCACAAGAAGTTTTGCTATAGAAAAAAATCCATCAGGAAAATTTAATGTTGTTGCAAACAAATATATATGGAGTCACCCAGAACAGGGTATTGAATGAAATTTTCATGGATTCAAAGTATATCCAGGATTATTGATTGATTGCTTACAGTTAAATGCAACATCAGTCTGGACAGGAAGATTTCCAAGAGAATATGTGTATGCAAACATTCATGGCTGTGGCCAGGAAAGGGAAATCTATTGGACACAATTCATCCTGAAATAGCTGTGAAGGACTAGAGACAATTCAGTCTAATAGTTTTAGAATCAGACAAAGACTGTAGAGACCATTGTTCAAATCATAACGGACCACAGAACTCTTTGGATAATTTTGCTCTATTCTCTACTCCATCCTACTTTGTGTAGCTGTGGTTTAGAAGCAATTTTAATTAGGGAAGATTTCCTGACATATTTCTTGATCTCTCTTGGGGGGGGGGGAGGGATGACAGGGTATTCTGCAATTAAATATATATATGCTTATACCAAATATTGATACAGTTAAAAAGCCTATGGAAACTAAGTTTAGCATATTGAAACACAAAACTATCTAAATATATTGTTGATTTTTATCTGTGCTGTAGAATGACAACTTCTCCCAAACCAGCAGTAAATCTGAAGTGAGAGGACTGAAATGCAATAAATAAATATACACATACATAATCAAAAATGTAGTTATATGTGTATTTAAAATAATACAATTGACAGTCCTGGAAAGCTTATGGGATATTTGCATTATAACTATTGCTATTATTATTGGGGGGGGGGGGGAGAGATAGACAAAAGATTTAAACATCTAAGGAGGGAAAGGGGAAAAGTAACTATTTTGATGACTTTAGTGTAGACTTTTATAACAACTAACCTTATAACAACTATTTATATAACAATCTGTCTTATGCCACTTCTGCCAGTTTGTCTCCTGCAGCAACACACCTTTATTCTCAAGGTAAAGAGATACTATCCTCAGAAGCTTGCAATCTCCAAACAGCCAAATTTCTCTTTTTATTTCTGTTAGTCAAGCAATATGAAGGTTTGGATGTTTAATTTGGAATGCTAGAAGAAAGCAAGGCAAAATGGACAGGCCTGCTTTTTTCTTTTATTCCATACAAGAAGAATATGTGCCCCCCCTTTTTTTTTCTTGTTGCTTGTAAAGTGCTATTTGCTTTGTTCTGCTAACTTCTGATCTAATCTGGCGTTATTAGAGGAAACTATCCTTTATTAGATGCCGTTTTGATCTAGTAACAGACCTTTTCATCTTTCCCTTAAAATGATTATGATGAAGGCAGCCTCCAAGAAACCCAGCACAGCAATCCTAGGCTTCCTTACTTAGAGAAGAAACTCCAGCTGTGTTCAGTGAGACTTGTTCCCATATATTTCACACAAAATTGTAGCCAAAAAAAGTAATACTTTGTGAAGCTACAATTCTATGTATATTTACCAGGGACCAGTTCCTCTGAATTCATTAGGATTTGCATAGCATTGTGCTATTAGGTGAAGGGCATTATCCTATTTATTTATAAATATATCAAATGGCAATTCTGTATTATGATAGAATTTATACCACTACATTTAATACATGAATATTTACTACACTATAACAGTTTATTTTGCAAAAACTATTTTGAAGCTTCAAAATTTTGGAGATGTTTTTTGTCCTTAAAGCGGCAGCTCCTTTAAATTCAGATAAGTAGTTCTGAAATCTTGGCTGCAACAATTTGAGATCCATTAATCAATTCTTTCTATCAACATTGATGGCTAAGAAAGAAATAATAAGATGTAAGCAATATATAATAATATATATCTAAATACATTATCTGTCTCTTTGCTCTCCAGTGTTTTACCAGATGTCAATTGATAAAATCTATTGCTTACAAGGAAAGCTCACAAATTCAATTTCTAATATATGATGCAGGTTTAAGACAATACTTATCTGAACCTATAAAAGCATTTATTTATAGCTCAGGGTTGAAAGGAGGGGTCCTTTGATGCACTTGGTTGTTTTCTTGCAGATGTTTTATCATTCAGACAACTTATCTGATCTATTGGAAACTGAACTTCTGCCACTGAGACACAATGATTTTTACTGGGAGCAGAATTTGATATGACATTTAAAAATATAGTTAATAGCAGAGGTGATTTTGTGCCGGTTCTGTCACTGCGTTAAATTGTTTGCTAGTCTGAACTGAATAATTACTGATGAGTTACTGCGCAGGTCGTAAGGTCTTATCTGACAATGATGTACTGTGCATGCTTAACATGTTTATTACACACATTCCAGATACTTTTTTTCCCTTTTGATCTTTGTCCGTCTTCCAGGAAACTGGGAGACAGAATTGCTTTTATCAAAATGTAACAATTAGATAGTTTTGTTTTATTTTCCATTTCTTATTTTTGTATTAAAGCTTGTTTTTCATTAGAATATGTTTCTCCAGAATTTTTATTTCTTTTCTTCGCACCTTAAAGATAATGCTGTTTGGAAAAGCCGCGGTCTAAGCCTCATCTAGTTCAGGGTGAAATATTCTTCCCCTGACAGGTTCGCCCTGGTTTGGGCTCTGCCCACCTGCCCTGACATCATCACGGATGCTCTGTGCATGTGCAGAAGGTTCAGCGCATGCACAGAAGGGCCATGTGTGAGCTCCCGGTTCGGAACCAGTAGCGAAGCTAAGAGGATTTCATACCTGGTTGATAGGTATACTTTCCATGAATTTAATAATTTTCCGTTTGGCAGTAAGTTTGCTTAAAGCATGATGGTACACTTCCAGTAAATACCACATGAACTAATATATTCCAGATTACAAATCTGAACTCCAAATTATTGCATTTCAAACTCCAGTTTTGAAATAGATGAAATTTAGTTTCATCTAAATTTTCTTTTTCTAAAAAAAATTATCTGTGTAGCTCAGGGGTGTCAAACACAATTTCATTAATGGCTGCATAAGGGTTGTGTTTGATCTTGGGGGGGGGGGCAGAGTAGGCATGGCCAGGTTGGATGTGGCCAGCTTGATGTCATTCGTGTCGGGGGCACCTGTGGTGGCCCGAGCGCTCTGCCAGAGAAAATGGGCTCCTGAGCTCTGTTTTCGGCTACGATGGCGTCCTGCAACCCTCTGCCAGTAAAAATGGAGCTCAGGAGGGCAGCTAGAAGAGATACAGTGAGCCAGTCCTTCGCTGTTTCCAGGGCGGTCCTGCAGGCCAGATCTAAGCACCCTGGTGTAGCTCAATTTTCTCAGCTATCATTTTTAGTTACATACATTGTAAGCTATAAACCATCTGCACTTTATCCTTGAAGTCTTGAAGCTCCTTTGTTATACCTTTACATTTGAAAAACAGTTGTCAATATATATTCAGGCTTACGATTAGGATAAATTTTGCTTAGGTTGGTTTTAAAGGAGAATTTCATCTAGTGTCTTGAAGCATAATACAATACAATACAATAGCAGAGTTGGAAGGGACCTTGGAGGTCTTCTAGTCCAACCCCCTGCCTAGGCAGGAAACCCTATACCGTTTCAGACAAATGGCTATCCAACATCTTCTTAAAGAGTGTTGGAGCATTCACAACATCTGGACGCAAGCTGTTCCACTGATTAATTGTTCTAACTGTCAGGAAATTCCTCCTCAGTTGTAAGTTGCTTCTCTCCTTGATTAGTTTCCACCCATTGCTTCTTGTTCTACCCTCAGGTGCCTTGGAAAATAGTTTGATTCCCTCTTCTTTGTGGCAACCCCTGAGATATTGGAACGCTGCTATCATGTCTCCCCTAGTCCTTCTATTAAACTATACATACCCGGTTCCTGCAACCGTTCTTCATATGTTTTAGTCTCCAGTCCCCTAATCATTTTTGTTGCTCTTCTCTGCACTCTTTCTAGAGTCTCCACATCTTTTCTACATCGTGGTGACCAAAACTGAATGCAGTATTCCAAGTGTGGCCTTACCAAGGCATTATAAAGTGGTATTAACACTTCACGTGATCTTGATTCTATCCCTCTGTTGATGTAGCCTAGAACTGTGTTAGCTTTTTTGGCAGCTGCTGCACACTGCTGGCTCATATTTAAATGGTTGTCCACTAGGACTCCAAGATCCCTTTCACAGTTACTATTGTTGAGCAAGGTACCACCTATTCTGTACCTGTGCATTTCGTTTTTGTTGCCTAAATGTAGAACCTTACTCTTTTCACCATTGAATTTCATTTTATTAGATAGTGCCCAATGTTCAAGTTTGTCAAGATCGCTCTCTATCTTTAGCCTATCTTCTGGAGTGTTGGCTATTCCTGCCAGCTTGGTGTCATCTGAAAATTTGATGAGTTCCCCATTTATTCCCTCATCCAAATTATTGATGAAGATGTTGAAGAGTACTGGGCCCAAAACAGAGCCTTGGGGTACTCCACGGGATCGCATCCTACCACATACTTCCCTGCGACCAATTCGCTCTCACAGGGAGGGACTCCTCCTGGTGCCGTCCACTAAGCAATGCCAACGGGCGGCGCCTAGGAGTAGAGCCTTCTCTGTGATGGGCCCAACCCTCTGGAATGACCTCCCCCCGATATCAGAACCACCACCGACTTCCGCTCCTTCCGACAAAAACTGAAGACTCACCTGTTCCGTTTAGCCGGCTTGGCCCATTCATAGTCTTATTTTACCTCCTGGCAGATATTTTTAATTGGGTATTTTTAGGGGTTATTTTTAAACATTGTTTTAATTGCTTTACTTTAGGTACAGTTTTTTACAGCCTCCTCTTTTAAGTATTTAAGTATTTCGTATTTAACTATGTTTGTATTTATTCCTATGTATTTATGTGTTTTTAATCTGACTGTACACCGCCCC
Source organism: Natrix helvetica (assembly GCF_964273705.1). Classification (NCBI taxonomy): domain Eukaryota; kingdom Metazoa; phylum Chordata; class Lepidosauria; order Squamata; family Natricidae; genus Natrix; species Natrix helvetica. Next base: position 86,026,596 of record NC_138552.1, read on the forward strand.
GAGTCCCTTTTGGGAGAGGGGGCGGTAAAAAGTTTAAAATAAAGTAAAGTAAAGTAAAGTCCACTGCATACCTCCCTCCATGTAGATGCAGTTCCATTGAGGACTACACGTTTAGTGAGGTTGGTCAGCCAGTTACGAATCCATCTGGTGGTGATGCTGTCCAACCCACATTCTTCTACTTTATCTAGTAGTAGGTTATGGTCTACCTTATCAAATGCCTTACTGAAGTCCAAGTAAACTATATCAACGGCATTCCTCTGGTCCACTAATTATGCCACTTTGTCAAAGAATGCAATAAGATTAGTCTGACATGATCTGTTTTTGACAAACCCATGTTGACTTTTGGCTATTACTTTGTTTGCTTCTAGGTGTTCGCTAATTCGTTGCTTGATTATCTTTTCCAGAAACTTTCCTGTATTGAGGTCAGGCTGATAGGTCTGTAGTTTCCTGGATCTGTTTTTTTCCCTTTTTTGAAGATGGGAACCACATCAGCTCTTTTCCAGACCTCTGGTAGCTCCACGGTGCTCCAGGATCTATATCCTAAATCTAATACGACGTCCATATTGGGAAAACAGCTGTTCTAGCGCTTTGTGTGTCATAGTTTGAAAAACCCAATAGTACATGCAAGCAGCACAAAAGCTGTTTTAAAAAAATCCCAGTGGCTGATGTAATCCCATCAATTTTAAGACAAAAAGAAAAATAAAGGATAAAATAATACTCTAATTATACCATCATAGAAAACCTAATTTTTTGAGAAGCACATTTCTTTCATCATTCCTGTGGGAAACTAAATACTATTTTTGCATTAAATGGGAACCAAGTGTTATTTTAAAATTATTTTATTAAAACAAGTCACAGATGTACCCCCTTTTTTTGTTTGAAACTTGGCTTAAACTTTTAAAGGAACCCAATCAAATTGTTAAAATTGAAGTGCTTAAAGAATTCTAATGAATATTTTCCTAATATTTTGTAATTTCTCTGAAAATAAATCAGTCAAATTATTGTATGGAGTATATTCCATAGTATAATCCGCCCAATGCATTACATTGCTTCATTTGTATCACATATAGAAAGATAACAAGACCAATGTATTCACTGAGTTGGCAATACCTGGAGAACAAAAATCGGATTTACCAAAAATGAACCCTTCAATATTTATGTATCAAGTCAATCTTCCTTTCAGTCTTATTTTTTAAAAAAAATCTAGTTATTTGTTTTTCTCAGGATCTTGCATTATCCTAACATTGAAAAATGGGAATTGTAAGGTTTGTTTTAAAGCCTAAATGATGATTATGAGTTTGTGTTTCGCATTTTCTTAGTTTAAGGAAACTGCTAAGAGCACTACAGTACAAGACTTTACTCCCCCCCCTTTAAAATATACACTTTTTTTTAGCATTTTATAAGGAACATTTTCTTCATTCAATGCTTGAGATTACAGCAACTATAAATTTATTACAAGGCATGAAACAGGCTTCAAATATGCAGCTTCAAGGTGGAAATGACTCAGCCTTGCCTGACTACAAACCAAGAGTTATTTTTATCCATGCATATTTATGAACAATTCCAACAGAAAATTGTATTTTCTGCCCCACATAAACTTTTATATGTTCAATATTTTGAAGGCTGAGAAAGACAGGGCAGAGCAGCTTTCTACTTACCAGTGACTTGGTCAACGAGAATGCGGGAAGTTATAATACGTCCATATTGGGAAAACAGCTGTTCTAGCTCTTTCTGTGTCATAGTTTTTGGGAGACCGCTGACGTACAGATTTGCATCTCTAATAGAAGCTGAGCTTGGCCGTGCATAAGAAACCTGCACAATGAAAAAAAGCAACTTGATCATGCAAATGACCGTATAATTGGACTAGACGGTTGCCTACTTTTAAAAACACATACTCTACTTTCAGATCATACATCCTTGGCCTGTTTTGTCTATTATTGTATCATGGAAGGAAGCAGGGCAGAATGCCATCTGTATGGGAACCTAATGGGATTATATTAAACCAGGAGACACGGTTTGTTTGGGATCAGGTGCTCTCTGTGGCTGTTCTTTGTTGCTTTAGAGCAGAGGTGGGGAACCATGGCCCTTTTATGACTGTGGACTTCAATTCCCAGAATTTCTGAGCCAGTCCACAAGTCATAAAAGGGCTTCCCCCACCCATGCCCTAGAGCAGTGATGGTTAACCTTTTGGGCACCGAGTGCCGAATCTGGAGAGTGCATGCGCCAGAGCTCCTGAACCCAGAAGAGAGCACATGGTCTGGCGCGCATGCTCACCAGCCAGCTGCTCTCTTCTGGGTTCTGGTGCACACATGTGCAAGACGGAACCCGGAAGACCAGCTAGCGATAGTGTGAGCACCCACAGAGGGCTCTGCATGCAACTTCTGGCACACATGCCATAGGTTCGCCATTATGGCCCTAGTTTCCTAGGAAAGTTTTAAAAAAGGGTAAAAGTAGACAAGAAGCTTGGCATGCCACACATTAATGGTGGTACCAAATCCCACTGTGCCCCTGCAGGTTTTTTTTTTACCCTTTACCAGAAAGAAGTTAAAAACCAGTAAGTGAGAAGAAAAATACAACCCTTGGACTCGGTAACTGGCAACAGAGAGGTTAAAAAGAACTGATGAACAAATATTCAGTATTGTATTATCTAGAATGCATAAAGACACTTCATATGTATGCTGGCAATATGAACAACATGTAGGGACATTTATCACGCTTGATGAACAAGCTGAAAAGGCTGAAAATTTTTGGATCACAATATGTACTTTGAGACATAGAATTTTAAAGATTAATATTCTGTTAAAGCCAGAACTTTATGATTAATAGACAAGCAGTTAGAAAAAAAACCCATAGAAGATTATTTCAATATATGATCCAGCGGAAAGATTACTCTAGTCACAGAGAAAGAAAGATTCAACACAAGCCACTAAGGAGGAATAGTTGGTGTTGACAGATTTTGCGGAAATCAATTAAATAACTTATTTGATTAGAGAAAAAGCATCATCTACATTTATTGGTGAAGGGAAGCCTCTTATGGACATTTGCATAAAAGTGGGGGGGAATGAACTTGTGACAGGGTTTTGACAATTAGACAAGAAAGAATGTATAAAGAATAATATAATGTAACTTTAGAAAGAGAGGTTAAATATATATTTGCACTTACAACTGTTATGAAGAATACTGTAAGTTACATCTTCATGCCTTTTTCTTTATTTTATTTTCTTTCATTGTTTTGCTTTTACTTTTCTTTTCTTTTTCTGTTTACTGTTACCTAAGATTTTATGTACCTGTTTAAAAGTCTTAATAAAAGTTTTTTTTTTTTAAAAAGGAATATACTATCATATACTTGCAGGGCAAAGACTGGAGACAGGGAAGCAGGGCAAAATACAGTAATATTTACGTTTAGTTTTGTCATGTACCAAGCTGTCAGATTTGCCCCATTGTAACTCTACTGCATAACCCCTTCATTTACCTGCTGATGTTCTGATGCTGCCACTGAGCAGGGACCGAGTAGAGCTATCATTGCATGCGCTCAAATGCCATAAACATCTTATTTCTTGCTTGCCAGAAAAGAAACAAACACACAGCCCAGCCAGCTGGTCTTTTTTAAAATCATAATTGCCAATTACCAGCGAAGAACTGAATTTTACTGGCAAGAAATAATTAAAGCATCTTTATTTCTTGTTGCCTTCTATTTGTATGATTTTTTTTTTCAAAAAAAAGTTTTTTTTTAAGGAAATGAAATTATGTCAATTGATTTCACTGGCTATATAGTGTGGACACCCTGCTGATAAAACTACTATTAAGATATCATTAATTTCTGTCTTGTTATGAGTGAAGCTCAGAAAGCCAAAAATGTTTTCTGTTTTAAGTTGAAAATTGAAGTATAAACATATTTCAGGAAAGCTTTAGTCCCCCTGCCCCCTTATTTGTGCTTTTCAATTATTATATTACAGAAGGTTGGCAACAAAATTACATGCATGTTTGACAACTGCAAAAATGTAAATAATGCTACCCCATGTGTTAGCAATTGCATAAAATGTTCCATAGTTTCTTATTATTAAAAGGTGATTTTATTTAGAGAAGTTATTTCACAGTTTAAAATACTTTTAAAAAAAAAAAATAAGGAAGTGTAACCTGAACTTTGTGAAATTGGTGCCAGCTTGGGAAAAGCTGCTGTAACTAATAATCAATGTTACAGCAGACTGGATATGATAAATAGTAAATATAGCAAATATATAAAACTGCTGTATCACACATTTTTCCCATGTAGGTCAGATTATTATTTTCTTAATATTGCTTTTCAAATAACGGATTTCTAAAAGTCAGTGCAACTCCTTAAGATTTTTATCAGTAAGGTTTGATAAAACATCTTTTAACCTCTTTTAATCCAATTGAAATACACAATCCTTTTCACTAAACCTTAACTTTAATTCAAAAGCAGGGCCTGGAATTCCTTAGGTTTGTCTTAAAAGAGTCTTCCTTCATCAAAATTTCATTTACAAAGTTATACAACACTCTTACGTGATTCATTAAGATACACTAAATTGTCTAAAGAACACTATTTGGCTCGTGAAATTGCTTGGAACTAGAACTGCCAGCTAATTTATTCCCAAGCAAATTGGTGCTTTGGAGCACTTTTCAGTCACTCAAAAGGATTTTCTGTGGCTCTAAGTCAGAGATGCCAAAGTAAATAAGAACTCCAAATACAAAAATATTTTAAAGAAGGAAGAATGCTGGCCAAAATATCACACTGTCTCCGACTAGCACTGGACAAGTAATTCAGCAATAACTGCATTGTTTGGGACAATATACCTGAACTAATTATCTAGCAAAGAGTATTAGTGATCCTAAGTAGGAAGCAGGTGGAAATTCATTGTGTTTTTATTTTGAACTTTTAGACATATTGTTGAACTGAAATTTAGTAACCTGAAGTGTATATTCTTTTTTAAAATTTCCATATTCAGAAATGGGAAAAATTAATTAGGGGATAGTTAGTACAGAAATGTGTACGTCCATGAAAATGGTATTTGCAGAAATTGTGCCCAACTGCGAACACAAATAGGCACCATAATGATCCAGTGTGAATTCAATTAGTTCTTAAAAGATCAACCAGTCCTGTCTATCATAAAATGACTATGCTGAAACTGCTTAGGTCTGTTTACCGATGACTTTGGGGGTCACACTATCCAGAGGAAGTGATAAAAATCAATAATCAACCTGCCATAAGTGCACAGGGAAAAGATAAAGTAAAAAAAAATGTTTGAAAAAAATCTCTTCCACAAAGAAATGTTGCTGTTGAATTTTGGGGTAGGAGTCCTTCCAAAGAAAAAGGGAACAGCTGAGCTCTGGATAGCAAAATTACAGTTTTATTGGTGTCCCTGCCTCAGTCCTGCATTTCAATATGTTGTCTTCCATTCTAAAATACCAGTATCTGTTTGTGAAAGAAATATATTCCATTATACGCAGGTTAGCTAGCACCCAAGAAGCAAAACAATTTATAATTTAATGATATTTAAAGTTCAACATCATGTCATCATTTCAGAATTGCCAATTTAATGGCTTATTTTAAAAATGGGGTTTTCATAATTTTGTTTGTTTGAAAATAGATTTACACACAACCATAAATTGTTTCCATTTGAAAAAATATACATCTTCCAATAAGATGTAATCGCCTTTGCACATTTCACTACACAAAATTTGAATACATTTTGTGAAACAAGACTAATGCCACTGCATAAATAAATATCAGTTATTAAAACAACTTTCTGTAAATTTGGCAGTTTCAATTTCTTAGTGGGGTTTACTAATATGCTATTGATTATAAAGTTTTCCAATGTAAACTGAAAATTGTATGGATTCACACAAATACGTTTAATTCACTGGCAAATGTCCTATTCAACTTTTTTTTTGGGGGGGGAGGAGAGAGTCCATATTACTATTTATTTTTAAAAAAGTATCTGTTATAGAATAGGGATAATTGGATGTAGATTTTAGTTTGTTTTAAACCAATATATTCTAAGTATATTTAAACCAAATATATTCTAAGTATGAAGACTTAAGTTTCATACTCACAGCACCCTATATGGAGATTCTCAATCATGAAGTCATGGTTATCAGAACTGAAGAAGCTTCTTGGATGAGAAGCAAAACATTTGAAAAGTACCCTTGGACACACTAACCACAATGTAACTCACAAGGTCAAAGTTGGAAGAACTTTGCCTTCATGCATACTCTTATTGGTATGCTTGTTAAATGGGAAACATTTCCCCAATAAATAGCAGTTGTGCTATCAATATCAATCCACAATTAATTGTGTTAAACCTAAAGATGATCCAAAGCAACAATTACTGGGCTTCATCCAAGTAAAATTTATATTCCATATTTCCACTATATGAAGCAGTCCAAACCCAGCCCTTGTTAATCAATAGCTCTGGTCTGAATAGAATAGAATAGGCCAAGGGTGATTGGGCACACAAGGAATTTGTCTTTGGTGCATATGCTCTCAGTGTACATAAAACTGAGCATATATAAAACTGAATATACATTTGTCAAGAATCATAAGGTATAACACTTAAATGATAATCATAGGGTACAAATAAGCAATCAGGAAACAATCAATATCAATATAAATTGTAAGGATACAAGCAACAAAGTTACAGTCCTGCAGTCATACATGGGAGGAGATGGTGATAGGAACGATGAGAAGATTAATAGTAATGCAGCCTTAGTGAATGGTTTGACAGTGGTGAGGGAACTATTTCTTTAGCAGAGCCATGGCATTCGGGGAAAAAACTATTCTTGTGTCTAGTTGTCTTGGTGTGCAGTGCTCTATAGCGTAGTTTTGAGGGTAGGAGTTGAAACAATTTATGTCCAGGATGTGAGGGGTATGTAAATATTTTCACGGCCCTTTTTTTGACTCATGCAGTATACAGGTCCTCAATGGAAGGAAGGTTAGCAGTAATATATTTTTTTTGCAGTTCTAATTATCTTCTGAAATCTGTGTCTGTCTTGTTGGGTTGCAGAACCAAACCAAATAGTTATAGAGGTGTAGATGACTCAATAATTCCTCTGTAGAACTGTATCAGCAGCTCCTTGGGCAGTTTGAGCTTCCTGAGTTGGCACAGAAAGAACATTGTTTGTTGTGCTTTTTTGATGAGGTTTTTGTTGTTAGGTGTCCATTTCAGGTCTGGAGATATGAAGAACCTAGAAATTTGAAGGTGTCTATTGTGTTGTCTAGTCTTGTAAGAGGTGGTAGTATGGTAGGGTTTCTCCCAAAGTCTACCACCATTTCTACAGTTTTGAGTGTGTTCAGTTCCAGATTGTTCCAGTTGCACCACGAGGCTAGTTGTTCAACCTCCATCTGTATGTGGTTTCATCATTGTCTCGAATGAGACCAATCACCGTTGTATCATCTGCAAACTTCAGTAGTTTAACAAATGGATCGTTTGAGTCATTGGTATATATAGAGAAGTGTAGAGAGCACACAGCCCTAGGGGGGGCCTCCTGTGCTAATTGTACAGGTATCTGATATGATTTTGCCTAGCTTCACCTGCTGCTTCCTGTCTTTTAGGAAGCTTGTGATCCACTTACAAATGTGTTCAGATACCGCTAGCTGATTTAGTTTAGTTAGAAGAATGTCCGGTATGATGGTATTGAATGACAAACTAAAATCTACAAAGAGGAGCCCTGCATTTTTGGATATTCAAGATGTTGTAGGATGTAGTGCAGAGCCATCTTAACAGCATCAACTGTCAATCTATTTGCTCAGTATGCAAATTGTAGGGGGTCTGACAGCGGATCTGTAATGGTCTTCAAGTGGGACATCACTAGCTTTTCAAAGGTTTTTATAACTACAGATGTTAGAGCAACTGGTCTGTAGTCATTCAGTTCCTTGATGGTGGGCTTTTTCGGCACTGGGATGATAGTGGAGCCTTTGAAGCAAGAAGGAACAGGGCACATCTTAGTGATTAGTTGAAGATTCGGGTGAAGAATGGGGGCCAATTGGTCAGCCCTGGCTTTTAACCAAGAAGGAGTTATCTTGTCTGGGCCTGGTGCTTTTCCTGGCTTCGGTCTGTGAAATAGATCTTGCACTTCCTTTTCTGTGAACACCAGGGGTTGTGAACCCAATAGGATGGGGTCAGTTGCAGGAGGCTTGGCTGTTGTTGCTGTGTCTGGGATGGGGGTTGCGGAGATAGGTGGTGCAGTTTCCTTTCAAACTTGCAGTAAAACACATTCAGGTCATCTGCCAGTTGTTGATTTCCTTCACCCTGGGAAGGAGGTTTGCCTTAACCCGTGATATTTTTAAGAATTTTCCACATGTTTGCTGGTTCATTTGTTGAGAACTGATTCCTTAGCTTTTAAAACAGAAAACAGTAGCTTCTCTTTGCTGCTCTGATCTCCCTTGTTAATACATTTCTGGCCTGATTGTATAGCATTCCATCACCTTTTTTGTAGGCTTTCGCTTTGGAACGACGTAGCTGCTTAAATTTAGCTGTGAACCAAGGTTTATTGTTACTGTACATTCACAAGTTCCTGGTCAGTACACATAGGTCTTCACAGAAGCTGACATGTGATGTTACAGTATCTGTGAATTCATCCAGGTCTGCAGAGGTTTCTTCAAAAAATTTCCAGTCAGTGCAGTCAAGCCTGTAGTTTTAACTTTGCTTCCTCAGTCCAAGTCCTCACTGATTTAATTGTTGGTTTCATGGCTTTAAGTCTTTGTAAGTAGGTACAAGGTGAATCATGCAATGATCAGACTGGCCGCACAGCTGCTCGTGGTAAGGACCAATAAGCATCTTTTAGTGTTGTATTGCTGTATTAAACTGAATTTTAATACATGCCCCTCACTTACTCGAGCTGGCTGAATGTGAACAAGAACTTGGGATACAAGCTTTACTAATTTTAAATTTCCCCAAAAGATAAGCGGCCAGTGCAATATTCTCCATCTTAGTAAGGCTGCTAAGGCTATTCAGAATTCTGAAGAAAACATGGCTGAAGCCATCTTGCGCTGCCTCATAGTTGCCATTTGAAAGGCAGTGCAAGACCTGCATCTAAAAGCAGTCAAGCTGCCAGGTTGATGCGGTGAAAGACAAGCATTCTGCAGTCATAGTTAAAAGGATCTAAGGCTTTATCTCAGGGGTGTCCAAACTTGGCAACTTTAAGACTTGTGGACTTCAACTCCCAGAATTACCCAACCAGCTCTGCTGGCTGGGGAATTCTGGGAGTTGAAGTCCACAAGTCTTAAAGTTGCCAAGTTTGGACACCCCTGCTTTATCTGATGCATGAAACCAACAGAAAAAGTAACAAAGAAAGATTTAGCATAACTGAAAAACCACTGTGACCAATTTCACAATTCCTAAACTTCAACATGCAAGCATGCCAAAGAAGAAATTTCCTAACAGAACAATTAATCAGTGGAACAATTTGCCTCCACAAGCTGTGAATCTCCAACACTGGAAGTTTTTAACAAGAGATTGGACAACCATTTGTCTGAAATGGTATAGGGTTTCCTGCCTAAGCAGGGGGTTGGACTAGAAGACCTCCAAAGTCCCTTCTAATTCTGTTATTCTATTCTATTTTGTTCTGTTCCTACAAAAAGCATGTGCTTTGTAACATGGTGAGGACTTAAAAGCCACCCCCTTGTGTTATCTTTCAGTCTCTTGAACTCTTAAGATAAGGTGTCTTAAAAATCTGCAATACAGTGCAAACTGTATTCCATACTCCCTCCTTATTTTTTTATTTAGCGACTACACACGACAACCATTCTAAGAAAGGACATCTCTCCCACATTCCAACCATTCTAAGAAAGGACATCTCTCCCACATTCCACAACAGCTACACACCCACAAGTTCACATAATTCAGTATGTGCCTACTGCTGAAACAATCTTGGGGGGGAAAGATTCACACATGTGCAATTGCACCACCACGTCCTGTATGTTCTTCTACAAGTTAGTAATAGGGTAGAGACTTACAATATGGTGTATTGGAACATTCTGGAAGGAGCAAGATCAATTTTTATTTGTTGCCAGAACCTAGCAAAAAGAAAAGTCACTGCTTTGTGGGGATTACTAAACTTAGTTCAATAAGCTCTATCTGCTTCTGTTATCTGGGGCAGAATGAGAGATCTCCAGGATTATCTTTGTTAACTGAATTACAATAGGTGTATATTTAATATGATGTTTTTTGGCCAGCACACTACTTCAGTTCTTTCAAAATGAAAACAAAAAAACCAAGAATGTGCTGTATGCTAAAAGAACTCAAGATGTGATAATATAGCAGAAATATGGCACATACATTTTGATCAACACCTCAATGCAGGAAAAAAAATACAGATTCATTTTTATCTCAGGACAATAAGTATGTGATCAAAATGTCCTGAAATTCTACACATCCCCTGGCAACTATATGGGTAGGCAATCTGAATGGAAAAATTATATCAAAATATACTTAATTTAGTATTTTTCTCTCACAGTTCCTTGGTCTCAATTCCACACATATAAGCTGCTACCAACAAAGGAATTATATCTTTATTTACCCTTTTCTAGATTAATTAGAGCTTCAGGGAAATGTGGCCACTTATATCTGGGAAATGACAGAGAAAAGGGATTATAAATCCCTTTCTGTTTTTACAACTGCTTGCAAGTGCTTTGAAATTAAAAGACCTAGAGGCACTTATGTTACATAATACCGTATAAAGATTTTATCTAGTTATAGCACAAACCAAATTATTTTCTTGAAGTTTAACTGATGTCTTTCCACAAATATTTACTGGCAAAACATGTCTCCTATCTATCAGCAATGGGTCAATTATTAGATTAGAATACCTTTGTTACCATTAACAATATAATCTATTTATTAGTGGCAGAATCGAATTTTTAATAATAAAATGTGTAAATGAAAAGTTGACGATCTTATGGGGATGCTATCCAGGGCTGTATTTAGTCTACTGACCACGGATTGAACACCTGCAGCATCCCCATAATCATGTGATTAAAATTCAGATGCTTGACAACTGGTTCTATTTATGACTGTTGCTGTGTCCTAAAATGAAGTAATCACCTTTTGTGACCTTCTGACAAGCAAACTCAGTGGGAAAGCCAGTTTCACTTAACAACCAGGTTACTAACTTATCAACTATAGTGACTGACTTAACAATTGAGGCAAGAGAGATTGTAAAATGAAGTAAAACTCACTTAACAAACGTCTCACTTCACAACAGAAATTTTGGGCTCAATTGTGACCATAAGTTGAGGACTACCTCTGCACTTATGCTTGTGCCTTGCTAGGAAGATAAAAAATGCAAAGTATTATCTGTCAAATGATCATGGTGGATGGAGCTACTAAAAAAAAATTCAAGAAGAGGATGGGAGGATTTGATCTTATGGATAAATTAATTAAAAACCACCAACGAATCAATGTATGCATTTAAGGATCTTTATTTCCTTATTTAAATAAAATGATTATTGTTCTTCAGTTGGTACACTGCTTTAATCTTCTACTGTCTTGCTTAAAATAACACAATCAGCAAAGGAAGTATTCATCATTATTCGTCCTGAAATAAGGCTGAAAAACAGTTACTTGGCAATGATGTCCCAACAAACCTGATGCCAATGTCTCAATTGGTACCAATGTCTCAGCCAACTTACACAGCCTTGCCAGGTTGGGATCAAAATAATAATTTGCAGCAATTCAAGCATACAAACAGATGACTCAGAACTTTTATAACAAGAAACCGAGAATGCTGAGTTACCTGCAACAACAACAAAAGCAATTGTCCCGCCCCTGCCAGTCACATTGGGTACAGCAAATATTTTCTGTTCTGACATTTCAAGTTGCTGGTCTGAACAATGAAAACTGAAATATGAATTAAACAATTTATCGGGTGAATCATCATACACTACCAGGTTCTGTGGTGCAAAAGTTTCTCAAATTCTGATGAGTAGCTAGTAGTTTTAATATAGAAAAGGAATGTTAAAATGTGCCCTTTATTTGAAGAGTTCTTTGCAAGGGCATTTGAAGCAGGCATTCAATCTATTTCCTACCTTAGCATTTCATAAATCCAATGCCGTGCAGATAGGTTAGACGATGCACTGTGGCTATTTTAATTGCACAGCACAAGGAAGGTGGTTTTAAATCCCAATGAACTAGTTAGAATCACCTTCCATGGAATAGTTATCATAGTCTCCAGTTACCCGCCTTGCTTCTCTTGAGGAAAGATTATTGATCTCACATTCAAGATCTCCAGACCAGAACGGACTTACTGCTCCTTACTTAACAGATAAAGCGGACTAAATCTGTGACTATGAAATCAGGCAATGTGCCTTTCACAGTTAAGACAACTTTTGAAGAAAATATAAATCACATTATCTATCATGGCTACCTATATAAAGTCTTCAACGTATTTTAGTGCTTTACTGGACCTACATCTTTCTATAGTCCTGTTAAATAGAAGCTTCAGTCACTCAGAGGCATTCAAGATTCTGATTCCTGCTGTTTTGATCATCAGATAATTTTCTGTCTTGATTTTGCGCTCTATGCCCGATTTATTTGCATTGCTTTGCTATTTAAGTCCGAATAATCTATTCCAACAGACTCTGGTATGCCAAATCTAATAACTCTAGCATTCTCTGTAAGCCTCATATAACTACAGAATATTCAACAATAAGGTTAACTAGGAAAATCAAAAGCAGACAAAACTTAACAGTCCTATTAATGAATGTTCTTAGAAACTGTGCATTTTTGAAGTTTAGACTGATGAGTTTTAATATTGCTATGTTTCTCAAAAAGCTTGAGTTTAACATAAGGGCAACTGGAAAAAAACCAATTTTAAATTACTCTGCATTCTAAAAGTCTTATTTAAAAATTATTTTTACACAAGTATTTTATGCAAACCCTTCAAAAATTTAAGCTGACAAAATCAACTAATTTGTATACAAGAAACAAATAAACAAGCTGCCCTTTTTAAAAGTCTTCCTATATACTGTTTAGGAAGGGAAAATACCTTTCTTTTGTCCCAACAAAAGAATCACATCTGCAAAAGGCTCTTCACTTTTATCTTGAGACTACAGTCCTGTGGTATTTAATTACCCTGTCAAGAGCACTAAATGGTTTGGCACCAAGCCCTTTCACTCAATCTCTGCTGATTGATAGCATCAATAAAATTCACTCACTTTAATTAAACTTCCAAATAGGATCTCATTTTGCCACTTGGTAGGATCAATGTTCTATGATATGGAAAGAACAGAACACAAAGGTTGTAAAGGTGCTTCTTCCTCACCTTCACACTTCATTTCCTTCAGATATTCTAAAGGGGTTTTATACAATACGTACATATTTTACAGTTCTCTTGTCATATTCGCTAATAAAAAAAAATCACAACTGAAAACTCTCATCTACCTATGGTTATTTGACACATGAGCACAAACGTGCATATATGCAAACATATACATTAAGAGTATAGTATTTTCTTGCAAAGCTGTCTTATCAGTCCTAGTGATAGTTCTATTTTAAACAATTAACTCATTGAAAAAGAGATGCGTATATTAAAAAAATTATAATAAATATGGAAGTCTCTTCAACAGGATGTGTAATTGGTATATTTATTCTGAAAAAAAATTGTTGCTGCGAGTGCTAGTAAAATAGACTGCATCGTGTTGAAATTCACTGAGTTATGATATGCTTTCAAGGGTTTTTAGGCATGTATTGTATTGCGCTTGTCAATATATTAATTTTCTTAAAATAAAATCCAAGTTTTAGAGAATTAACTTCCAGAGGCAAATGACACTAACTCTGATCATTGTGTGCCTCTTCCACAGTGAAAATTGTTGCAAAGAGAAACCAACGAGATAATTTTATCTTTGGATTAGAAGGAGTGGGATGAACTTTTCAAATTCCTCTTACTCATTCCTTCATAATGCATTTATAACTTTTAAATACCAAGAAGTGGGAAGAAAACCTACTTAATTAATTTGATTAAAAAGAACTATATTACTTTGACAGGTAACAATGTTACATAAACACAGGGGTGCCACAGGGGTCGGTCCTCTCGCCACTCCTGTTCAACACATATATGAAGCCGCTGGGTGAGATCATCCGTGGTTTCGGGGTGGGATACCATCTGTACGCTGATGATACTCAGCTGTACTTTTCCACCCCGAACCACCCCAACGAGGCCATCGAAGTGATGTCCCGGTGTGTGGAAGCCGTACGCATCTGGATGGATGACAACCGACTCAAACTCAACCCCTCCAAGACGGAGTGGCTGTGGGTACCGGCTCCCCGGTTCAGCCAATTAATTCCATCATTGGCCATCGGGGGCATTCAACTTGCCCCCGTGGAGCGGGCGCGCAATTTGGGCGTCCTCCTGGATGCCCGGCTGTCCATGGATGACCATGTGACAGCCGTGGCAAGGGGGGCGTTCCACCAGGTTTGCCTGGTGCGCCAATTGCGCCCCCTACTGGACCGGGACGCCTTACGCACAGTCACTCATGCGCTGGTGACGTCTCGCTTGGACTACTGTAACGCTCTCTACATGGGGCTTCCCTTGAAATGCACCCGGAGGCTACAGTTGGTCCAGAACGCAGCCGCGCGGGTAATTATGGGGAGTACTAGGTACTCCCATGTGACACCATTCCTGCGCGAGCTGCACTGGCTTCCTGTGGTCTATCGGGTGCGTTTCAAGGTTTTGATAACAATCTTTAAAGCGCTCCATGGCTTAGGACCTAGTTACTTGCGGGATCGTATTCTGCCCCATACATCCCTGCGACCAATCCGCTCGCACAGAGAGGGCCTCCTCCAGGTGCCGTCCACCAGACAGTGTCGAGGGGCGGCGCCTAGGAGTAGAGCCTTCTCTGTGGCGGGCCCAGCCCTGTGGAATGACCTCCCCCCGGATATTAGGAATACCTCTGACCTCCGCTCCTTTCGTGTAAAGCTCAAGACCCACCTTTTTCAAGTTGCTGGCCTGGCTCAACTTTGATCCAACTATATCGCTCCTGACGGGTTTTTTATTTGGGGTATTTTAATTGCATTCAATTTATTTAGGGTTTTTTAAACATTGTGTTTTTACTTGTTTTTATCTATCAGTTCACCTCCTCCTTGTATATGTCGTATATATGTCTTGGTATATGTTTTGTTATATGTATGTCGATATATTTATTTCCTATGTTTTGTTGTACGCCGCCCCGAGTCCTTCGGGAGAGGGTGCGGCTAAGAAATAAATATTTATTATTATTATTATTATTATCAATGGTGGTCAGTTCTAAAATATTACATGAATACAACTTGGAAAAGAATTATCTGACCATCCTTAGTTCTATAGAAACTAAGGTGCTTTATACAGTAAGATAGGAATGGATAACTTATGGCCTGTAGACTAATTTTAAAAGTTCCCTGCAAGAAGTCAGCTCAAGATTTTGCCAAGAGCCATTTCTTTCTTCCCTGAAACTTGCTGCTTGGGAGATTGAGATGGAGAGAGCAAGGTGGCACAATGGTTAGAGTGCAGTACTGCAGGCTACTTCAGCTGATTGCTAGTTGCAGTTTGGCAGTTCAAATCTCACCGGCTTAATGTTGACTCAGCCTTCCATCCTTCCGAGGTTTGGGTAAAATGAGGACCCAGGTTGTTGGGGGCAATAGGCTAACTCTGTAAACCGCTTAGAGAGGGCGATGAAAGCATTATGAAGCGGTATACAAGTCTAAGTGCTATTGCTATTGCTAAAACAAGAATAACTATATCTAAAAGGAGAACAGGTATATGTACCCATTCCTTAAGTAAGTTCCACCCACCACATGCCCCACAACCTGGCCCTGAGAAAATGCTCTACAGGTTGTCTTCGACTTACAACAGTTCATTTAGTGACTATTCAAAATTACAACAGCACTGAAAAAAGTGACTGTTTTTCACACCTACGACCATTGAAGCATCCCCATGGTCACGTGATCAAAATTTGGAAGCTTGGCAAAGGACTCATATTTATGACAGTTGCAGTGTTGTGGGTTCATGTGATCTGCTTGTGTGATCTTCTGATCAAGTCAATGAGGAAGCCAGATTCACTTAACAGCCAAGTTACTAACTTAACAACTGTGGCAAGAAAGGTATAAAATGGAGCAAAATTCACTTAACAAATGTTTCATTTAGAAACAGAAACGTTGATCTCAGTTGGTGTCGTAAATCAAGGATTACCTGTAATTCCCAGAAAGGGGGAGGGGGAGAAATGCTTTTTGATTACGGGATTTCACTGGTTGAGAAACAAGTGTAAAATGTTATTTCAACACTTCTACATTACATGCTTTCTCTGTGACTGATAATGACTAGGCCCTCCTCATAGATTTCAATCCCCATTGAAAGCTGATGAGTAGAAATATTGGATGTTGACATCCAATATAGCATGTAGCAAAGTACCAGCTCTGATTCATGGGGAGCACACAAATACCATTTATGAACATTTAAGATATACTTTACCCATTTGCAGCATATTTTGCCTTCTCTTAAATGTGTCCTTCTCATTTAATGAGGAATAAATGGATAGCCTCATTACCGACATGACTTCCTGAACAATGAGCATTTTACTTTGTTTTCATGAGGATTAGAATACAGGTTATAGCCACAATTGAGCCCAAACTATCTGTTGTTAAATGAGACATTTGTTAAATGAGTTTGCCCCATTTTATGACCTTTTTGCCACAGTTGTTAAGTGAATCACTTCAGTTGATAAAGTTAGTAACATGGCTGTTAAGTGAATCTGGTTTCGCCATTGATTTTGCTCGTCAAAACATTGCAAAAGGTGACCATATGACCCAGGGACACAGCAACAATCATTAAGTATGAACCATCTGAATTTTGATCACATGACCAGGGGGTCTTAAGTGTGAAAAATGGCCATAGGTCACTTTTTTCAGTGTCATCATAACTGTGAATGGACACTCCAAGCAGCGCCTAGGAGAACGAACTGTTGTAAGTCAAGGAGTACCTGTACTTGCATCTGATGTGACCCAATATATCAGTATTCACTCTGGTCTAGGTAAAGAACCTATTGTACCAATCAAATTCATTCAATCTCTTTTTAAAACATTTTGTGCAAAAAGCAGACACTCCAAAATCCAGATTTATTACCTCAGAAGAAGGAAAATATAGCCAGCTGTGATTTCAGATACCAATGAGAGGATGATCTAACTTTCCCGATACCTTTTTCACTTAAAATCTACAGTATATGTCAAATGACAAGAAAATCAATGTATTATTTTAGGAAAGCGGAAAACAATTGTGACTCATAGTCTAGAAGTCTCCCCAAGCACCCCATTTGTTACCTCCAAACCTCTCCCACTGCAACAAGTACATTTCAATGACTGTTCCAAAGACATAATCAGCTGTGCCTCCTACAGCCCTCAGGCAAGGCAAAAAATGAATTTATTTAGAACTCTTCTGTCTATGAAAACCATGAGGGAATTCAAAGAAGGAAAATTCAGCTGCTGGGAACATTTATCAGGGAAGTGTTAAATATAGTGCTTTCTATTTTATAATGTTGTCAATATTAATACAATATCACATAACTTGATAGATACTGGGATTTTCTTTTGATATGGTTGCAAATAGATGCAATGTCAGGCCTGCAGCCAGGTTCCTTTTGGGATCTTTGGTCTGCCATGCTTCAAAGTGAAACACATCCTGGCAGGGAAGAACTTGTTGGCGGATGCCTTGTCAAGAAAACCGCAGTACGATAGTAAGAAGGAAGAAGTGGTTCACCCCATCCTTTCTTCCTCCCACCAGAAGGCGGCCCAAGTCACCACCCGAAGCCAGGATAAGCTGATGACAGTGATGAAATCGCTACTCCCAGCAGACCCGTGGCTCCACAATAACAAGGACATCCTAGCGATGAAAGATGGCTTAGCCTGGAAGTGGTCCAAACTTTACATCCCCACGGGGTTGAGGCTGGAAGTTCTACAGCGAAGCCAGGATGCGAAACTAGGCGGCCACTTTGGATTCCTACAAATGCTCCACCTCGCCAGGCACCAATTTTGGTGGCCAAAGATGAAATCGGAAGTGGAAGATTACGTAAAAAGCTGTGCTACTTGTGTGATAATGAAAATATGGCCAGGAAAGCCCCCTGGACTACTACAATGGGTGGCCAGCCCTAGTCGACCATGGGAAGAGATCACAATGGACGTCATCATCGAGCTCCCAGACAGCAGCAGGAATAGAGTAATCTGGACAGTTATTGATTTGTTTTCCAAGCAGGCGCATTTCATCACTTGCTCAGGATTGCCATCCGCAAAGAAATTAGCGAAAATATTTGTGAAACACATTTATCGCTGGCACGGAGTGCCCAGGAAGATCATTTCAGACCACGGAGTCCAGTTCACCGCCAAGTTCTGGAGAGAGTTCCTGAGGTCCATTGGGTCCACACAAGGACTGAGCTCAGTGTTTCATCCAAGCACGAACGGAGCAGCGGAGAGGGCTAATGCGATGGTGGAACAATACATCCACTGTTATGTGGACTATCAGCAAGACAACTGGTCGGACTTGCTATCCTTCACCAAAGTGGAGTACAGCAACGCAGTCCATAGCAGCAT
Organism: Natrix helvetica; assembly: GCF_964273705.1. Lineage (NCBI taxonomy): Eukaryota > Metazoa > Chordata > Lepidosauria > Squamata > Natricidae > Natrix > Natrix helvetica. The sequence continues at coordinate 86,045,165 of NC_138552.1, forward strand.
TGGGTTAACTCCTTTCCAAATTACCAGTGGCATGGAATTTGTTCCCATGCCTGAGCTGCGTAGAGAACCTCCCTCCTCCATGTCTCTGACTGAATGGATGGACACGCTAAAGAATGGACACTTGACCAGAACTGGATGGGTAGAACTGCTAGCATGGCAGTGGGAGATTGGATCATGTGATGGACTTGTGGGTGTGGGGGCAAGATCTTGAACTTTCAATTGGGTGGGGAAAATCAGGAAGCTTTCAGATTCGGGTTTTCCCAGATGTGCCAACATGACTCTCTTAATAAATTGGAATTTTGAGCAATACTTTGCCTTGGACTCTGATTTAATTTTGGATGTTATTTGGAACCCTGACATGCAAACTGCCTGTGTAAGCTCTGGCAAACAAAGGCAATAACTTGTGAACAAATTATAATTAGTTCCGAAACTATATAGCTTCTGGAAATACATAGGACAGGTTACTCAAGCTATTTTATTCTAAGCATTAATTTTCATCTCAAAAGTTTACATACTTTTATAGTTTTGGTTTGAAGTCTCAATCCGTTCAGAGTATTGATTGCCTTTTCAGCATCCTTAGGGTCAATGTAATTCACAAATCCATATCCCAAACTCTGTCCTGGAAATTAAGAAAAGATGAGAAAGAAAAAAAATTACATGAGTACATAAAGAACTCACATTCGTGTTTGAATTCTGTAATAATAATTATTTAAAGGTACTAGGTGAGAAAAAACAACTTCAACAATTTGGGTAGCATGCTCACTGAGACAGGAAAAAAATAAAAAACACATTTAAAAGATAACTATGCTATAACTATATTTAACAATCAGTAAGCAAGTTTATGAGCAAGATATTACTCATATATCTATTATTTATTCTTCCAATTCATCCACAATCCACAATTTTCTATCCACACTTTTCTAAAGCAGTAGCTATCAACAAACCAAGACAAGGACTGACAAAAACAAAAAGAGAACACTAGTTCACCTTCTACCTATAACAAGATTCTGAGGCATCTATGACAACCCTCCACAGCCAACTCGCTGTGGCCAACACACCATGGCCAACTTGCTCTAAGAGAACTCACCATGGCCAACTTGCCATGGGAGAAGAGTTACACTAATATCAAAGAAATGGCGTAATAGAATAATTAAAGAAAGGCTGCAAAAGGAGGGACCAAATGAAATGTGAATGACAAACATTAAAATAAGCTTTTATTTATTTTAAATAATTAAATGGAATTGTTAAATTGTCCTGCAGTGAGGTATCTCCCTGGTGAGTTGCATGGCAAGTTATCTTGCAGTGAGTTGGCCAAGCTGAGTTGGCCACAGGAAGCTGGTTTTGGCAAGTTGCCCCATTTCGACTCTGAGGACTAAGGGCCCTTAGAGCAGTAGAACAACAGATCAGGAATATAACCAGTACAGGTAGACCTCCACTTACAACAGTTCATTTAGTGATAGTTCAAAGTTACGACAACATTGAAAAATGTGACTTATGATCATTTTTTACAGTTATGACCTTTATAGCATCCCACGATCATGTGATCAAAATTGAGATCCTTGGCAGCTGGTGTTCTAACCTAGGCTTCCTGATACAGTAAAAAGCACACACTTAGTCCCAAAAACCCTCTTTTTATTTCAAAGGCTGTGAATTACGTTCATTCACAGCCCGTAATGAGTCCCAAATAATTGTAAAGACTTCCGAAGTAGGCTGCCAAAATCCTTCGGGATAAGGGTGATAAGCAACCAACTTTATCTTCCTTGAAACACTGCCAAAGACTTAATTGGCAATTAGCTTGGCAAAGTCACACGGAGCAAAGAGTCAAAATGGAGGTTCGGAAGGTAAAGTGACCAGCATGAACCAAGTTGCTTTCTGTAAAGGCTCATGTGCCTTTGCTCCTCCTTTATGTCCTGGGGGGGGGGGGGCAATCACCTCCAAGCCTTATTTCCGAGTTGCCCCTTCTTTCTTAACTGTTGTTGCCTTATGGCAGCTCTGTGCATGCGTGCATTGGAAACAGGGGAAACTGTTCCTCTGTCTCACTGCTGTCTGAATCTGGAGGCTCCGGAGGCAGCATATAACTCCCATATGGTACTGGCCCTCTCTCTGTCTCTGACGCAGAGCCCTGCTGCCAGCTCCTGAGGCCGCTGGCGGACCACAACAGCTGGTTCATATTTATGACCACTGCTGTGTCCCAAGATCATGTGACCTCTTTTGCAACCTTCCGACAAGCAAAGTCAATGGGGAAGCCAGATTCACTTAACAACCGGGCTATTAACTTATCAATTGCAATGATTCACTTAACAACTGTGGTAAGAAAGGTCGTAAAATGGGACAAAACCCACTTAACAAATATTTCACTTAACAATAGAAAATTTGGACTCAATTGTGGTCATAAGTCAAGAACTACCTATATCTAAATTTTTTGAGTAATGAATCACAATCCATTAGAAAAGGCAGATAAAATCTATAAAATAGAATGAGCAAACCTTTTCAGGTAGTGGGCAATATCACATTATTTTGTTTAACCCCCAAAAATCAGGGTAAAATAAGAAAAAAAAAACAGCTTGAAAGTAATTTGACAAAGAATAACAATCACAAAGCAATCACACTTCAAAGTCAGCATGTAGAGCAAAAACCGCTTGTCTATAGAGATCAAATCTAACATCTTCTGCAATGGCTGAAGTTTAATTGCAATAAACTGCAATGGCACAAAACCTCACTATTTTCACATGGATCACTTAGTAGGAAAGTCAATCTTAAAATTACATGATTTCACATAATTTCATAGGGACAAAGTAGCAACTTTAGAAATGATTTAATTTCAAAATGCCCAGAATTTCATGGTATAGCAGGTGAAATCATGAATGTGAGTGAACTAGATTCCTCCTAAATTTTGATCCTTTAAAAATAAACATTGCTAGCTCTGAGAAATTCTTCAAATTGTGAACACAGTCATATTTGTCTCAGTGAAAAGGAAAAGTACCATGACTGAAAAACTGCAGAAATTACTGAAACAAGGCTATTTCCGTATCATGAATACATTTTTATCATTTGATAAAAACATATGGTTTTTAGATTTGCATTCTACATTTCCAACAAATGGTGGCAGACAAGAATTAAACATTTAAACATAAATCAAAGGCAGAGTAAACTAAAGCAAGCTAAGGAAAGATTCATGAAAGAAAACTCAGTCAACAATCCCAGGTACAAATTGCATTATATATTTCTGCATCACCTCAGGATCCAAAGAGCTACTCTGAGTGTCTAACATTGTCTAGCTACTTAGGCCTTTTCTACAAAGGATTCACTGACTCCTACACAATGTTTTTAGATGTTTAGTGAGGAATATATAAACCTCCTAAAAAATCTTGAGAAAATATCTCCGAAGAACTTAATGGATAAAACATAGACTTTGCTAAACCAAAATCCATTTCTTGAATAAAATACTATCTAGTAAAGATGCTGGCTATTTTATCCTTTTTAATAATCCCTGTAATTTTCTAAATAACCCATGAAAACATATTCCCACCTAAGAGAATGCTAACACAGAATATGTTTTTGAAATCTTTCTGATCTGTGAATTTTTAGATGTGTGAACTCAACTTTCAATTTTCTCAATAATGGAAAATTATAGACCACCCAGCCACAAGCAAACCTGTTAAATAATATTATCAGAAACCTGTAATTTCATTTCTTTTTGGCTCAATTTTGAATCATCCTCCCTCTCCCCCCTTTTTTAAAAAGATAATGCTTTAAGGATTTAACCAAATGGATTATAGTCAATGAAAGGCAACTTCATAATAAATAAGCTAATCTTTAAAGGATCAGAGGAGGAACTCTATTTCGGTGCAGTATACTACTATTCTCACTGCTGTGGAAGCTGTTTGTAAGCAGAAAGAATTAAGATATATGTGATTCACATCTATAATTGAAAAAAGATGGCACAATATATAAATAAGATGCAAGAATGATGTATAGCAAGCAGAAGCAAAAGCTATATCTAAAAAGATAGCCAGCATATGCATTGTCTAATGATAAGTAATAATAGCAAATATATAATATCCAAGAAAATAGTAGGCGTTGTAAGCAGAATTCAATTACGGAAACAACAAAGCAAGAATATAATCCATAATACAAGCTCCAGGCAGACATCAAAGCATTAAAACAAAGAAGCTGTTGATATACCAAGGTATCAGTGACACTGGAGGTTCTTGAAAGAATAAAATATTGGGCCTTTGGACTCCTGGATTTCATTACTTTCATGAATCAACCTTGGAAGATCAACAAGGGGCAGATATTTTAGAAGTGAGTCAATTTTTGTGTGAACTGAACGCATGCCATATTACTGAAACAGATCAAAATTAGCACTACGCTGACAGAAAACTGATATATTCTCCTCAGCAGCTGGCTTGCCAAGTTCCTAAAGAATCTATACAAGTAGAAAAACCTCAAATAACCATTTCAACAGCTTGCTACAAGCAAAGTAGAAACGGAAATGATTTAATAATTTACTGAACAGGATTTACATCTTGCTCCAACTAATGGTGAAGGAACCTCCTACTCCCACTTAGGCATTACAGATAAATTAGTCCTCGATATACGACTATAATCGAGCCCAACATTGCTGTTGCTAAGCGAGACAGTTGTTAAGTGATTTTTTCCCCATTTTACAACTGTCTTGCCACAGTTGTTAAGTGAATCACTGCAGTTGTTAAATTAGTAACATCGGTTGTTAAGTGAATCTGACTTGGTTGCAAAAGGTGATCACATGACCTCCAAGGCACAGCATTCATCATAAATGTGAGTCAGTTATCAAGCATCTGAATTGTGATCATGTAACTATGGAGAGGCTGCAACAGTTGTGAGTGTGAAAAATGGTCATGTCACTTTTTCAGTGCTGTTGTAACTTTGAACAGTCACTAAATGAACTGCAAGAATTATTTGTACATTGTACACAGGGAGACTTATTTCCCCATACATTCAGGCTGAAAAATAAAGATGCAGGACAAGTAGTATAGGATACCCACAGAAAGGAAGAAATAATTACAAAAAACAGCCAACAATAATTATAGTTAATTATAGTTAGTCCCTCAGAAGGGACTCGAGACTTCTGATTCAAAGGTGACAATATCAGAACTGCTAACAAGCAAAACTGGGGAACTGCAGTGTGACCTTATTACAGGCCGGATGTTTGTTTAGCTTTAGACCATTTTGCTTTTCAGCAGGGAAATATTTGAACATGTTAAAGAAAGCGTATGATAAAGTAAATAGGCTTGAGTTGCAAAATGCCTTACATTAATATGGAGTTTCTGGATGCAAGAAGAGCATTTGTGAGAATACATATCATGTTTAGCCAATGGTTTGATTCTGAGCAGGGGATTAGACAAGAATGTAGGATACTCTCCTCTGTTCTTCATTGCATTTTTGTTTACACACAAGGAGGATCATATTGCAAATAAATATACAAAGGAAGAATGACAGGGTTGAAAGGAAGAGGAAGATGGAGACAATTGTAAGTGGATGAAAATGATGGATTTTCAAAAATATGACTGAGAAATGTTTAAACAACAAAGCTAATAGATGAAGCAAGTTATGGATGTGGTAAAAATAATGGTGAGTTCAAAAAAAATACAAAAATATCTTCTTGTATCTTTCTGGTTTGATAACCATATAAGTCTAACAAATAGGCATTGAGAAATACACTAAATACACTAAAAGGTATAAATTTGATTTAGATGAACTTTGATCTCTCCCACCCTCTGTCTCATGCTTTTAATTCTATTTCTTACACTTTTTCCGTGCTTTGCAGGATATTGCTTACTCTGAAAAGGAGCAGAGTGACAGCTACGTAAGTATGTCCAATCATTAAAAAAATACAGAGGTATACAGTTTTAAAAATTAGAAGATCAAAAATAATCCAAAACAGAAAAGAAAATACAAATACCTAATAGATTAACATTACATAACATTAAAGTCTAGAACTGGTAAGCCCAAGCACATTTTATAAAGAAAGACATTTTACTGTTCTGTTAGCATTCTGAATTGTTCCTTTTCCCAAATAGCTATCAGGGTTCCCACGGATGCCCTAATTAAATCATGAGCTCCAGCGAAGCTAAAAAAAAAGAGAGTTATTTATTAGGAGCAACATGTCGGCACATACCCAAGTGAAGACAGCTCTGACCCCACGTATGACCCAATTATGACCCTGTTTCCTCCCTCCCCCCAGGGTGTGCCATAAATCACATTCTCCAATTGAGAACTTTCATGGGGTTCTGAGATTATACTCCTCCGGCTGTTGCAGGTAACGTGGGATACAGCCTTGAGAAAGGTAAGCGTGGAATGGATGCTTTGCGAGTTGACAATAACACTGTCTCAAACCATAGTAGAATAAGTCCTTAATTGACCATGGTAAAGGCTGGATTTGTTAATGAAACACAGAACATAATGGGAAAGCCAGTTCTCCTATCTGTCTGTATCTAACTGGAAAACTACTCCAGAGAGTTGGCACACTACTTACTCTAAGCAATATGAATGAGGCAAAGTATAAGGCTACTAAATGAAACAGATAACAGAAGTATGGGAACCTGAAGGAAAATGTTTTCTTCATCCTATCTAGACTAGATGGTCCATAAAATAAAATGTTTTATTTAAATCAAAATAACCTTAAGAGTAACATATCTATTAGAAAACCAAGATAGACCTGTGATGACTCTTTGGAAATGAAGATAACTTTCCAAGAGTTGACACAAAATATTTGCAAGTCTTTAGAAGACTGAAACATTAGTTATATATCACCCACCAATATGCAATCTGAGCATGAAATGCCTTCCTTTAGTTAAAATTTTAAAACATTAAAAAGGGCATCTAACAACCATTTTGTCATCTTATTTCAATTAAAACAAATAAAATAGTAATGTGGCACAAATGCAGTTTCATCAGCTCCTGACAACCTCAGTAAAATCTACTATCTCTATAAAGATTGTACATACAGGGGCTTCTAAAACCACCCTTATCCTAGTTGTTTTTCATCAAATACATATTTTTCTTGAACTCAACCTAACTGCCTGTATTGTACTTTTGGCCTGCAAGATGCAGTGTTTTTATTCAATCTCATGATTCATCAAGATAATCTCTATCTTTCCTAATAAAACAATGTATTAAAATAGATTTGTCTATTTCACACTGACCAATGAATACTGTCACGGAAGAAGATTAGCACTTCCCTTGATTAAGCTTCTTAAATACTATTGCTTAAATACAGCATCACAGATGAACAATTTAAGTTCCGGTTAAAACAACAATTTGAAACCATCTTACCCAATATGTTTAGATTTTCTTATTTCTATTATATTATTCTATTTCTATTTTACCTATTAATAAGAGATTTCTAATGTGTCTTTCCTTTTTTCTGCAAGATGCATTTTATCATAGTCTTGACTTTGCGATAACTCATTGATCTTTTGCTTACATAAATTATTCAGCAAGGTGGTTCTCATATCAATTAAACAAAATAATGTAGACAATAAAAATAAATGTTAATATGGGAATTATACAAAATGGAATCTTTTGTTAAGAGAGTTATGGTAATGAGATTTACTCCTAAGAGCTATAGCTGTGATAACGTGACATGTTACAATGGAAGCCTACTAGCTCAAAATTGTGACATGACGTAGCTACTAAATTTCAGAGGGTTTAGTAATTTTGAAGTAACAATACAAATATCAGTTTATAATGCAACTGTATTAAGTACTGCTGCTACAGATCAATCTCTTAATCATGTTATATTTTTTGGAAAAAAATATAGATGCCCATCTCACAAAACATATGAATTTGGGTTGTCTGCAACAAAGTTAAAAAAACAATAGTTACCAAGTTATAGGAGGCGAGTAAGCAGAGCTAAGTGTGAGTTTAGAGTTGTTACATTCACACAAATGACCTAACTCCAGCCATTCTTGAATTCAGTTGACTCTTATTTGGTGCCAATTTAATCCAGAATTTTAGTTGACTAGATTCTTGTGTATAGGCTTTAGCAATAAATCTTTAGCAATACATCTTTTGATCAGCAATAAAACACAGCTAAATGATATTAATACGCAAAGGGATGTTAATAATATTGGAACCATATTTTTCAGCAGCATGCTAATGTTTAGGAAATTCCACAGAACTATTTACACTGTCTAACACAGTGATCTAAATCAGGGGCCCCCACCCCCAGGTTGGTGGCCATTGGAAACCAGACCATGCAAGCAGTGAGGGAGTGTGCAAAGCTTCATTTACACATGCACAGAGTTAGGTTAAACACACAACCCCCCCTAACCCTCCCTGGTCTGTGCGGAGTCAAAAAGTTTGGGGGGCGTTGGTCTAGATAAAATGGATGCAAGCATTCCTACATTAAGAGAAAAACTGAATTAATGTCATTAACAGTTCCTTGGTCAGCATAGCAGCAGCATTACAGCTATTCCTACAAGCTAAACTCAAATTAAAAAATGCATAAGGTCATACTGAAGTTATTGTTATGATGTAGTTCAAATATTCCTGAAGGGGCTTTACAAAATTGCCAAGGCCTAAAAATCAACCTTGGCAATGACAGAAAAATGCCATTAGTAAAAACCAATTTTTATAATGTCAGATTAGTTTACAAAAGAGTATAACAACCCAGGAAGGAAAAAAAAACGATGTTTTCAATTAATTAAAAAAATGCAGGATATGTAATGCAGGATATGTAATCTAGAAGACACTAAGTAAATTGCAAGCAAGATCCCAAATCTGGCTACCCAAAAAACGAAGCAAACGAAAAAGCAACTGAGTAGACAGGAGATTTTTGTCTCCTGAAGAGACAAAAATCAGATGTCTCAAATTAGACCTGAATTACCTATGAAAATGCAAAACCTTGTTTCTTCAGTTTATTTCGTCTTTTACATTTCAAGGACAGAAGGATAATTCAACATCTCTGCTCACCACTTCTAGAATTTCACTTCAAAAACAAACCTGTACATGCATAAGTTATCTGAAATACGTTCATTTGTGAATATGCACCCCACACAGTATACAACAACTTCATGCCAATTATCTCAGAGTAATAATTATAAAAATATCAAACTTTGACAACTAAAAGATAGGGACATCATTAGGAATGTCAGCTGTCATGAATCAAACATGATTGCTGTACATCAGAATTTGAACTGAATTTGAATAAAAGTTCAGACATGGCTAAAGTCACCATTGGCAAACTATTTGAATTTCAATGCAGAATTGTCACCTTCATAAACGAGATTTTGAAATTGAACTACTGAATCCAATGAAGTTACACACATCTTAGAACTCTCCTCTTAGTATTGTGCTAATGTCTAAGGCGGGTCTGTCAAACTCGTGTCGTCATGCTGTTGTCATATGATATTGGGACTTTTTTCCCCATTGCTAAAACGGGCAGGGCCAGCACACGACGCATCTGGCCCGCGGGCTACAAATTTGACACCCCTGGTCCAAGGCAATGTATTTTTACTCTAAGGGTAAGCAGTGAACAATCTGTTTACAAGCCACAAATGCACAAAATCAAGGCGTTAAAAGTCTACAAGCAAGAAGTTAGTAGAATGATCCAACTATCTTTCTGCTTCCATACCACACTTTTTCTATGAATAAATGACATTCCAAAAGGAAATATAATTTAAGAAAATAACAGTGTAATGGTAGTGAGGTCAAGGAAAAACTGATGTCACCCCCAGTCATGTTTCTCATCTCTCTAATGGTCAGTTCTTTCTTGAATCCTTCCTGTAAACTTCCTATGCTTCTTCTAAGCTTAGAAAGCAAAACCTTTTCCTAATAAAGACATAAAAGCCAAGCTAATCATACACTTTTCTATTTAAAATAACTTGCATTCAAGTTTCTGAATTTAGTACATCCAACATGAAAAGTTATAGTCAGAAACCAAAATAACATTAAGAGTCTAACCGGTTCATAAAGAAAGACTGAAAACAAATCTTCTTGTTCATTAATATCTTCAAGGATGGATGTTTAGAAATTTAAAAATAACCTTTTTCTGTATTTCTTAGAATTTTTGTTAATATTCTAGCCACTAAACTAGCTATGCTTGTATTAACAACTTTTAGAAAAGGAGGTAATTATACTATACCAAATCCATTTACAAAGTTATAATGCAATACTATGATATGGTAAAAATCAATGAAGCTATTATTAATCTATTATTGAAGTTATTATATGGTGTTTGAACAAAGGAATGATCTTATCTTCCAAAATGAACATTCACTGAAATAAAGTATTTCATTATACAATAATCATGCCTTGTTCATGAAATGTCAGATATGATGAACCAGGATAACATGTTAAGTTCCAGTTAAGCTGATTTATTGCTCATCCCTATAGAACAAAATCTAGTCAACTAATGGTCAGCACTAAATTGGTGCTAGATAAAGGAATTCAAGAGAGGTTGGACTTAGACCATTTATGAAAGTGTTAACAGCTCCAGACTGATTCCTTTCTTAACTCTACCTCTATGTTCTGCCACTCCTTCTTCTATACGAAATTATATTTGGAAATAGGAGGTTCAGTGGCTGCACTTTATTTTCTACTTGTAACCTTCTGATATTTTGCCACTGTTGATAATCTTTGTGTTACTACTTATAAGAAAAAGTCAAGAAAAAAATATGCAGATTTGGAATCGTATTTTCATTAGTTACTTTACTAGCTATCTAAGCCTCCTTATATTTAAGAGTAGCACGTGTATGTGAATGGGTGGCCAGTGCAAAATTAAATCCGATATAATTTAAAAGTGAGCCAACTTGTGTTGAACACAGTCTATATCAGGGGTGAAATGCTCTGAAGTCTGCTACCGGTTTGCTTTGGGAATTAGAAATTAGAAATTGTGTGGCATAGCTGATTGTCAGAACGTAAAAAAATGCTACCAGTTCAGGTGAACCAGTAGTTCCGATGATCAGCTGTGCTGCGCTATTTCTAATATTTTTTTTTACTACCGTTCGGGCAAATCGGTCTGAACCAGTAGCATTTCACCACTGGTCTATATCAATGTTTCCCATGTATTCAATAATTTTCCTTTTTTGTCCCATTAAAAATTACAACTCATTAGTCAATTTTCTGGCTGCAACCCGAGAACACAAGTTCTGCATGATATGCAAGACAGTCTAGTCCAGTGTTTTTCAACCACTGTTCCGCGGCACACTAGTGTGCCGCGAGATGTTGCCTGGTGTGCCGTGGGAAAAATTGAAAAATTCCACTTTTCTGATGTCCGGGCTGTGATTGGTCCAGATGGGGACGGGAAGCGAGGAGGCAGAAAAAGAAACGGAGGCCAAGGAGCTTCCCCCCCCCCCGCCTCCTCCCAGCAAAAATCTAACCGGGGAGCTGGGCGGGCAGTAGCAAATTAGCCGATCACGCCGCGTGATCAGCTAATTTGCTACTGCCCACCGGCTCCCTGATAAGATTTTTGCGGGGGTGGGGGGGGGGAGAAGCTCCTTGCCTCCGTCTCTTTTTCTCCCTCCTCGCTTCTTGGGGCTCCACTTGTCAGAAACTTCTCCTGCATCAAATTTGCAACGACCTTATAGAACAGCGATGGCGAACCTTTTTTGGCTCGAGTGCCACAAGTGGCGGGAGCGCAGGGGGGTTGTGTGCAGGCGTGCCATACCCATAATGCAATGCACGACCCCCCAGTGCGCATGCTTTATAGGAGGCTTTATAGGAGCCTGGGGAGGGTGAAAAGAGCCTTCCCCCCCCCCCCCCCCGAGGCCTCTGGAGGCTTCAGAGACCATCCGGAGGCTTTTCCGACGCCTTCGGCGCGCTCAAAACGACCCTCCGAGCAAACCGGAAGTGCTTTATAGTGACTTCCGGGCAAACCGGAAGTCCTGTAAAGCCTCTGGAGCCTGGGGAGGGTGAAAAATGGCTTTTAAAAAGGCTAACAGGGCAGCGCCTCGCGTGCCCTGACAAATGGCTCCGCGTGCCACCTGTGGCACGCGTGCCATAGGTTCGCCATCACTGTTATAGAATAACAGAGTTGGAAGGGACCTTGGAGGTCTTCGAGCCAATTTTGCAGATCCCTGCCTGGGCTAATATGATTGAGGCCCTTGGTGGACTTCAACTCTCAGAATTCTGGGAGTTGAAGTCCACCAGTCTTAAGAGCCAATTTTGCAGATCCCTGCCTGGGCTAATATGATTGATGCCCTTGGTGGACTTCAATTCTCAGAATTCTGGGAGTTGAAGTCCACAAGTCTTCAAGCTGTCAGGTTTGAAGACCCCTTGGGGTTTTTTTCCTAAAGGGTTAGGGATGCAAGGATCTTGTAACTTGACAGCTTTAAGACTTGCGTGCTTCAAATGCCAGAGTTTATTGAAACTAAAAATATAGTCAATATAGGCACAGAGTTAAATTTTTTAACATTTTCTAATGGTGGTGTGTCTCGTGATTTTTCCCATGAAACAAGTGTGCCTTTGCCCAAAAAAGGTTGAAAAACACTGGTCTAGTCAATGGTTGTTTCAAATCAGCAATATCACTTTTTAAAAGTATGGTTTGGATTCTAAGCCCATTTCAAGGAAAGATGGAAGGCTGTTACAACCTTTCTCATCAGGTCTTATATTAAACCCCAATATAAGTTATGGTTTGCAAGCTTGTTGTATGGTGCCTTAGGATTTCCCTCCTTCTGGAATATATTAGCATTGGTTATTGGGTTCTTTTATGTTGCTGTTTGAAAATGGGCTCTTCATTATGTAGAATTAACTATTTAAGATAGATAGCCACATAAATGTTTAAAATAAATGAATTGACGTATTTGAAGTAGTGAATAGCCAAGAACATCTTTATCTCTTTTTGACATAGGTAAGATATTTACTAAATTTGGAAGAAATGTGGGGGGAAATATACAGATTTGATAAAGTAACACCAATTGTTATAAACTATTTTTAGCATTATAAAGAGCATGAAATACTAATTTACAACTTAACAGTTGGTGGGGAAAATAGGACTATGCCTTTAAATCTGTTACTATTCTGGTGATTTGGGATGAACATGAAGCTATTTAAGGAAAGTTGATATTTAAGTGTTCTCTGTTCTTGCTGGAACATTTATACCTGGGAATTGTTTTGGATGCTATTTTAAATATTTCAAAAGAAAAATATATGTTTACTGAAGTTACCATCAAGTGACAAAAAGCTTGGTATTAAGCTTGGTATTAAGACATGAAGGTCACCCAGCATTTCTTTTTAAATATCTTCTTCCCTTCCTTCCTATAATTAAAATCACTTAATCTGTCATTCAATATTCATTTAAGAGAGAAGAAAAGTCAGCAGCCAAGTATAGGAAATCTATTGGCAGCATTACAGTATTTCCTTCCATCTTATGCTACTATAGCTTTTAAATTTTTGTTAACCTTGGCTCAAAATTTTCCAGTTAGTCATGAAAACTTTAAGACACACCAACACTGTAGCAGAAAATGAGAGATGAGTTATATACTATAGATATTATTTTGTAGTTCAGCAGTTCTTAAAATCTGTTCTGGAGACTCTTGAAAACCCCAAGACTATTTCGGGGCATCCATGAAGTCAAATAATTTTTTTAAAGAAAATTCTCAGTTTTAATTTCTAGTAGATTAAGTATTTGATAGATACAATTTGATGTATATTAATAGATACATATTGAGACCAAATGCTTGATAACTAACGCTCTAGATCAGTGGTTCTCAGCCTTTTCTTCACTAGAGTCCCTTTTAAATAACTTATGTGGCCATAGATCACCAAGACTTAAGATTCAAATCATAACCCATTGCTCTAAGATGTTAACATGTGAACACACAAAGTTATCTTGAACTTAATTATGACCTACCAAGGCTAGCTACTCTATTAGATCATCCAAGGCTGGTTCAAGTTCTGTTATCCCAATCCTTTTTTAACTGAAATGACATAGACTTAGAATATATGTGATTGTAATTGTTCTGTCATTGTGCTTTATTTTCCCACCCCAAAAGCAGAAAGAACTAGATGTATTATAAAAATCCAACTTCTTATGCTAAAGGCATAAAACACTTCATGAAAAACAGGAAATATTACTCTGTCTTGTTTACTCCTAGCTGCCATACAAGGGGTTAATGAGTCCAGTGAAGGAAGCAAATAAATTAGTATGCATTAGAATAATGTAGGAGAACGGCCATGATTTTTGGATTCTTGGACTTTGCAACTTATGGCAAAAAAATTCTTTGGTAAATCTTTGGGGAAGATCAATCACTGCCATCTTTCAATCACAGGATGTAGGATGGCCATCATTTTCAGAGGATTAACTAACTCTAAGCAGAACCTTTTGAAGGAAAGGAACAATTCTGTATATTACATTATGCTATTGGTCTATCAATCTAGACCAGTGGTGGGCAACCTTTTTTTTCAACTGAGCCAAATCTCGCCAAAACCACGATTGAAATTTATTTTGAGAGCCACATTTTTAAAACCGAAAATACATAGGATGGTACACTGTTTTTAGTTTCAATAAACTCTGGCATTTGAAGCACGCAAGTTTTAAAGCTGTCAAGTTGCAAGACCCTCGCACCCCCAACCCTTTAAAAAAAAAACCCAGGGTCTTCAAAACTGACAGCTTGAAGACTTGTGGACTTCCAACTCCCAGAATTCCTCCTCCAGTCATGTTGGCTCAGGAACTCTGGCATTGAAGCATGCAAGTCTTAAAGCTGTCAAGTTGCAAGACCCTCGCACCCCCAACCCTTTAAAAAAAAAACCCAGGGTCTTCAAAACTGACAGCTTGAAGACTTGTGGACTTCAACTCCTAGAATTCTGAGAATTGAAGTCCACCAAGGGCATCAATCATATTAGCCCAGGGATCTGCAAAATTGGCTCTTAAGACTGGTGGACTTCAACTCCCAGAATTCTGAGAATTGAAGTCCACCAGTCTTAAAACAGCCAATTGTTACCTCTTAAAACTCCCCCATTGGTGGAGCCCAAGAAGCGAGGAGGGAGAAAAAGAGACGGAGGCCAAGGAGCTTCCCCCTCGCCCCCTCCCAGCAAAAATCTAACCGGGGAGCCGGGCGGGCAGTAGCAAATTAGCCGATCACGCACACGGCGTGATCGGCTAATTTGCTACTGCCCGCCTGGCTCTCCGGTTAGATTTTTGCTGGGAGGAGGCGGGGGGGGGAAGCTCCTTAGCCTCCGTTTCTTTTTCTGCCTCCTCGCTTCTCGTCCCCGCCCGACTTCAGGATCCTCCACGCGGCGTGATCGGCTAATTTGCTACTGCCCGTCCGGCTCCCCGGTTAGATTTTTGCTGGGAGGGGGCGGGGGGAAGGTCCTTAGCCTGTTTCTTTTTCTGCCTCCTCGCTTCTCGTCCCCGCCCGACTTCAGGATCCTCCCTAATCATTGTGGGTCGAAAAGAAAAAAGGGAAAGGGGCGCTTGTTTTGAAGTGCCCGAGAGGAGGGAGGGGAGCGGGCGCCCGGCACACAGAAGAGCCGCATTAAAATGTGTAAAGAGCCGCGGCTTGCCGACCACTGATCTAGACTAATTAAGAACTGATCTTCTAACTCTTCTAAAACAGAGTTGGAAGGCTATAGTCAACTGAAGAGGTTATCATACACTGAAAGATTACAATCAGACAACACTTATGTAACCCAGCATTGTATTTGATTTTGGCGGGTCGGGGTGGGCATGGCCAGCTTGACATCACTCGTGTCGGGGAGGCACCTCTGGTGGCCAGAGCGGCTCTGCAGCGAAAACGGCTTCTAGGTCTCTGTTTTCAGCTGGGACAGCCTCCTGCAACCCTCTGCCAGCAGAAACGGAGCTCGTGAGGACCATGCGTGGCCCTCACAAACTCCATTTTCCCTGGCAGAGGCATTGCAGGCCAGTGCTTCAATGTTTCCAGGTTGGCCTTGTGGGCCAGACATAAGCATCTCACAGGCCGGATACAGCCCATGGGCCTTGAGTTTGACACCCCTGGTATAACCCATTAATCAGAACATCAAGCTCCACTGATAATTTCCTTAGGGGAAAAAAAGTCTAAAATAGATTCTTTCATAAAATGGAATGAAAACTAATAGGGAGGGGGGACTTTTGAGAGATCCAAGTCAGCCTTGGTGGCTCAGCTTTTACTCGGTTGGACTAGTTGAAGGATGTTGTTGCTGAATTCTCCAAAGCTCTCCGGAACTGGTCAGAACCTGCTGAATACCACCTCTGGTCTATTTCTCTATTAAATGGAAGATCATACAACTGCTGACAGTTCTTCACAGCCCACGATATCTATTGTACACTACTATCCTGACTGAATTAAGAAAAAACTGCCCTTTAGTAAATTCCAGATTTCCAAGACCAGGTTAGAACATAGCACACCTGATTTCTACAGGATTGCCCAAGCAGTGTTATCTTCACTTCTTAGCCTACTCTGCTGTATTCCATTTGAAAAAAGCTAACAAGTTAGTTAGCTGAGGTTTCTATTTTCCATGTTAATTCCAAATATAATTCAATTTTAAGACCTTCCAGAGAATCATGTCAAAAATCTCATGAAGCAAAGAAAGACCATGCCACCACATTTTGTTTTTAATTAGGTTTTCCTTAGCTCTGCATTTTGAAAACATTTTATGAACATAATAGATATCTCTGAGAGAAGCGGCACCTGAGTGAAGTAAGGCTTATGCAATTAAGAGACCAAAGTCAAATCAGACCATTACTTTTCACATGGAATCCCTAGCAATCCAAGGAGTTACAGTAATGTGTCCATAATGAGCTACTTTACATTTTAAGGTAGGCTATGCCAGTTAAATCACTGCTACACATCTTTAATAAAAGCAAAGTCAGGAAACAAATCTACTCGTACATCTAGCATTATTCATGCTATTTTCCAGTGGCTTCGGTGGGAGGGGCTACAACAGGGTTTGTTACAGCCTGATTGGTCCAAAGACTGAGGGATTTTTCTTAAGTATCCTCCTTTCCCTCCTGGCCCCCAGTTCCCTCAGTCTTTGGTCCAAGCACTAGCTGTGGCTCCTGTGAGGTAGCTTTTATTAATTCTGAGAATTTAATCCGGTTAAATTGGATATTCCAAATTATTTAAAAGTTTTTTCTTCAGAGACTTAGTGTCTTACTGAGGGAGCAGGGAGAATTTCTCCACGCTCCCAGGAGCTTCCTGAGAGCCTTGGTTCTTCAGGAGCTTTGAAAATCTTCCAGTGCCAAAAAAATGGGCGGTTTCTTGGGGCTTTCAGTCCCAAACAGACGGAGAGCCCACGATCGGCGTTTTCGCGCCGCCCTGAGCCTTGCGGCTATTTCAAAGCCCCGCGGTGGCGCTTATCTTTCTGATCACTTGCCGCAGCTTCAAAGGGCGACCGCGACTTGATAAATCACGCGGCAAGCGCTGCTCGCAGCTGAAGCATTGAGAACAGAGAGAGATTAAAGGAAACCTCCGATTTGGCTCATTGCGAGGCTAATCCCCTCAGACCCAAATATAGTGAATCAAATCGCCCGGATCTTCACCCATGAGGCGCGGAGGCCATTTTGGTGCGACCTCGTGGGCGGCGGCCTCTCCCCACGTGCAAGAAGCAGCTAGGACAAGGCCTGGGCAGCCGCTGGTGAGAGGTACACCAAACCTCGTGGAACAACTGCAGTGAGGCTTGAATCTGAGACCGCAGACACTCCAGCAAGACACGTGAGTGAGGCATGGCCTCCACAACCTCGGATGCACAGGCCCAAGGAGAGGGGGTGGAGGAGACCCAGGGCAGGCTTAGGCCCAGAACAGCGGCCTCTAAACCTTTGGCAGAGCAATGCCCTTCTAGAGCTGCTGCCAGGGATGAGTCAAGAAGACAAAAGGCCCTGGAAAAACAGGTGGCCAGGGCAGAGAGGCGAGCACAAGCATCTAGGCCTGACTCTCCCAGTAGGTCTAGGTCTCCTCTTGGGGCCCGGTCTCAGACATCTGATTCCCCTGCAAGGGGTTTCAGTCCTTCATCACCTTCTGTTTCCCCGGCCAGGCCCAGGAGGGAGGTGACTTCCCCTTCCCCATCCATTTCTCCCAGAAATTACAGGGCAAGAGTGGAAGACCCAGGGGAAGGGGGATCTAGAGACTATTTGCCACCAGCTCAATTGGCACCCCGAGGGCCCTCTCGAGACCCTTCAGAGGAGGATCTTGAGGATTTAGAGAACTTACCTCCCAGCATCAGGAGACTGATTTCTACTGCCATTTACAAAGGGATCTCCTCGGGCCTAGCTCAGAGGGATTCATCCCAGGGTGGGCCTAGTCCTGCGGCGGCTGCCAGGGGCAGGTCTCCCTCTGTTGCCAGAGGTCATGAAAGTCACAGACCCCCTTCTCTCTCGGTGGTCAGCGAGGGTTCTATCCTGGGAGAGCCCGCTCACCTAGACCTTGGGTTCTCTGAGGATGAGGAGGCGGCATCCCCGAGGCCCCGGTATTCCTGGGTCTCTTCCCTCCTCCTGCCTTTAAGCCCATGTTACACAACACCAAAAAGACCACGCAAATTGGCACGGGGGCTCCCCTGGTGTCCCAACATAGGGATCCAAATCTGGCCATGTTCATAAATCCCAATATGGATAAGGAGGAGGTTCCAGCTCCTCCCCTCTTCCTGGAGGTGGTTCAGAATCAGTGGGCAAGGCCTTCTTCCCTGCCCAACCCGGGTGGTAACAACAAACATTACTACAACATGGAGCAAGCCTTTGCTCAGGCACTACAGCTTCCCACGGTGGATGCTCCGGTCGCCCTGCTAGCCAACGCTTCCTCGGTAGTCTCGGGTGACGTGGCCGACAAGCTGAAACCGGAGGACAAGCGGGCAGAGCTGACTCTGCACAAAAATTTCAACGCTTCTGCCTGGGCTATTAAAGCGGCCGCGGCAACCTCCTACTTTAAACGCACTATGGTTATGTGGCTCCAGCAATTGCAGGACCGCATACCTATTCAGGACGAGCATCTTCACCAAGACCTCACCAAAATTATCTCGGCCACCCAATTCTCGGCGGACGCCACCCTCGATTCCATCAAATTTGCGTCCAGAGCACTATCCACCTCTGTTACGGCACGGAGACTCTTGTGGCTCCCAAATTGGCAAATGGACAACAAATCCAAATGGAGTCTGGCGGCGGCGCCCTTCTCGGGTTCCAACCTCTTTGGGGCCTCTCTAGATCCCATCCTTGTGGAAAACAAGGATAAGAAAAAGGTCCTCTCTTCTAATGCAAAGAAGACAGACAACCGTCCGCCTTCATACCGTAGGTCCTCTTCATTTAGGGCGTCAGATCAGGATCACCGACAGCAGAGGTACACTCCCTATAGGTATGATAGGCAGAGCCAGCGACCATACTATCAGGATAGGAACAGGTTCTAGAGTCAATCCAAACGGCCCTTTCGCGGGGGGGAGGCCGTCCCTTCCGCAGGGGGAAATGACTCAAATCCAAGTCTACTCATAGGCGGCCGCCTGGCGTCCTTCGCGGACCAGTGGGATCGAATAACATCCGATGCCTGGGTCAGGGCAACAGTCAGAGAGGGACTCCGGCTGGAGTTCCTCGCCCCTCCCCCGACGCTCTTCAAGACTTTCTCCCCCTCCAGGGATCCGGAGAGACGCCGCCTGATGCTCCTCGCAATCCAGCACCTGCTGGACATTCGGGCAGTCGAACCGGTCCGGTCCCTCGGGAGGAGTGAGGTCAAGGCGTGTACTCCAATCTGTTCATTGTCCCAAAGAGCTCCGGGGGATGGAGAGCGATCCTGGACTTGAAACATCTCAACTCCTACCTGGTCTACCGGTGCTTCAAGATGTCCTCCTTCAAATCAATCCTCCTAGGTAGAAGACAGGGCGACTTCATGGCATCGATAGATCTAACAGAGGCATATTTACACATTCCAATTCGGCCATCTCACCGCAAATTTCTCTGTTTCTCCCACGGGGGTCAACACTTTCAATACAGGGCACTTCCTTTCGGCCTAGCCTCAGCCCCCCGTGCATTCATGAAGGTCCTGGCGGCAATGGTGGCTCACCTGTGGTCAAGGCCGGTGAGACTACATTGCTACCTCGACAACGTGCTCGTCCTCGCCCAATCCCGGTCACAAGCGGTACAGGACTTGCAGACCACCAACCAGACGCTGCAATCCCTGGGCTTCTCTATCAACTTTCCCAAAAGCCATCTCTCACCCTCAGCAACAATTCTTCACTTGGGCACAGTAATAGACTCAAAGTTGGGCCTGGTTCGTCTCTCCCCGGAACGTCTGACAAGCCTCCAGAAGCTCGCACGACACGTCAACGCAAGTCGGTCCGCTTCCATCCTGACCTTAGCACGATTATTGGGCAAGATGTTGTCGCGTATCGGAATCGTGCCGTGGGCGGGTCTACACTCCAGAGCGCTGCAGTGGACTCTCATTCCGTTCCAGAGGCGGAAACTGAGCAACTCTCCGCGCCCCATTCGGATCCCACCAGACCTCAAATGGTCCCTGAAGTGGTGGTTGTCCACGTCCCTAAACCGCGGGGCCGAGTTCTGGGAGCCGGACCGCATTACCATCACAACGGACGCGAGTCTCTTCGGATGGGGAGCAGTGATGGAGTCCAGCCTGGCGCAGGGACGATGGTCCAAGTCCAACCTGCGCCACATCAATTGGCTGGAGCTGAAGGCGGCTCGCCTAGCCCTGCTTCATTTCCGGGCCTCAATCACCAACCAGCATGTCCTCCTCCTGACGGACAACGTTGCAGCGAAAGCCCATATAAACCGTCAAGGGGGGACCCACTCCAGAAGCCTGTGGCTGGAGGCTCGGAGGCTGGGAAAAGAACCTGGCATCAATCCTGTCAGAACACATCTCGGGCGTTGCCAATCATCAGCGATCACGGATCATGGATCACGGCGAGTGGCGGCTCGACCCGGAGATATTCCACAGGATCTGCCTGAGGTTCAGCGATCCACTGGTGGACTTGCTTGCCAGCCCGAGCAACACACAGCTCCTCCGCTTTTTTTCCAGTTTTCCCGCTCACAACACGGAGGGCACTGACGGCCTCAGGAGTCCGTGGCCTCCCGGTCTGCTTTATGCCTTTCCTCCCCTTCCCCTAATCCAGGGCACCTTGAGGAAGATAATTTTGGAGGGGGCCCTTGTCATCCTGGTGGCCCCGTTTTGGCCGTGACGCCCTTGGTTCGCGGACCTTGTCCAGCTGTCAGTGCCCCACATTGGCAGATCCCTCAGGAGGAAGTCGCCTTGCGCCAGGGGGTCCTGAGGCACCCAGAGCCCCATGGCTCCAGCTGACCACCTGGCTATTGAGCGGAACCTCCTGAGGGGCGCAAACCTTTCCGCCAAAGTCATATCCACCATCAAGGCATCCAGGCGCCCCTCGACCACGCGCATTTATAACTCTACATGGTCGGCCTTTGTGTCCTGGTGTGGGAGGTTCCGAATAGACCCGACCTCAGTTTCGGTCGCTCAGGTCCTCGAATTCCTGCAACATGGGTTAGACCGCGGGCTGTCCCATAATACGTTAAAGAGACAGAGTTCTCGGTTCTAGCTAACCCAGTCACCTTTGGTGAAGCACTTCCTCAAAGGCGCAGCTAATCTGTGTCCTCCCCCTGTACATAGGTTTCCCACATGGGATTTGGCCCTGGTCCTTAGGGCTCTGACGGGGGCTCCTTTCAAGCCCCTGAGAACGGTGCATCTTAGAGTCCTTACCCTGAAAGTGGTTTTCCTTGTGGCCGTCACTTCGGCCAGACGCATATCCGAGTTGGGCGCCTTGTCGTCCAAGGAAGACTTGTGTCAGTTCCATCAGGACAGAGTTGAGGCTGGACCCGGCCTTCCTGCCTAAAATTAATTCCTTGTTCCATAGGTCACAGGAGGTCATCTTGCCCAACTTTTGTCCTTCCCCAGTCCACGAGAGGGAAGTCAGTTGGCATTGGCTAGATGTCCGCCGAGCACTTCACATTTATCTCAGGTGCACCTCCACTTTCAGACGGTCAGAGGTCTTGTTTTTGTCCTTCCTGCTCAGGTCCCTGGGGGCTAGGGTGTCTTCCGCCACCATTGGTAGGTGGGTCCGTCAGGCCATCACGGAGGCCTACCAGGCGGTTCACCAGACTCCACCTCAGGTTATCACTGCCCACTCCACTAGAAGCGTGGCTACCACCGCCGCCTGGGCTACCAGGGCTCCTCTGGAAGAGATTTGCAGGGCGGCCACTTGGGCCTCCCCTTCCCCTTTTGTTCGACACTACCGTCTAGACCATTTCCCTTCGGGGGACGAGACCTTCGGCCATAGGGTGCTCCAACAGGTAGCGACCCTCCCCCCCCAGAGTGTCCAGCCCACCCTGGGACTTAGCTTGGGTATGTCCCTGTTGTAGTCCCTCCCACCAAAGCCACTGGAAAAAGAGCGTTGGTCCTTACCTGAACGCTTCTTTTCAGTGGCAAAGGTGGGAGGGGCTACTTTCCCGCCCTAGATTAGGGTTCAGGGGTCGGGGTGGTCGATGTTTTTTTGTACTGTTCTGTTCCGTTTGTATGGTTGTTTTCCTTACATATTGCTATCAGCTCTTCCATTCGACCTCGGGAACTGGGAGCCAGGAGGGAAAGGAGCATACTTAAGAAAAATCCCTGTCTTTGGACCAATCAGGCTGTAACAAACCCTGTTGTAGCCCCTCCCACCTTTGCCACTGAAAAGAAGCATTCAGGTAAGGACCAATGCTCTTTCTCATAACGTTTTATATTAGCCTGTACCTGCTGAATCTCAGCCAATGGAACTCAATGAAACTCCAGTAACAAATACGAAATGTGAAGTGTTATTTGGACTTTCATCCATTTAAATCTATTAGGATTATACAATGGGATTTCGAGAGAGAAGAAAAGGCACATTCAAGGGAGTCATCCTTAATTATACTGAAAGAACATTTGTTAGTTCTGTTAACAAAAACCTCCACTGAACAAAACAGTTTCAATAAAGGAAAAGATAAAAGGCATATAGGACATCACATAGCATCTTTTGAGATTTTCGTCCCAATACTTACGAATATTTTGGTAAATGTCCAGTGTTTACATCAATATAACATAGGTGTTTTGCATCAGAAAAAGCTATAATATGTATTTTTGGTTTGTATTGGTTTTGTTTTGGGTGTGTGTATAAGTGCACATTTATATTCCCTGATCTCTTCCAATTTGAAATGCACAGCTATGATTGGAACTATTTAACAGATATTAAGTTTTAAAGAAACTGGTGAATAACAAAAAATAATAATAATCCTGTTTGTTAACAGAACCAACTTAATACTTTGTTCATCTTGTTGAAACTCTTGAAATCTATGTCAGTCTTGATAACGTTTTTTTTAAAATTTCGGATCATCATTAAAAATGGAAAAGAACATGGGAGTCAAAATTGGAAGTGCTTTGAATAGGTTTCTTTAGAAAGTACTCTAATAAAACCTCATTTTTCTGAAATTGAAAAAGTCAAAACTAGTGAAGTTTATAATTTTGAGTTTTAAGTCTGACCTAAATAACTCAAAGCCAATTTTATGTGGCACACAATTAAAAACCAGGACAAAGCCTGAAACAATTTAATGAGAAAGAACATCACGTGGGAGGGAAAAACACAGATCACAAAAAAACCTAAGAGTGCACATCAAATGGAGATATTATCAATCACACCATATCCCTTCTTGCTCCAAGTCTTCAGCTGTAACACAGTGAAAAGCAGGAAGGTAAAAGAAAAAAGCAGTCAAGCCCAGCATTTGAAAGAAAGGCTTCATAAAGTTTCTTCTTAAACGTCCCTTCTATTTTGCAGGTTTAAAGCAACTGCATCCTCTGGAATGCTTAGTCACTGCTTCAAAGGTTGTCTGCAATCATTTATGTATGGTTACATTTATTGTTCCAGCCCAATTTGCAGAAGAAGAAGCTGCTTTGATACTTAAAGGGGGCATGGCTGTTCTGCTAGTACTAAAATGCTTGGAGGTAAAGCATTTCTTTCAAATATTTTTCATGACCCCAGAAAAATAACAGCTTGGATTCTGAAGAGACGCCACCTTGACATAATCTATCTGGCTCACTCAGCAGAACCACCTTATTCTCTTATGAAAAATGAAGAAATTGAACCTCCATATCTTCTATAGAGTAGAATCAAACGTGCCATGCTCAAGCCACAGGCATCATTCATAGAAAATTAATTATCATTGCCTATATCTATATCTAGTATAGGCAGACCAGAACGCTAGGTGAACGACTTTAGCTATAAAGAAAATGAATATGCTTTCAAATCAACTCTCAGTGGACTACTTCTTTTATCAAACTGGACTAGTAAAATGAAACCACAAAGTTAAATGGTGTCTTAATTCTATTTGTTGAGGTTGAGCAGCCAACCCATTCTACTTAGTAACAGGGACTTCTGCGTATGTCCCAAGGCCATTTCCTGTGCAAAATGGAATAGACCCGTGATGGCAAACCTATGGCACACGTGCCATTTTTTAGCGCATGCAAGGCGTTGCCCTGTCAATTCCAGCACACACTGCATGGATACATTCTCTGCATTGCTGGTCTGAGGATTTTTTTCTAATAGAATACTATAATAAAACTCTAAGTGGAACTTGTCCTCTTAGCAATAGCACATAGACTTACAGTATATACCACTTTGCAATGCTTTACAGTCCTCTCTAAGCGGTTTACAGAGTCAGCATGCTGTCTCCAGCAATCTTGGGGTTCTCATTTTACCGACTTTGTAAGGATGGAAGGCTGAGTCGACCTTGACCTGGTGAGCCTTGAACTGCCGAACTGCTGGCAGTCGGCAGTCAGCAGAATTACCCTGCACTACTGCATTCTAACCACTGTGCCACCACGGCTCCATCCAATTGTAATCATGCAATTACATAGGATGGAACATTGGCAATTTCGAGGTGTGTGAACTTCAAATCCCAGAATTCCACAGCCAACATGATAACAATAGCTGTGACACCAGACCCACTGCATGTTACTGAATGTAGGAATGGTACACCACTGAAGAGTTTCTACACATGCAAATTAATTTGCTCAGTGCATAAAAGACCACGATTCCACAAGCAATCAAGAAAACATCAAGAAAATTCCCTATAGAGTGATTGGTTTAATAATACAGTGAAGAATGAAAATGTACAGTACTTCCATTTTTCCATTATTGTAATAATCGCCAACAGATGACTAGGCCAAAGGAATTGGGGTGGTTGGGTGTAGCGGCGAGAAAGAACCCCAAGCCTTCATGTTAGCTTTTGTATTTGTGAAAAATACCACATCTCGTTTGTATTTGCAACGCAAACTCCAAACAACTGCTAGAAGACTGCCAGTCTTCAGTACTGTACCAATGAGCTGAGGTGGCGCAGTGGTTAGACTGCAGTACTGCAGGCTACTTCTGCTGACCACTGGCAGCCAGCAATTTGGCAGATCAAATCTCACCAGGTTTAAAGTTGACTCAGCCTTCCATCCTTCTAAGGTCAGTAAAATGAGGACCCAGATTGTTGAGGAAAATATGTTGACTCTGTAAACCCTTTAGAGAGGGCTGGAAAGCACTGTAAATCGGTATATAAGTCTAAGTGCTAATCACCATTACTAAATCAGCCTTGCAAAGATATATCCCATAGCTACCAAGGAAAACACACATATACCTTTTCCTCAGCAGGTAAGAACAGTGAACTGTGAAGAATCTTCTACTAGACAGTAGGAAGCAAGTCTTACAATCAGCAACTTATCATCCAGAAATCTGCTTTAATTAGTTATGCTCTGTGGTTTGTTCAGAGTTAGCTCTGAACATGCCATATAAGGATTAAATCATATGCTGCACTAAACTGTGGTTTATTTCCAAGTACAGGTGAAACTCAAAAAATTAGAATAACGTGCAAAAGTTCATTTATTTCAGTAATGCAACTTAAAAGGTGAAACTAATATATGAGATAGACTCATTACATGCAAAACAAGATAGTTCAAGCTGTGATTTGTCATAATCGTGATGATTATGGCTTACAGCTCATGAAAACCCCAAATCCACAATCTCAGAAAATTAGAATATTGTGGAAAAGTGTAATATTCTAGGCTCAAAGTGCCCCACTGTAATCAGCTAATTAAGTCATAACTCCTGCAAAGGGTTCCTGAGCCTTTAAATGGTCTCTCAGTCTGGTTCAGTAGGAATCACAATCATGGGAAAGACTGCTGATCTGACAGTTGTGCAGAAAACCATCATTGACACCCTCCATAAGGAGGGAAAGCCTCAAAAGTAATTGCAAAAGAAGTTGGATGTTCCCAAAGTGCTGTATCAAAGCACATTAATAGAAAGCTATGTGGAAGGGAAAAGTGTGGAAGAAAAAGGTGCACAAGCAGCAGGGATGACCGCAGCCTGGAGAGGATTGTCAGGAAAAGGCCGTTCAAAAGTGTTGGGGACTTTCACAAGGAGTGGACTGAGGCTGGAGTCAGCGAATCAAGAGCCACCACACACAGACGGATCCTGGACATGGGCTTCAAATGTTGTATTCCTCTTGTCAAGCTGCTCCTGAACAACAAATGTCAGAAGCGTCTTACCTGTGGCTAAAGAAAAACAGACCTGGTCTGTTGCTCAGTGGTCCAAAGTCTTCTTTTCTGATGAGAGCAACTTTTGCATCTCATTTGGAAACCAAGAACCCAGAGTATGGAGGAAGAATGGAGAGGCACACACTGCAAGATGCTTGAAGCCCAGTGTGAGATTTCCACAGTCTGTGTTGATTTGGGGAACCATGTCATCTGCTGGTGTTGGTCCACTGTGCTTCATTAAGTCCAGGGTCAACGCAGCCGTCTACCAGATTTTGTAGCACTTCATCCTTCCTTCCGCAGACGAGCTTTATGTACATGCTGACTTCATTTTCCAGCAGGACTTGGCACCTGCCCACATTGCCAAAAGCACCAAAACCTGGTTCAATGACCGTGGGATTACTCTGCTTGATTGGCCAGCAAACTCGCCTGACCTGAACCCCATAGAGAATCTATGGAGCATTGCCAAGAGAAAGATGAGAGACATGAGACCGAACAATGCAGAAGAGCTGAAGGCCACTATTGAAGCATCCTGGTCTTCCATAACACCTCAGCAGTGCCACAGGCTGATAGCTTGCATGCTATGCTGCATTGAGGCAGTATTTGCTGCAAAAGGGGCCCAAACCAAGTACTGAGTACATATGCATGCTTATACTTTTCAGAGGTCCGATATTGTTCTATGCACAATCCTTGTTTTATTAATTGCATGTAATATTCTAATTTTCTGAGATTGTGGATTTGGGGTTTTCATGAGCTGTAAGCCATAATCATCACAATTATGAGAAATCACAGCTTGAACTACCTTGCTTTGCATGTAATGAGTTTATCTCATATATTAGTTTCACCTTTTAAGTTGCATTACTGAAATAAATGAACTTTTGCATGATATTCTAATTTTTCGAGTTTCACTTGTAAAAGCATTGTTCAGTATTTAAATGTTAATATACTAGTATTTACAAGAGCAAGAGATAAAATTATCCAATTTTATCAATCCTCTGAATCCTCTGCATGAAAAAAGCATGACAAATAAAATTTTAGATGGCTATATATTGCATATTAACCAAACAGGTTATTGTCAAAGTATTGATATCCTCTGTAGGGGGAAAAAACTTTCACCCAAGATGTATGGTACCAGAATTGGAAATGAGAGAGAAAAAATACACTTTAAACAATAGAGTTGAGTTTTCCCCTTGTCATATTATTTACTTAAGTAGTGGTTGTGCCAATTTATTAACACCACCATCAAATCAATCAATTAACAAATCCAAAACACAGTGAAAGTTTAATTCTTTTTCCAGCAGATAACTATACTGGGTAGTAAATTAGCTCCCTCTAGTGGTTTATGTAAGTAACCCATTCAAAACAGAAATTGACATGCTACTCTTTACCAGAGATGGAGACTTCAAAATTTAGACTCGTGTGTTTTGGAGAAAATGTAAAAACATGTTTTACAAAGAAAAAATATTCTGAAACAACTTATAACACTTAGCTTATTTATAGCACTCCATTCCCTTTGTATATTTTATAAATATAAAGATACACTTATTTTACAAATCAGCGGTTTCTGATTATTCCAAGACAGTGCTTCGTAAACTTTTTCCTTCATTATCCAAAACCATTTTCAGCGTTCAGCAAACAGTCATATTCTTTGTAAAGGTAAGACTGGAAAATCATATTTCAACATGTAGGTGTTTTCAAATAACCTCCCCAGTTCCCACGGAATGTTCCCTTGTGAATTGTTAATCAGAAAGATTGCACAGAGTTGTTCTTTTCTTCAAAATAACCTTTTGCATCGACTGCTTATCCTAAGCTTGATCATTAAACTAAGCTCTGTAAAACCATTAATGGTCCGTGGGTTGTTACACAAAGAAAAACCACTTTTATCCAATTCTGGATCATTTTATTACTCAGGTTTGGGAAGCACTGACCTAAAAAGCTTTTAATATTTTTAAAAACTAGAAGGAAGAGATCATATTCACAAAGTTAAGGATGTCTCAGGGACTGGACAGTATCTAAATGTATCTAAACAAAATATCAACGTGGACATAAAGCTGTTTACTGGATCCAGAGAACTTTATGCAAACATATGCATCACTTGAGTAAACATTTGAAAAGGAGAGAAAGGCTGCAAAAAATAATAAGCCAAAGAAATTAAAGCTATGGAAGATAAGAAAAAGAGCTACATTTGGTTTAAGTGAACAGTATCTACAATAAACTTACACCTTTCTATTTCTATGAACCATTCTTTCCCCTGCCACATTTCTATGGCACTTCTCACAATGCCTTCCTTCCTTTTTTCATTTTAAGAATCTTATCTAAGCACAATTTTTCCCTCTTCCACGTGACCATTCATTCTTTCATATATTTGTTTTGTGATTTGTGACATTCATTCTCTTTGTATGACTAAACCATTTCAACTTACTTTGCATTCAATCACATTCATTCAGCATCTATTTGTGGCCCGGCCAAAACATTTCTTGTACACTGATGAGTAAATATAATACATAATCTAGTAGACGTAACTTATTTTTTTCTTGCTCTTTCGTCCATGTTGAGCTGCTCATTAAGCATTCTGCTTTTTTCCATCCATGCTTTACTTTCTTCATTCACATCCTATCTTTCTCACATTTTTCAAGTGCATTTTCATATCAAACACATTACGGTACAAGCCGATTCACTGTGTCTATCATATGCTTCCTCTACATCATTAAATGTACAATAAACTTGATTTCTCACATTCATACATCTCTCAATGATCTGCAGAAGAATAACATCTGGTCTCTACTTTTCTTTATTACTTTGCATCATTTTTTTAAAAAAATGAATTCCATCTGGATAGCTCTCTTCACAAACTTTGAAAACAATAAATCATTCTGTGTTTTCTTTCTGTCTTTTAATCTTCACCATTCCTTTATCTCTTTGACTTCTTTCTTTACCATTATCTTCTATGATACCACTTAGAATACAATCTTATCTTCCTTGTTAGCAGCCACTTTTCTCTTACACACATTTTCTCATCCAGCTTCTTTCTCATTTCATCATTGTCCATGCATCCCGTTTCACACTTCCCGTTAGCATAACTTCCCATACCACGATTTTGCTTCGTAATTTTTTCGACTGTGTTTTCTTCCACGTTTTTTTCCCCTTACATCCACTTTCCATTCATTATCCCTGGGACACTGATCTATCTTTTAATATTTTTTCCTATACATAACTCACAAATTCTATTCCTTCAGTATTACTCTTTTCACCTAGAACATGGCTGTGGCATCACATTGTCGTCACGTGATGTATCGTGACTTTCCCCCCTTCACTAAACCGGGATTGTGTGCGGCCATCATGTGACGCATCGGGGTTTCTGGCCACGAGTTTGACACCCCTGACCTAGAATGTATACTTATTTTTATTTTTCTTCCATGTCCATTTTCCCAAGCTCCACTCTTCGTATTATCAAAAAATGTTCTCTCTTACACTCATCACCTATCACCCCCATGTGTCCTTCATTGTTTCTCTCCATTTTATCATAAAATAAAATCAATCATGCATTTAATTTGACATTCATTTCTTTACCTTGTATATGCATAGATAGCCGAATGCTTAAAACATACATTCAAAACAAATTAAACTTTTTTCTGCACAGATAATTACCAGTCACCATGCTCATTCATACTTGGATTTCCAAATGATTCAATCACTGTTTATGAGCTCTCTTAACTTATTGTCATTTAACAGAATCCCTTTCCCTTCCCTGGTCACATTTTATTGTACATTTTTCTCAAAAATGTATCTCTCATTCTTCCTTTATCAACATTCAGTGGAATCATCATTTTAGCTATTGTCTATCCACTGCAGGATGAAGTGGAATATAATATACATTTACTTACAATGTACAGATTTCAATGTTAAAATGCCCTCACATTTATCTGCATTATACCAATTCGTGTCTTCTAACATACTTTTTTACTCATTGATTCATAATTAAACTTAGCCCTTCAGTTCTATGCATATATTAACCCCACTCCATCTTCATTCAGAATTATTAAATCTTTCCCATTTCTGTTAACTTCAGACATACAGCATAACTTTTGGGGTTTTTAGCTTTATCTTTTTTTCCCTATACTTTACCATTTATTCCTCTTTTGTGTCACATAATAATCTTTCGTATGATTATCATGAAATGTGCCTAGAGCCATGATGCTGAACCTGTGGCATGTGGAGCCCTCTCTGTGGGCACCTGAGCTGTTGCCGTAGCTCAGCTCCACCATGCATGCGTGAACGTCACCTGCCGGCCAAGCTCAGGGGGCGGGGCGCATGCTGGAGATGCATGCGCATGTGCAGAGGGGTCACTTGTACATGCACCCCCACACCCCATTGTTGGTCCCAGGAGGCTTCAGGGCGGCCTGCTAGGCCCAAAACGGGGGCGCAGATCGCACGTGCATGCGGAGGAGGGGGGGACTGTGGAGGGGTGTCACACAGGCAGGGGAAGGATGCACGAGGTGTGTGTGTCACCAATGCATTGCATTATAGGTGATGGCAGGCACACACTTTGCATGCACACACACGTTTTTGGCACACAGCGACAAATAGGTTAGCAATCACTGGCCTAGAATATTGACCTCAACCACTAACACTTTTCCTTTTAAGTAGGGGGTAGAGTAGGTTACTAGCCATAGTTGTACCTATGTCATGTCACATTTCTTGGTAAGAGAACAATCAGTTATGACACATTCTTGCCAATATGTCACAAGCACAACCAAAGCTCAGTGTTATTCCATTTTCATCCTGTTCTTTGTAAGAAGTATCTCTAATCCTACAGCATAGCATGTGTGAATGACCTTCGGAGACAAGAGTGAGATCCATCGAATGAAATGGTCAAATAAAAAGAACTTAGTTTGCAGTAGAAATATAGACAAGGCAAGAGTCTCAGAAGAGACCCTTCCTAGTCTTGGGCTGTAAAGAGGATGGGGGAAAGAAATACTTTCAGACTTGCACAATTCTGTTAATGTAACTTTACAATATCTAGTCATGTTTCCTGTCTGGCCTACATAGCAATTACGCTTAGACTTATATACCACTTCATTTTGCTTTACAGCCGTCTCTAAGCGGTTTACAAAATCATTGCCCTCAACAATCTGGGTCCTTATTTTATTGACCTTGGAAGAATGGAAGGCTGAGTCAACTTTGAGCCACTCAGAATCGAAATCATACTAAGTGTCAGGCCTGGAAGCCTTCTTTTACATTGGGCCTTTCTGTTGTGGGAAAATGGGAGGGGGGATTATATGGAGTATGAGAGATATATAGTATAATTAACATTCCTTTCTCAGAGAGTGAAGGACATCTTGCCCTGCATCTGGAGTGGGTATGCCTGGGAGGCATCTCCAGTTGGGACGGTGCCTGATTGGACCATGTCCTGCGCAAGCTGCACTGGCTACCTGTAGTTTTTCGGGTGCGTTTCAAGGTCCTGATTACCATCTTTAAAGCGCTCCATGGCACAGGACCTAGTTACTTGCGGGATCGCATCCTCCCACATACATCCCTGCGGCCAATCCGCTCTCACAGGGAGGGGCTTCTCCAGGTGCCGTCCACTAGGCAATGCCAGCGGGCGACGCCAAGGAGTAGGGCCTTCTCTGTGATAGGCCCAACCCTCTGGAATGACCTCCCCCCCGATATCAGAACCACCACAGACTTCCGCTCCTTCCGACAAAAATTGAAGACTCACCTGTTTCGATTAGCTGGCCTGGCATAATTATAATTGTGACAACTGTTACCTCCTGGAAACATATTCTTACCTGGTTATTTATAGGGTACGGTTTTAAATTTAACTGATTTTAGGGTTTTTAGAACCAGATTTATATTCTTCCGTACAGTTCTTTTTAAATTTTTAACCTCCTCCTTATGTGTATTTATATCTGTATTTGTATTTGTATTTGATACTTATTGTTTGTTGTGTGGACTGTACACCGCCCCGAGTCCTTTTCGGGAGAGGGGGCGGTCTAGAAATTCGAAGAAAATAATAATAAATAAATAATAAATGTGATGGGGAAGGGACTTGGACTTTAATTTGGGTGGGGGAAACCTGAAAGCTTTCAGATTCGGATTTTCCCAGATGTGCCAATATGACATCTCTATGGAACATTGAGGAAAGCCTTGGAGTCTTCTTTCGTTGGGGGTGTTACTTGGAACCCTAAGGCTAACAAATCTAGAAATTATTTTTCTAATCTGGCCAGTGTGTCTTGTTGGAAATATACATGGTGGAAAGCAGAGTTTTGCCTTTTAATAAACATTTCATCCAGAATTAACTTTGATAATTCTCTAAATAAATGGCTGAAAATGTGACATTCATTAATAGGATATTCCTTAATGTGACTTTGACTATTGGAAAAATGAAAGATTGATCTCTATACACTCTGCTGTTTAATATTCATAATCATACTGAAAAAAATGATGCCACACTAAAAAGACTGAAACCTAAGTTATTATTAAATATTTTTCTGTTATGGACCCAGGATTATGAAACAGCCTCCCTGTAGATACTAGAGTTGCATACAGTCTGACAGCCTTTCAGAAGCATTGAAAATCAAATTATTCCAGAGGGCCTTTGGTGTGTGAATGTTTTCTTGCTGGTGATTGCTATTGTAAGATTGATATAATTATGACTTTTACATTAATCATCCATTCTGGATGTTATAGGTTGTTCACCTCTGACATTTTATTCTAATAACCATAGATGTTATTCCTAGTTTATATATCTATATCTATATCTATATCTATCTATCTATCATCTATCTATCTATCTACTATCTAATCTAATCTAATATCTATCTATCTATCTATCTATCTATCTATCATCTATCTATCTATCTATCTATCTATCTATCATCCACACACACACACACACACACACACACACACACATGCATATATATGTTTTCGTAGATTTTCACGGGTGTAGGTATGTTGGTCTTGTTGTATTCAGGTCTTACATGGGAAAAGACCCGAATACAAGAAGAGCAGCATACATATACTGTATATACATACATACATATACATACATATATACATACTTATATTTTATTGCTTCTATTTCTGTTATACTGAAAACATTTTGAACTGTTACCCATAAGCCAAAATGAATCTAAAAAAGCAGTGACATTTTTAAGAAGTTGGCATAGCATCCTTCACTCTGTGTAAATTATACAAGAGACTCGTAGAAAATTAAATTATATTGTTACCCGTTATTCAGAACACATTGTATTTACTTACTCATTGCCTAGTTATTAGTATGAAAAAAAATCAAAACTGCTCACTTCCAGAAATGGGGCTAAGGGGAAAAAATTGATGCCCAAGAATTCCCTCAAGAACAGTCATTTTTCCCATTAAGAGGTTTTAAGAACAAGATGGAAGACTTTTGATTATACAAAAGAAATAGAACAAAGCTATGCAGACAGCACTCAATACATACATATATATTCATAAAAAGATCCCCATCTCAGGCCTTGTTCTTCCTACTGATCTTCAAATTTGTTAGGATTACAATATTCAGAAAACTGGTTGGAATTTGTGGAAGATAGAACCCAAAATATACAGAGGATGCTAGGTTAATGAAGGATATTTTAAAGCTCTGAACAATCTCTGGGATTTGAATCCTGAAACAAGAACTTTCAGAACAGATTCTCTACTACGATATGATGAAATATACTTTTCTGGAATTAAAAGAAAATACCCATAATAAAGTGAACATCCTTAAGAACATTCCAGAGAACCATAAAACAATTAATTATGCTTATCTTAATTACAAAAAACAAAAAGGTTCCAAGCCAATTACATTAATGTTATTCTTGTTCTTCTAGCCGATAGTTTTTTTTAACTAGACCAATTATTCCTTGAAGAGCTGTCAACATTTTCTTGATTGAAAGAAGATATTTTGATCTCTGATTAATATTAATGTAACGTATCATCCACCATGGATTTCTTTTTAGGTTGAGGGCATTTTAAAATGAAGTATCAAGATAAAGTATCAAGCTTGGTGGATTTAGTGGAGGAAGGTCATCACTCCAATTCTCAAAGTCTTCCCCACTTCAAAAACATGTCATAGGGCAGTGATGGCGAACCTGTGGCACGTGGAGCCATTTGTCAGGGCACGCGAGGTGCTGCCCTGTCAGCTGGCCAGCGAGCATGCGCGCGCTGGCCAGCTGAGTTCACCGTTTTAAAAAGCCATTTTTTCGCCCTCCCCAGGCTCCAGATGCTTTATCGGAGGGTCGTTTTGAGCGCTCCAGAGGCTTCAGGGACCATCCGGAGGATTCCCTGAAGCCTTCGGAACGCTTAAAATGATCCTCCAAACTGGAAGTGACTTCCGGTTTGCTCGGAGGGTTGTTTTAAATGCTCCAAAGGCGTCAGGGAAGCCTCCGGACGGTCCCTGAAGCCTCCGGAGGACCTCCGGGGGTGGGGGGTGGGGGAGGCTCTTTTCGACCTCCCCAGGCTCCTATAAAGCCCCTGGAGCCTGGAATAATAATAAATTAATTAATAATAAATTTAAATTTATTAGCCGCTCCCTTTCCAGACAGGACTCGGGGCGGCGTACAATAGAGCATATAAAACATAAGACATATGTACAAACACATAAACATACATATATACAAAGACATACATGCACGGAGGAGGTAACAAATTACATCACATTAGACAATTAAAAATCACCATTAAAATGCCCCAATTGTAAAAACACAATTTAGAATTTAAAAATTTAAAAGAACTGTCAGGAGGAGTAAGAAAAATTTACGGTTGAGCCAGGCCAGATAATTGAAAGAGGTGGGTCTTCAGCTGTACACGGAAGGAGCGGAGATCGGAAGTAATCCTGATGTCACGGGGGAGGTCATTCCACAGGGCTGGGCCCGTCACAGAGAAGGCTCTGCTCCTGGTTGTCGCCCCCCGACACTGTTTAGCGGACGGCACCCGGAGAAGTCCCTCTCTGTGTGAGCGGATTGGTCGTAGGGATGTATGGGGCAGGATGCGATCCTGCATGTAACTAGGCCCTGTGCCATGAAGCGCTTTAAAGATCATAATCAAAACCTTGAAACGCACTCGGTAGACTACAGGAAGCCAGTGCAGCTCGCGCAGGAGAGGTGTTACAGGGGAGTATCTAGTCCTCCCCATAATCACCCGCGCGGCCGCGTTCTGGACGAACTGCAGTCTCCGACTGCATCTCAAGGGAAGCCCCATGTAGAGAGCATTGCAGTAGTCCAGGCGAGACGTCACTAGCGCATGGGTGACTGTGCGTAGGGCATCCCGGTCCAATAAGGGGCGCAATTGGCACATCAGGCGAACCTGATGGAACGCCCCCCTTGCCACGGCTGTTACATGATCATCCATGGACAGCCGGGCATCTAGGAGGACGCCCAAATTGCGCACCTGTTCCATGGGGGCCAGTTGCACGCCCCCAATGGCCAGAGATGGAAGCAACTGGTTGAACCGGGAGGCCGGAAGCCACAGCCACTCCGTCTTGGAAGGGTTGAGTTTTAGTCGGTTGCCATCCATCCAGACCCGTACGGCCTCTAAACACCGGGACATCATTTCAACGGCCTCATTGGGGTGGTTCGGGGTGGAAATGTATAGCTGAGTATCATCAGCATACAGATGATATCCCACCCCAAAACCACGGATGATCTCGCCCAGCGGTTTCATGTATGTGTTGAACAGGAGAGGCGAGAGCACCGACCCCTGTGGCACCCCACATGTGAGTGGCCTCCGGGTCGATCTCTGCTCCCCTGCCAACACACGTTGCGTCCGGTCGGAGAGGTAGGAGCCAAACCACCGTAAAACGGTGCCCCTGACTCCCAGCCCCTCTAGCCGGTGCAACAGGATACCATGGTCGATGGTATCGAACGCCGCCGAGAGATCTAATAGGACCAGGATAGAGGAACAACCCCTATCCTTGGCTCTCCAGAGATCATCAACCAACGCAGCCAAGGCCGTCTCCATGCTGTGCCCGGGTCAGCTCCGCTGGAGGGTGAAAAAAGCATGTAAAAATGGGGGGTTGTGCCCGTTGTGCGCGCATGCGCACTGGGGGGGTCACGCATTGCATTGTGGGCGTGGCATGCCCACACACGACCCCCCTGCGCTCCCATTTGTGGCACGCGAGCCAAAAAAGGTTCGCCATCGCTGTCATAAGGAGACTGAAGTACTATAGAGACCACTGTGCTATCAACTTCAATGTAGCTGCTAAAACCGTGATGGTGAACCTATGGCATGCGTTCTAGAGGTGTCAGGCAGACCCCTCTCTGTGGGCACACGCACCGTCGCCAGCTGCTCTCTGGGTTACATCGCGTGTGTGCGGGCTAGCCAGCTGCTCTGGCACGCATGTGCACTGGCCAGCTGCCCTCTTTTGGATTCCAGCGTGCACATGCGCGCCGGCCAGCTGGTCTTTGCATGAAGAACAGCTGGCCACCATGCATGCATGTGACAGAATCCGGAAGAGCAGCTGGCCACCACGCGCATGCACACTTTTTGGGTGCTCCGGCGCATGCTTTAGTTTCGGCACTTGGTGCCGAAAAGATTAACCATCACTGTGCTAAAACAATTCTCTCCTATCAAAAAAAGGAGGGAAGTGGTTTTTTTAAAGAAAAAAACCCCAGTTCTTCTTTGGGGATTAACCTCTGTCGTCAGGTTAGACCAGATAGAAAACACGATCAGATAAGCTTTTTGTTTTTTATAAGATTGCATTAACAAAATCTTGCAAGTCTGAAAATACATCTCTCTGTCACCTTCCCTTTAAAGCTCCCAAACTCTACCCTATCCACATTGGTCTTCCAGGTTTAGCTGCCTTTTATCTAGATCAGAGGTGTCAAACTCGTGGGGTCATGCTGTCGTCACATGATGTACCACAGCTTTTTTTTCCCTTCGTTAAAATGGGGGTTGCATGCCCAGCACATGATGCACCTGACCCGTAGGCTGGGAGTTTGACCGTCCCTGATCTAGATGTTCTTACGCTTCCCAGGTCATTGCCACATACCATTACACTTGTAGAACATCCTCTCTCCTCTCAGTCCCTCCACTGTTTTCGCTTTCTGGAAGGCCTTCAAGACCTGCCTTTTTAAATCAAGCACTGAGGTAAAGTGCTGGAGCTTGTGGAGGGTTGTGGATGCATCCCAGGGAAATGAGTTAGTGCTGGATGTTTGTTTCTCTGTTGTTGTGAGCCACCCACAATTGAACTGTAAGAACTGATCATATGGAAATATTTTAAATAAATGAATAAATATTACCATAATATACTGGGAGGTAAGCCAAGGATTTTAGGGACAAAAATACACCATTAATATTGAATTTGGCTTATCCATGAATATACATACCTTAGATTTTTCCCTCAGGTTTATCAAAATACCTACAAATGCTCATATATACTGAAGGATAAGCAACCTCCCAATAAGCCAACCCATAAAATGGGCGTGTTTTAATTTTCACAATTTTTCATATTTTAGTTAACATTTTGAAAGTTGGCTTATGCGCAGATGGGCTTTTATACAAGTGTATATGATATCTTAAACTCCTGTAGGAAAAGCGGGATATAGATCTAACAAACAAGTAACTAAGATAATACTAGAGTGGCTAATAAGTGGCATATGGATAAGTTAAGACGCTTTTAAAACATCAAATAATTTGTTTCTCAATGTTACCCAGGAGTTGAGCAATAGAACAATAACAATAGCAATAAAGATGGCAACAAAAACCACAATCCTATATTCAAGGAACAAGAAAAAATGCACTACTGAATTTAATGGGCAGCTCTGTAGGATTATATTAAGAATGCAGGAGTCCTAGGGCAGTGATGGTTAACCTTTTCGGTGCTGAATGCCAAATCTGTAACGCTTGCGCCAGAACCCGGAAGAGAATAGGTGGCCGGTAAGCATGCGCGCCAGACCAGCTGGCATGGTGGAACCCGGAAAAGCAGCTAGTGACGGCGCACATGCCCACAGGGAGGGCTCTGTGCGCCACCTCTGGCATATGTGCCATAGATTCGCCATCACAGTCCTAGGGGGACAAAATAAAAATGTGTTTGTCCAGCATTTTATTCCTACAGTGCCCAACCAATGGAACCAATATGCAGAACTCTCCCACTTTGTGCTAATTTGAGAGCAAACAACAATAAGGAAGGTAACACATTTCAAATACGTTTCTGATTCTTCTTTCCTCTAGGTTTGAGCTTCAGAACACTTTACAAGCAGGGGGAATTTAAAAAAAAACACAATTGAAATCAATTTTAATCTAATCAAGTAAGTTGAAATTAATTAAAACAATAGTTATAATTAAATCCCTCCATAAATATTTAACACTAATAGTCATATAAAAACAAATTAATGGCTCTATCACACATGCGTAGGTAACATGCAAATTACCTATCAAATCCCTAAATTCATCAGTTTTCCAGCTCATGAAAACGTTCTTTTTTTTTCATCTTAGTTGTCTGCTGTTGCTTCAACCAGACGTTCTGAGCTTTCCAAGTCTGCTAAATCTGAGTGTAGTTTACATGGGCAAGGATAAGATTTTTCTAAAAAAAAATTCTGTGCTTATGTAGGAGCGCAGCATGTGAAGCAAAACAAGAGGGAAGATTCTTATGGCACTGCATCTAGTAACAAATGGCCATTGGTACTCTCTCAATTTAAAAAAAAATACACTCAAGGCCCACTTTAGTGAGAAATGTTTGCTCATTTTAAATTAATGTGTTTTCATTATTAAACTTTCAGTATGCAAGAAATGTCAGAAATGTGAACAAATCTCAGTGGCTCACTTTATTTAAGTCAGGGATGAGCAACATATTGCCTGCAGGCATCAGTATGTTACCAAGGATGCTGCTTGCTACTAACCAGGTTCCTATCTCACGCAACCTTTTCTTTAGATAAATATATAACTTTTAGTTTTTTAAAAAAGTACAAGAAACCACAATGCTCCCAGAAGTACAACTATGAGGCAATGCTTTGTGGGCCTCCAGAAATCTCCCATTAGAGTGAGAAAGAACAATTGGGAAAGGGTGTTGAGGGAGTAAGTTCACCTTTCAGAAAATGGGTTAAGTGTAGGTTGAAACCTTTTTGCAAACACCTATCTGAAACTGCATACATGTAGTTCTTTCTTAGCAACCCTCTGACGTCAAGACAAGACTTGTCAGAGCTATTTACAACCTACTTTCTAAGTTCTGAAGAACTTAGCTGTATCCACTCCCGCAGCCATGTGACTGCATTTTGGGTGCTTGGCAACCTGCTTGCATTTATACGTATTTGCAGCAGCCCACCATCACATGATGGTAATTTTTTGAGAAATTGCCAGTTTCTGGCATTTACTTTCGGTTTCCGGCAAAAAACAACTAACCATTGGGCATAATGGCTTTGTTTAATGACTGCTGCATTCATTTAATGACATTTATTTGTGTGTGTGTGTGTGTGTGTACACATACATACATACATACATACATACAAATATACATACATACATAGACTACCATAATTTACAACTGCACCTCCGGATCAATTATGGTTGTAAATTTGTTTGTTTGTTTGTTTATTGGATTTATATGCCGCTCTTCTCCCAAAGGACTCAGGAAGGCATATAACATTTAAAAAAACACATATTACAAAAGTTAAAAAGGAAATTAGATAGAGTATCCAAAAACAAACCCAATTAATATAAACCCAATTAATATTAAAAGTTGAAGACTATTTGTACAGGATATATAATACTGCCCTAATACAGAATACCCCCACCTACAAAGATGTAAAACAAGGTGTGTTTTGATGTTGATGTTCTTCAAATTATATGGAATGCCATTCCAGGATTCCATTTTTTCTTCAGTGTCTATATGCCTAAAATTTCTACTGTTTTCCCGAAAATATGACCTACTCTGAAAGTAAGTCCTAGCTTGATTTTACATGTGCGCCCAATGTAAGCCCTACCCCCAAAATAAGCCCTAATTAAGATCCCGCCCACTCCAGAGAGCATGGGTAAAAATTAAGCTAGGGTGGGGATTGGGGGTGGAGCTGCCCTACTACTTACCTTTGGACAGTTGCAGCCAGGCCTTGCACACCCCGACACCTGCCTCACCAGCCTATTTCTTCTGCAGCCAGCAAGAC
Organism: Natrix helvetica; assembly: GCF_964273705.1. Lineage (NCBI taxonomy): Eukaryota > Metazoa > Chordata > Lepidosauria > Squamata > Natricidae > Natrix > Natrix helvetica. Next base: position 86,085,726 of record NC_138552.1, read on the forward strand.
TTTCCTGAAGGCCTCTGTAGCTGACAACAAAGCTCCAGATTGATCTGGAGCTCTGTTATCAGCTGCAGAGGCCTTCAGGAAAGCCTTGCTGGCGGCAGAAGTAGTTCCTGAATGCCTCTGATAGCGAAAAGGGGGCTGGGGGTGACATGCGCAAGTGAGGTTAGTCAGTAGATGACATCCCCTGAAAATAAAACATGGTGCCTTTTTTGGTGGCCAAAAAGCATAATACAGGGTCTTATTTTCGGGGAAACACAGTGATAAATCTCTTAACATTCCTTCATACACAGTGATGATATGATTCTGAAGGCAACTTCTTATGGTTGGCCTCAGAAGGCTTCTCCAAAAACTATCTAACAATTTAGTTGTTAAAATATGACCACAATGGTAGTATAGGGCAAGAGGTATATGAAATATGCTTAGCATCCAGATTGAGACTCTGTAAGTTACATCCTTTTTCATACATTGGTATGATTTCTACTGAAATGGGATCACAGGCATGGAATCTCATTAAACATTCTGGCTTTCTGACTCTATATCAAATATACATAACACCACAATCTTTGCTTGTACTATCCTGTGGAGCAGAGCTGTGGAACCTATGAAAACCCTCCCTACTTCTAGAAAAACAGCTTTTCTTAAGACATAATGTAGAAACTGATAAAACACTACAGCTTCTGCGTGTATTCTTTATAATGACAAGTCCTAAGCAAAACCTCTAATTATGAGTGTAAGACCTATCAATGAATATCAAATTATCTTAATTCTTACTAGAAGAACAGCTAAGTATGCCTCTGTGCTGTGCTTGGGTAAACCACCTTTTTAAAGTTATGACATTGCATGGGTCAAGAGCTTTGGTGGCGCAGTGGTTAGAATGCAGCATTGCAGGCTAATTCTGCTGACTGCCAGCAGTTCGATTCTCACTGGCTCATGGATGATTCAGCCTTCCATCCTTTTGAGGTTGGTAAAAGAAGGAGCCAGATGGTTAGGGGCAATATACTGATTCTGTAAACCACATAGAGAGAGCTGTAAAGCACTGTCTAACTAAGTCTAAGTGCTATTGCTATTGCTAAGTTGGACAGTTCCACTTAGAACTTTATTCTAGTATTCCATTAGAAAAAAATTTCTCAGAGCAGCAGTGTAGAGAATATATCCATGCAAATGTTATTGCTATTAGAAATCACTGTGGCTTTCAAAAGGCAAATTTCACTGAACATGAGGTTGTACTCATACTTATCATGCTGCTGTTTTCTAGATGAATTAGAGCTTCGCGATGGTCTTCAAGGACAGGCCTCTATATGGCACACTGCAATAGTCTACCAAGGTATGAGTATGAATTCTTTCAGATTGCTCAGATCAGGAAATAGATTCCATCAGAAGATTGGAATTAGTCTTTATATTAGAATTCAGGAGGTCCATTTGTGTTTTTCCTTTCCTTCCTTTATGTTTCTCTAATCATTTCTGAATATTTCCGTCAAGACCATCTCCACTGCTCTTGATATGTGTAGATATCATGAAATGCCCAAAATTGTTTAGGCTACTGCATTCTGGATCAGTTACAGCTTCTAAATGTTCATCAAGGGAAGACAGCACACTACAGTAATCTAGATAGGTGGTAACTAGAGCATGAGTAATCGTGGATAGTGCCCCCTCATCCAGAAATGGGCACAACTGGTACACAAGATGAACCCATGTAAAGACCCATGTTCTTCAAGCAGGAGCTGTGAACCCAGACGTATCCCAAATTTGGCACCAACTCTGGAGTGTTAAAGATCAGAGGTGGGTGTCTACCAGTTTGCCCTAGTTTGGGCGAACTGGTAGTGGTAATTTGGCCTGGGTCACAGAACCGGCAGCAACCCAGGCTTGCCACAGCCCCAAACTGGTTCTCTGGTCTCTTCTGCTGTTGCTGGCATGTTTCTGCCAATGCATAGAACCATTTTCAGTCAACTGCGCATGTGCAAACAATGTGCGGTGAGCGCACATGTGAACAAAGCAAGTAGTGCAAAGCACGCGCAAAGCAAACTGGTACCAACCGGTACAGGAACCCATCCCTGTTAGAGATAAAGTTGAAAATTCACTGGGTGTGATGGGTGGTCAAAACTCAGAGCGATCAAATCTTACCAAGGTAGAGTTGAAGCCTGTGCTTTCCCATACAGATCCCCACAGCCTCCAGATATCTAGGCTGAACTTCAACAGCATCATTTGGGTCAGTCTAGGGCAGAGAGGCACACCTATGTATACTGATGATGTGTTGCCCCAGGTCAATGGATAAAGCTTCAGAGCTTTATATAGATGTTAAAGAGAAATAAGGAGAGAGACTTGAGGATCCTTCTAAAGCAGATGCCTCAGGCATAATCTCTCCACACCAACCAATACTGATAAGAACCAGCTCTGAAGGAAGAAGGAAAACCACTGCAGCACCATGTGTCCTCCACTTAACCTTCTGAGCCAGCCCAGAAGAATACCACAACTGATGCAAAGAGGTCAAGGAGGGCAAGGGTGGATGTGCTACTTCCATCCTGCACCTGCCGAAGGTCAATAACTCAATCAGTGCTGTCTTAGTGCTGTAAAAAGGTCTCAAACTTGACATAAAAATAGGCCAGATAAAAGGATTTGGCTACTCACACATGCAATCTACCTAGTCAAGGTAAGGAAGAAAGTTATCCAAAGCAGAATAAGATATTCTACCTTTGGAAAAAAAATAGGATTTCAAAAGAAGGGGCTGCTACACTTTCGTTCTGCTGTCCCAACTGTTTACCTATTTAAACAATCCCTTAAGCAAATTCCATGCCCTGATTTAGAATTTATTTCCGAAATAAAAGTACAATTAAGAGCTCAACATGACTCTAAATGAAGTAAGAGAAAGCAAAGAAAATTGTGCATCTAAAGAACAAAATTACCTCTCTGTAAAAAGAAATGACTCAAAGTACCGGTCTAAACTATTTTGCAGAGAGGAAAGGAAAAAAGCCCATTTTAGAAGGAAAGGTCTAAATAGACAAGAAGTAGGTATATGCAGAAACAAGACAGTAATCCAGTGTAGATTTCAAAGGCCTCTTTTTTCCCCCTACCATGTTTAAGAAATAGCTTTAATTTCTTTCCATCTTATACTTCACTGGCAAAGAAGACAATGGTAAACTCATACTGTTGTCAAGAAAACAGGAATATGTTCATATAATTACCAGAAGTTGAGCTTGACCCGTTTACTTTTTATTTAAAATAGCATTTTAAGAAACAAAATAAAAAGGGGACAAGAAGAGAAGAGACTTTAAAGACTAAAAAATAGATTCAGACCCTTACATCCTTTCAGACTTGCAAAATTTAGTCTAAAACTTAAGTGCGGGAGAACTCTGAAAAATTAAATCAGGCAGAATGTGGTCATGCAACATAGCGAACAATTTGGCATAGAGATACTATGCATAAAACATGGTATCTCTGGAATGACACCTTTTATACCTCACTATGGATTGTCTGCCTCACATATATACAGGTGACTTCCGTCCAAGATTGTGCAGATTTAACCTGTAACTTAGCAGGTACCAGACATTATTTACCTTCAGTCAGGTAAAAAATAAAATAAACATTTGGATGAAAAATAAAGCTGATAGAGAAAGAACTTTTGTTCTAACCAATAGATGGTCAGATTAACCAGTCTTCTCATTCAATCTTTCTAGGTCTAATGCATAGCAGTACATAAGGCTAGCTAGGTGGTCCTCATTCAAAGTTACAATGGCACTGAAAAAAAGTGGCTAATGACCTTTTTTCACACTTGCAACCGTTGCCGCATCCCTGTGGTCATGTGATGAGAATTCAGGGCGCCTGGGAACTGGTTCGAAAAGGATGCAGTCCCAGGGTCTTGTGATCACTTTTTCCGATCCTCTGACAAGCAAAATCAATGTGGAAGCCAGATCCACTTAATAACCATGGAAGTAACTTAACAACTGCAGTGATTCACTTAATCACTGTGGCAAGAAAAGTCATAAAACTGGGGTACAACTCACTTAACAACTGTCTTGCATAGCAACAGAAATTTCAGTTCAATTGTGGTCATATGTTGAGGACTACCTGTATATTGCATTTAAAGTGTGCAGACAATATCTGATCATCTAACTTGCTTTTTGTTACCTTATGGTGATTATTGGGATTGGGTCCTGTGTATGATAGCAGTGTGTCTGAAATACTTTTTCATCTACTCTGGTATTTGAATGGCAGCAGCATTTTATTTGGGGCATCTTTTAAACATTTATATCTTCACACAATGTCTTCAACATTATGTCTTAGTTACAAATGAGTCCACGGGAGGGTGGAAGGTAAAATGTTTCAGTGCCTTTAAACATTGAAAGCACTACAAGTAAATCTATATCATGCTAAAACTATCCTGTCTATTTGTCACTTTCAATTGGAAGGTAAACAAATAAAGAATAAACAAACTATATAGAGACAAAATTCAATTGCTCTGGGGTCTTTGTTCTATTTTATGCTCTATGTTACATATTGCCTGACCTCCTATTTTGAATGGGTAACACAAGGTCGACAATCACTATATTAAAAACTTTAATTATTAAGAGAGAAATCCATATCATCATATTAAAGCAAGGGACTTAGACCAGAATGAAATGGATTGGGGCAAACAGAATTTCATTATTTCTAGACTTAAACTACATTAAACAAAATGATGCTTTTAAAGCATCACCTAATTAGAAAAGCCACCAGTTTATTCAAGCCAGTTTTCTGTTATAAAGTGTATGTCTTATGAAGTATTATATTTTTGCAACAACCTATCAGATTCCTAGATTGACTCTTGAGTCTGAAATTTCAGGAGATTTGCCAAAAAAAAAAAAAAAGTATTGTCTCACCAAGATTCCAATGTGGAAATGAGTGAGAATAAATATTGGGCAAAATGAAATGCAGTCCTACTAGGTGCCAAGAAAATTCTGCAAATTCAGAACACTGAAACTAAGAGAGGTATCTACTCCATGTTACTCTGAAACACAACATTCAAAATTTGAGAAAATGACCCAGATGAACAGTACCACAATGGTAAACTACGACCAACTGGAAACCACACAGAGAATTTGAAAGAAAGAGATTGTGTAGGATTTGGAGGCTTAAGAATTCATGGATTTCATAATGTGAAATCACATGAGCAACCTAAACCTATGTCCAGAATAAAGTTAAAAATGAAAGGGAGGGAGGGATAGCAACTAACACAGATATTGCAGTAGGAGTACGCAAAATGTTTAAATCTTTCCAATGATGAAGTATTGACCATTCAGAGCTCAAATCAAAATGTACAAACAAAACCTGGGCACTTTCAGTGATGTCCCTTACAGTATATTAGTAAGTATTACAGTATTGATTAGTGGCTTTTAATTAGATTGCTTTTTCTCCCATTTTTCCAGCATAGCTATTATAGCAAAAGGGAACAGTCATATTATAGATACCATTAGTTTAGACTGGATGGGGAATGCTTGATATCAAAAGCTAATGGTAGAGGCTGTGTCTCCTCTCAGGACGTGACTCTAAGGCCTGATCTCAGATAGGCTCAAAATCTTCACAATTTGAACACTGGGCCCTATCTAACAAAATGAATTTCAATGGGGGGAAAAGTAAGATTCTACATTTAGGCAAGAAAAACCATACACAAAGGTATAGAATAGGTGGTATCCAACTCCATAGTAGTAACTGTCAGAAGGATCCTTGAGTCCTAGTGGACAATCACTTAAATATGAGCCAGCAGTCTGCTGCAGCTGTCCAAAAAACTAACACAATCCTAAACTGCATTAACAAAGGGATAGAATCAAGATCACATGAAGTGTTTAGGACCACTTTATAAGGCCTTGGTAAGACTACAGTTGGAAAGCTGCATACAGTTTTGGTCACAATATAAAAAAAAGATATTGAGACTCTGGTAAGAGTGCAGAGAAGACCGACACGATGGTTAGGGGATTGGAGGCCTATGAAAAGAATGGTTAGGGGATTGAGAGGCCTATGAAAAGAATGGTTAGGGGATTGGAGGCCTATGAAAAGAATGAAAACCAGTTGCAAGAATTGGGTAGGTCTAGTTTAATGAAAAGAAGGATTAGGGGTGATATAACAATGTTCAAATATCTAAGAGGCTGGGAGCATCTGTTACTCCCAAATGCACATTAAAATAGGAATTATGTCATTCACTACAATTTACAACATTTGTGTAATGACATCATTACACAAATTATGTAATGTGCATCAATCTGCATAATGATGTCATTACTACCTCATCAAGACAACTTCAAAGAAAATTCATTTATCCATTATTGGAGGAGAGGGTCAGGGAAGAGGATGTCTAAATTTTGTCTAGGTCTAAATGTTACAAGTTCAATTGCTGTGATCTTTTTTTGTAGCAAATTTAATTTAACAATGCTGACAAAGATGGAAAATAATCAACCTTAACATTTAAAGCTGACCAAAGTTGCTTTGTATAGAGACATGGGTGGCATGTAAATTTAGTAAATAAATGAAACACCTTGTTAACCAATTCACCTCAACTGTATAAAAATCATCTACATACAGGCAATTTTACACTCCTTTATTTCCTATTCCTTTAAGCAAACAAATAGTGTGTTTTCTTTGCAGCTAAGTAATTGTATGCAAAAGACACTGCCAGCTCATACAACTATGTTTGAATATGTTTTTAAGCTTCTATTGTAGTTCACAAGAGATATTAATCCATCTTCTAAGGGAATGTGACACTGTTCTGCCATTCACAAGTAATGCTATTAGAAATGTTCAACAGAGGGCATATATTATGCAAAATTGCAAACGCCTGTTATTTACATACCTGTGATTTTGTCCCTTACAAGTTTGCAGGATTCTATTTCACCAATGCTCCCAAACAGACTTTTGAGCTCTTCTTGTGTCATATTCTGAGGGAGATAGTTGACTATTAAATTGGTTTTGCTGTCCTCTGTGTTCCCAGAATCAACTGGTGATGAGCAGTTGTTGTTTATGGTAGTAGGGCCATTGGCTGTGTTATTGCAAGTTGGCCCATTAGACAGTTGTGTTTCCATGGCAGCAATTACCTGCTAAAAACAGAGAAAATGGGAACTGTCAGAATTCATATTTCACCATCTATTAGTGATTCTAGCTATGAATTTAAAGCTTTGACATTATGCAAGAGTGCCCAATTGTCAAGACTGCAATTATCATTCTATAATAAAAACAAAGCTGTTGTAATTCTCTAACCATAAAGCCGATTTAGAAAAAAATAAAGCTACAAAGGTTTACTGAAACGTTTTTTCTAAGCCAAAGCTAATTCAGTAAACCCCAAGAAATAACTGGTTAAGTATTAAATTCTGATAAAATTTCAACGTTGTTCAAATAAACATCTTATAAAGCTTTCAATAATTATTGCAAAGGATGAACTGACAATGACAATCAACAGTAGACTTCATAAAAGACATTATTAAAAACAAATGTACTGTTTTGGTTACTTTTCAAATATCAAAGTGGATTGGCCACATTAGTTATGTTGCTGGCAAAATAAAGAGTTTTCTCTTCCAAACTTTATGATTGACAAGGATTAAGAAGTACCAAATGCTGGAATAACCACATGAACACTTCTTTGCTTCATCACCAATTATTATCAACTATGTTTGATCTCTATTGTTTCTCCCAGTGCCCCCCAAAGCAATGAATTCAGACCTGTATAACCATGTCTTCAGTTAAACTGAGCTAATAGAAAACTGAAGTTATTGACAGAAGAGTAAAAGATTTTGTCATTTGAAGCAAGAGCTTTCCTAAATATAGAAAAACTTTTTATTTTATTTTAGGAATGCTACTGTAGAAAACCTGTTAGCTATCATTTCCAGATAAGAATGGAATTTAAATGTTAATCAAATCTGAAAAGACAGAACTCATTTTAGAAGTCAAGAACTAGTTTAGTGTGCCCATAATACTGCTTCAAGAAGGAACTTGGCCTCAGATTCTCCTCAGCTGGTCTTTTGATAATTCATTATTTTCAATCTTAGGTAGTTTAATAAAGTCCAAATTATTATCTCGGTAAAAACCTGGAATGACAATACTTGGAAATTATAAATATTGCCCTTTAAAAAAGGGAAGGTAGGAGATTATGAGATATCAACCCGAGAATGACCAATTCTGGGATAATGAGGCATGCCTTCAATGTTTGTTTTAAGAGGTCCAAATATCTTCTAATGAACACTCCTTTTAGTTCCTCTAACATATGCTCACTTATGAACCTCTTTCCTATGATTTCAAAACAGAACTGAATTGTTCGTGTACAAACTATCCAAGGATATTTTAAGCAGTTTGTTATTTAAATGTTCCTACTGTATCATGCAGAACATATGGGCCACAATATTGCAGACTGAAGCTTTCTAGAAAGTTATTTTAAGTATTATTAAACTGATTTTTTCTTAAAGGATAACTAACCATCTTCACATATCTGCATATTTATTTTTGTGCTTAGATGGCAGGAATGAAATCCTAAAGCAACATTCAAATGAACAGCTGTAATACCCTATATAATCTGAAATTACAGTGTCTCAGTTACAGATCCATCTGCTACTCGAAATAAAACCATACCAATATTCTATCTTTTAAAGAAATATACCCTATCCATAAATAAAGTTTTCACCTGTTGGAAAACAGGTTTTTCAGCAGCTTTGAATTTTTGTTTTTATTTCCAGCCAAGAAAATTTATGACTCAAATGGAATTCTATAATTTCTTTAGTAACCAAAAAAATACACAATGTAAAGTCATTTCCAGAGTTATGGTTATTCAGCATTCAGACCATACCAAAGCAGCTTTAATACAAACACTGTTGTTTTTATTAGAAAATTGTACTGGAGCAAAAATCAAGTTATTATGAAGAAAGATAGCATTAGAAAAAGTTGTATCTATATTTACAAGTTTCAAGTATGCCATGAACCTTGCCCCAAGCCAAGATATAGTCTAATACTATGCCAGAACTTATAAAGAGAGCATACAAAATTAATTCAAATATAATTTAAAGTGTTTGGTATGGCCTCAGCACTAGTGCAACATGTTAATAATAGCCTACAGAATTTAAGAAAAATCCCACAGACCCCAGTCCAAGGCTCTGCTGCCCACGAACCACTTCTAAGCAGAGAAGCCACATCACACAGTCTGACTGCCATGTTAGTTTGGAGTTGCCGTCTGCAATATGGACACAAAAAGTACCATATGTTAGATTAGCAAGATAATGCAACAAATCAGTTCGTACAAATTTACATTAATTGTATTGATATTCCCAGCACGTCCATGCAGTGTGGCTTAATAGAATTTCAGGCAATTCCAATCTAATCTTTTCAAATTCATTCAATGTCTTTTTCTTTCAGGAATTAAGATATTTTTAGAAGCCGGGTTTAAAAGAGCAGAACAAACTAATTACTTTGCATCCATCTTTAAACCTATCTTAAATGCATATATAGCGACATATGGCTACAAGAACTCTATCTAAGCTAAACAAAGATCTGGTGCTGAAAAACAAATTGGTTGGGTGAGGTAGAAATAATGTCAAAATGATACAGCCGGATTATTTAATTTTTGGGGCTAGAGATTGCTTTCGTAGTAACCTTTTATGAAGTTTGTAAAATCACATCAGTTGCTCTCCAGCTCTGTAAACTAACCTGTTTGCACAGTTATGCCATAAATATCATTGACTGTTTGAATTCAATTGATGTTGCAACTGAAAGTTTAATTCAATATTTATTTACAGAGAAAGTGTAAAGACTCAAGCAGTATTACTGAAATAATTGAGCTGATAAACATAGAAATGTCTTCAATATGCTGTCCCACACAAATTGTAAAACCAGACATCTGAATTTTGCACAGCTAGAAAGGGACTAATGCATCAGCATGCCACTTATAACACGTCATGATTTTTAACATAAAATGGGAAGCTAACGACGATATCTATATTAATTCCCTGAGGTTTCTGAGGAACCATTGTTCTTAAAACCAGTCCTTGGGCCACACCTTAAATTCACATGGCTCGTTTGATGGTTTTTATAAATGTATATGGTCATTTATAGTAAGTAGGTTATTTATAGTAAGAAATAAAATGACTGATTAAGACAGGCCTCCTTATGGATCCCCCTCCAAAGAAATATCACCCATTTTCTTTGGCCAAAACAAAATCTGCCAGATCCAAAGCTTGAATAATGTGCACTTTATTACAAATTTATTTTAAGGTTAAAGCATTACTTGCAACAGAACTACATATTGATTCATTCAAGCAGTTAGATATTAGCAAGTGAGTTTCCCCCTCCCCCATCTAAGTGCAGAAATGCACGCACTCTACTGTAAAACAGTGAATCTCTAAGGACAGAAGTTCCACGATGAGTATGGATTAGATAAACTGAGAAAAATCCAGCATGAAATGGAACACATTCCAACCAAAACTGAATTTATTACTTGATTGTATAATACCTTGACAAACTCTAATAAAACAGCAGTACAGGATACATTTTGTGTTCTATCATTGGCAATATTATCTGGTCAATATATCTGTATTATCAAGTCCTCTCATTCCTCCAATAAGTAAACGTTATTGCCAATTTTCTTTGCCAACATGGGCCTCAGTGTTACAGCAACAAAAGTTTATTTAGTACATCATAGGAGTTCAAAGACGTAAATGGGTAATCAACTGCAGAGTATTTTATCTCATTAAGGATGTCAATCAGAGTTTTGTTTTGCGGCTTTCAAGTCAGTTTTTGACCCCTGGTGACTGCATTTTTCTTGGCAAGGTTTTTGGGGAAGTGATTTGTCACTGCTTCTTTCCCAGGTCTGAGTGTGTGTGAGACTGGCGATAGGGCACCCAGATGGCTTTGTTCCCATTACAGGATTAGAACTCACAGTCTCCCAGTTTCTAGCATGGTGACTGAAGCACCGTATCAAACCAGGGTTATAAATATGTATCAGAGTTTGTTGCAGAAATCAACTCCAGAAAGCACACACAGGTAACTGATTCAGCAGGATTCATTAACTTCTCTTTATATATAATATAACACATAAGTAAAATATACAATGCCATCAGCAAAGGACAGAACCGTTTTCAGTTCAGAGTTCAGTGTTGCAGACAAACTAGTTTCGCTTTAGTTCTCAACACAGCACTCAGAGCTGCATTGCTAAACCACGCCCTGGCTCCAAACTCTTTCACTTTCTCTCATTGGCTGACCTTGTTACTAAGCCCTATTCATTGGCTGACCATATTACCATGTCTCTGCCAGTCATGAATTCTCTGACAATTTGTTATCCAGGTAAAATCCACTAGTAATTAACCAGGGAGGAGAGGGGCAAAAAAAGTTCACATGGTTCAATGTGGAAGAAAAAAAAGCTTTTATAATTGGAAAAATATAATTTGGTAAGATTCTGCATTAGACCAATTTGCAACACCTTCTGTTATGTTGGTGCCATCTTTTCTTTAAATGTAAATATAATATACTTGAAAAGCAGCATGCTTCTTTAAACATGCTCCCTTTTTAAAGAAAGCCTAATCCTGGAAAAACTGCAGGGAAAGGTTTCTAGAACAACAGAAGAGAATGCAAAACGTCAATACGGCTAATCTTAACTTCAATCACTATGCATAGAAGCAACACTAGTTATAACTTAAGACTAAAGAAAATTCACTTGGGCAATTATCTGCTTTCAAAAAATACATTCTTTCACAACTAATCATTACACAAACACATACACACATACAGACACGCAACAAACTAAGTATTAAAAAGTTTGAATTTGACTGTAGTTACTAAACTGGAATATATAGTTGGGAGAAAATGGGAGATATACCAAAAGTCTATAAAAGAAAGGATAAAAATGCCAACACCAAAAAAAGCTTTCTTCTTAAAATCGGCATGACAGTTACTTCTTACATCCTGGAAACCTGGATCACAAACTGTTAACTCTCCCTTTGAAATCTGATAAACATTTAGGAAACAAAGATATATTAGATCTGTAGTAGGAATACAATAACATGTTAGGCAAGGTCAAGAATTCTAAAAAAAAATCTAGTTTTATCAGAATGGTAGAAGTGGGGGTTTGGTAGGATTTCTGAAAGACAGGAGGAAAAGAGGAAAAGCTTGCACTGTCCTTTGGGTGATACAACTTAATAATTGAAAACATCCAATAGTATCATCTTTATTACCCTACCGTGTTTCCCCGAAAATGAGGTCTTATTATTTTTGAGGTGCAGGAGGTGGCGAGCGTGAGCACCTCATGGGTGCTCCTGTGTTACAATATTTTGAGGGAGAGCTTATTTTTGGGTCAGGGCTTATTTTAGTGCATGCACTCAAAAGCTTGATTGGGCTTATTATCCAAAAAGGTCTTATTTTCAAGGAAACAGGATATTTATAAAGCTTTAGTACCAAAGTAGGGAAGGATGGATTTTATCCAAATAGAAATTTAACTGCATAGGAAATTAATACTATAGCCAATAGTATACCACTTTCATAAATAAAAACCAAATTAAATATTTTGCAACTAGCATACAAACTAAGGTTTTGGATTAAGAACAGGGATGTTCTTACACTCTTAGCCCAAACTAAACAAGCTCTATGTAGGACATCTTGAATTCCTGGATATCAACCCAATAAATAAACCAACTAGACAATAATCTAAATCTTATGCAGTTTCTGACCATTTTATATATCCGTGTATTTGCTTGAGGCATCTAAACAAAATGAAATTCAAACTTAAAGGAACATTAATCTTCAAGTCAGCATTGAAAGACCCACTAGAGTCAAAGTTAATTTATGATTAGTAAGTCTTCAATTTATAATACATTTCATTAATCTGCATTGTTGAAGCTCAGAGGTAAAGATCATACTTCAAGCAGAAAAGCTGAATCTATATATATATAAATGTGAAAACGCTCACACAGGAATCACAAGATCTCCAGAACCATAAAGCCTACAAACTTGAAATTTGGCACATATGTTCCTCTTGGTTTCTAGGTGCTCAGTAACAAAGGATTTTTCGAAATGACCAATAGAGCATTAGTATTTCGTATATTATTATTAACCCGCTCTGATGCTAAGGAGTTACTCACTCTCCCAATCCAAAAACTTGGATGTGGGCATGGCCAGCGTGTGACTCATCTGGCCTGCTGGGTGGGAGTTTGGAGAGGAGCATGAGGGAGAGAAGGGGATAAGATAGGAGAGGCTTCTGTGGGGCAAGCCTGAAGGAAAGGTGGTGATAGGACAGTGGAGGATTCTGTGGGGCAAGTCTGAGGGAGAGAAGGAAATAGGATAGGGGAGGTTCTGTGGGGCAAGCCTGAGGGGAGAAGGGGATTGGTTGTGGGAGCTTTCTTTGGGGCAAGGCTGAGGGAGAGAAGGGGATAGCATAGGGGAGGCTTATGTGGGGCAAGGCTGAGGGAGAAAACATGATAAGGTTGGAGAGGTTTCTGTGAGGCAAGGCTGAGGGAGAGAAGGAGACAGGATAGTGGAGGATTTTGTCGGACAAGCCTGAGGGAGAGAAAGAGATAGGATACAAGAGGCTTCTGTGGGGCAAGCCTCAGGGACAGAAGAGGAGAGGAGGATAACTACTCATTAACTTTTAAGCTGTAAGTGTCAATTTATGAAGCTTGATCACATAGTTTCGTAGCAGAGCACGTGTGTTCAGCTAGTTCTTAGTATGTGCAGAAGTGGCTAAAAAATAGGTTAGAAATCCAGAAAAATTGCTGTTATCTAATATTTATAACATTAAGCAAGTTGGATCAGGTTGATAGCCTTATAATGGCTATCAGTACTGGAAAATTTATAATAGCTACCAAGCACATGTATGTAGGACTACAAGAATTCTGGAGTCTATCACTATCATCATAATCACCATAAATCAGAAATGGATATATATATATATATATATACATACATACATACATACATACATACATACATATACATATACATATACATATACATATACATATACATATACATATATAATATAGGTGTGCATGATTAGACCAAAAATTTCAGTACAATATTCTATTATAGATACTATGCCCAGTTGTGAGAAATTCACAGGCCACGAATATGCAGAGAAACAGCAATCTTTACCATTATGTTGCATTGCGTATCTCCATATTTTAATACTTTTTTAGAAAGAAGATATTCATCCTCTTCATAATAATTTTATCCACATTTCTCTCATGTGTCATTTCACTTTCTATTTGCCATTTCCACCTTTAACTTAGAACCTCAAACACTGTAATCCTTTTTAGCATGCAAAAGTGACTTAAGCGCCTTAATAAACCCGATTCTCCATTTCAATATATTTTCCAGCTCTACACTATCCTTTGAGGTATGATAGGAACATACTGCATTGCAATAGGTGGGTGTTATATGCATTTTAATGTAGATACCAGTTTCATTTTCAATAAATGACTTTTTATTTTTAATGATTCCCCATATGGAACTAAAATGTCTTCAGTCACTAAACACCGAGTGGCTGTTTCATAGAGATATGGTACAAAATATTTCAAGTCAGTCATCAACAGCCCTTACCATTAAGATTTGTTTTTCACATCAATAAACATCTATTTATAAATGTCCTTGGAAAACTTTCAAAATATTTGCTGTTTCCTCCTCATTCCTCCCCTCTATATATTTGATAACATTAGCAGATTTGAACCCCTTATTGTTCAACCCAACACAAGTTCATTTATAAAAGTAAATTACAAACAGCAATCCCGGTAACATGTTGCCGTTTATAATCTATAAAACTGTATAGTTATTCCACCTTTACTTTCTGTTAAACAATTACAAGTCAGTTAAGAATACCATGACCTGTTGCCCTTGGCTACCAGCAGTTTTCAACAATTCTTGAAAAGCAATAACCTAAGCCCTTTTGAAAAAAACAGATAAAAAGTGACTAGAGGACATTGTTTTTATTCACTGCATGCTGCCATACTTTTAAAATTACTTAAGCAAGTCTTACATTTGCAGAACATGTTTCTTCTGCATTCTTCAACAAGACATGTCATATACAGTATGTACTATAACTGGAAAAACTAGCCTTTTACAATTACCTGCATATCTCCACTTTGAAATCTGTATTTATATACGGTAGGGAAATCCTCATTTTTCTAATAAAAAACTTTCATTACATTGGGAAGGAAGTTTTCTCACTTCTTAATTAAGAAATTTCAGAAGGGTACCATTTAGACTTAGTGAATTGCAAACAATTTGTTAGCAAGATCCAGAAAGAGGATCTCTTTTCATTATTACTACTCCAGTTTAGTCCAATTTTATTCAGTATTTCCCTCAGGCTGTCTTCTTACTACCATTTCCTACCTCGTAAGATCTGGAGTGAAAACCGAACCAGAAAATCCAAGAGATCAACATTATTGCTTCATTTCTGTGCACTGCATATATTTTAAAGTTCTTGATATTAATATTATTAGCAATTGCTTCCCTTCACTATTTTTTTTTTTACTTTTTAAATTCCCTGTGTTGCTTTTTGTTCTCTTTGAAGAATATTTTATTTCTCTTCTCCTTGATACCACACAACTTTCATATTGATGATTCATGGGTTTCCCGATACCTATTTATTGTATACATTCTCATTGATCATCCACTGTCGGGCATTTCTCCCTACTTTTCAACTAATCCCTCATTTGTGGCATTTCTTTTTAAATTAAATGTGACTTTCTTGATCATTCTACCAATGCTTAAATTGATCAGTACCACAGTTACGTAACCAATCACTACAGGAGAAAACATCTTTCCCAATGTGTTTTAAAGTTATGGAAAGGCAACCTGACATTTCACTACTGTATGTTGAATTTTGGACATATTACTGCTGATAACAGATAGTGCATTTTTCTGCATTTTGAAACATTAGACGTAAACATTGTAATGTGCACTCACTGCATGATAGAAACATTCTTTAGAGAGAAAAAAACCCTACCCCATAAACCCAATACTGCCCAATTCAACCCCCTAGCCTGCTAAAGTAAGGAGTCAGCTACTAAGAGACTACCTAGTTTTTGCACCTAGAAATGTAATCCCTTTAACTGTGACCAGATTACATATTGGTAATTCAACTGGCAATGCATGGTAATGGTAATTTAAGAAAATAATTCATTTTGTCCTTTTGATTCTTCTTTGATTTTATTCACAATCTGAAGTTCACCCTGAGCATTCTTTTTGGACGTCTTTAGCATATCCTCAGCAGTAGCCTCTCTGCGAGCCTAAGATGTTATTTTTAAAAGATTTGTGTGGAGGAGTTTGTTTTTAAGCCTTTAGGTTTTTTATTATTGTTATTATTATTGATCATCACACAGTCAGCCAGATGTTCAGACTGGGTTTGGCATTTTTGTCTACCTATGGAGTCCTTACCAAGGACCCGGGATAGGCAAATCTGGATGTTTGATGGTGTTACAGATATCGTCACAGGATGGAAGCTGTTCCAAGTAAAGCTGCCTTCTGCCACTGACTGATAGCAAATTTGTCAGTGCCTATGGTGTTCAAGTGATGCTCCAGTTGTTTTGGGATTACACCCAAAACACCTATTACTATTTGTACTACCCTTACTTGCCTTTGCCAGTCGTTCTATTTCCATTGGTAGGTCTTTGTATTTTGTTATCTTCTCCAGTTCTTTCTCTTCTATTCTGCTGTCTCCAGGCACTGCCATATCCACTATCCAGATTTTTTTCTCTTTATCGACAACTGTTAAGTCCAGGGTGTTTTGCTGCAGGTTGTTGCTATTATTATTGTTGTAGTTCTTAATGTACATGATGCTTTTTCATGCACTCTTACAAAAGCAAGATAAAAAAGATTATAGCCCACTGTATCTTTTTATTCCACTGGATTATAGATTTATATGCCCATTCTTACATTAATACAAATTTTTATTCCACTGTCAATAGATGAATAATCCCCAAATAGAATAAAACTTATTTTAAAAAGATAAATACAATATGAAATAAAAAAATAAAACAATTAATATACCATATGCTTAGAACCATAAACCATGTTAAAGTTCTACAACACAGGACATCGGGAGGAAACTGAACAGAAGGCACAACAGCACAGACTTAACCACAGCTATGGGTGAACAGATACATCATAAGCTGGCACTAAACATTCACAAGGCTTGATGCCAACTGAAACTAAACAGAGAAAAAAATTGTTTCACTTGGTGTTTCGACAAAGAATACCTTCTGGCTACCACGTAGCCAAAGCCTGGAAAACTTAGTATGCTCAAGAAAGAATCTTCTCTAGAATGTACTTGCAAATCAGGCACACAGAGAAAATGTATACTGTATTTCCCTGAAAATAAGAGAGTGTCTTATGTTCTTTTGACACCCCCCCCCCGAAATAAGTGCTTGGCCTTATTTACGGGGAAGTCTTATTATTTTTGAGGTGCAGGAGGAAGTGAGCATGGTCACCTCATGGCTACTGCTGTGTTGCTCTTTTTGCGGCTTTCATTAGCATCACAAAAGGGGTGCGGTGTCTAGGATTGCAGGAGCCATTAGGTAACGGCATGTGGGTTGCATGGGGCATGTTCCCCTCTCCTTTTCCCCGCCCTGCCTCGCCTCCTCTCCCCGTGTTGTTTGTTTGGCAAGCAACCAGAGGAAATAGTGGGGATCGGCTGCGCATGCAGTTAAATATTTTTGAGGAGGGCTTATTTTTTGGGGGGAGGGCTTATTTTACTGCATGTGCTCAAAAACCCAATTGGGCTTATTATCAGGAGGTCTTATTTTCAGGGAAACAGGGTCTAATCCTAATCTTAAATTGCATCATTTTAATATATCATTACAAGGAGTTGCAGGCTTTTTAGGACATTACTCTAAATCTGTCATCTTGGAGCACTTCACATGTAGTCTGTTTTGGCTTGGGGGTTTCTAACACCTACCCAAATACTTAAAACAATTTGTTCCTTTCCAAAGTTCTTTGCCATGTGCATTATCCACCTTGAATCATCAGCCTTGTTCTATCATCTTACCTTTTTGGACAATCAAACAGATATCTTTAAATCCCTTTTAACGTAAATATGTTTACTGGTTTCTATCAGTATCTCATTTTAAAAGAGTCTCCACTATTGTTTTGATGCGAAAGGCCAATATAGTTGTTCAGTAAATTAAATTCCACACTGACTTCGCTTGTCAGGTGGTCACAAAAGGTGATCACATGACCCACTGCAATCATCATAAATACGAGTCAATTTGCCATGTGTCTAAATTTTAGGCGTGACCATGGGGAGGCTGTAACGGTCGTGTGAAAAACAGTCATAACATAGTTTTGTTCATTGCCCTTGTAACTTTGACTGATCACTAAACAAACTGTTGAAAATCAAGGACTACCTGTATCATATTTCTGTGCCAGTGACCTACAAATCTAAGTCCTATAAACTCTAAGTCCTATATACCAAGATGTTGAGTGTCTGGAAAGCATGCAGAGAAGAGCAACAAAGATGATTAGGGGACTGGAGCCTAACACACATAAAGAACGGTTTCTGGAATTGGGTATATCTAGTTTAATGAAAAGAAGTACTGGGGTGACATGATAGCAGTGTTCCGATATCTTAGTGGCTGCCGCAAAGAAGAGGGAGTCAAATTATTTTCCAAAGCGCCTGAGGGCAGGACAAGAAGCAAAGGATGGAAATTAATCAAGGAGAGAAGCAACCTAGAACTGAGGAGAAATTTCCTGACAGTGGAACAACTTGCCTCCAGAAGTTGTGAATTCTCCAACACTGGAAGTTTTTAAGAAAAGATGGACAACCATTTGTATGAAATGGTATAGATGTTTCCTGCCTGAACAGGGGGTTGGACTAAAAGACCTCCAAGGTCCCTTCCAACTCAACTCTTCCCTTGCCATTCTGTCAAGCACTAGGCATATTTTCATCTTTGCAAATGACTACGGTGCATTTAAAAAATATTGTTTAATGACACTGAATAGTTGAATGACTGGTTAACTCTGCTTCCAGGTTTCCAAAGGCTGACTTCAAAAATGAGGGATAGTGAGAAGATATTTCATATATATACTATAAATCTGGAAAAAAGAATTGGGTCAGCAATGTCCAGAAATAAAGTTAGCCAAGGCTTGTGAATCCCTATTAAAGTTGCTATTGATTTTGCAACTGTATAAAGGAATGTGCATCCACTTTATTTCAATGGGGTTTTTTTGTGCACTATATATATCTACCTTGCTAAAACAAAAGTATCGTTTAGCACAACTTACATTTAAAATGTAAGAAAAACAAGAAAGGGGCAAGACTTAAATCCAATTTATATATTTTAGATATTTAACTAAGTCCAACTTAGAGTATGTATGTATGTATGTATGTATGTATGTATGTATGTATGGCCTATATATATAGTTGCATTTGTGCTGAGAAATAAATAAAGGGAGATTAGTATAGATCTATTTCAAGCTATTTAGCTCTCATCAGCTAGCCATACCCTTACATGGAGGCATAAAGGACATACCCTTAATGGAGACATAAAGGACATTCTTTGAGATCATATGAAATGATAGCATTTCATAATTACACCTCTAGAAATGAGAGAGATTACATCAGTCATATCAGTACAGTACAAGCCGGATCTCAACATTAAGGTATAGGTAAAGGTTGCCCTCGCACATAGCCAGCGCTGTTTGAAGATGTCTCCATGGTCATGTGGCCAGCATGACTAAACACCGAAGATGCACTGAAAGCTATTACCTTCCCACCAAAGTGGTCCCTATTTTTCTACTCACATTTTTTACATGCTTTTGAACTGCCCAGAACCTGGGTCAAGTAACGGGAGTTCACTCCGTTACGCAATGCTAGGGATTCGAACCACCGAACTGCTGACCTTTCTGATTGACAAGCTCAGTGTCTTAGTCACTTGGATAAATAATCTCGGTGTTTTACATCTAAATTCTACCAATAAAATTTCTGTCTCAAATTACACCAACATGTACTGTACTGTTACATTAAGATCTACTGGGGGAAGCGCAAATGAACTCAGCTAAATTTAACCTACTGAATCACACCTAGCTTCTTGGCGAATTTAACAAAACTACAGTAGAGAGAAAGTTAAAAAAATAAAGAGAACAAATTTTCAACAAAACAACAAAATACTGCATCAACCCAAGGAAAATGTCTACATTATTCTTAGGCTAACAGAGAGGAGCCTTAAAAGTAGGGGGGTTTTCCATCAAATTAAATGATAGAAATTTGAAAAAAAGGTTTAACAAAGTAGTCCTGGACTTTTGACAATTGAGCCCACGATTTATGTTGCTAAGTGAGACAGCTGTTGAGTGAATTTTGCCCATTTTATGACTTTTCTTGCCAAGGTTGTTATTTGAATCACTGCAGTTATTAACATCAGGATGCTGCAATGTTTGTAAGTGTGAAAAATGGTCACTTTTTTCAGTGCCATTGTAATTTCAAATGGTACCTAAATGAACTGTTGTAGATCATGAACTACCTGCACTACTTCAACAACGGAATATGAAATGCCGCAAACATGTACAAGGTTTTATTCTTCACCCATTAAGCGCCGATGTTGAAACTGCACCTCCAAGAATTCATACTAAACTGAGTTATATTGAGATGGGCAGCCAAATAAATATTTTTTTAAAAAATATATAAATTATTAAAGCTATGTAGGGTTACAATCCAAAACTAAATTGACATTGCTAGGCTAGGAGAAGCTGCTGTCATATAATTGGACTTTTTTTTCCCTTTCCCTCTACACTGATTATGTAATTGCAATATGCTTTTGAAGTACCAAGTACTCCTGTGATAAAACAGGCTTTGAAATGCATCCCTAAAAAAATATCAAGTCATCAAGCATTTCACATGCGATGTGCTCGCTCAGCTTAATTATGGGGGGGGGGGGGGTCTTTCAAATTCTTCATCTACTATCCTTTGTCATCTCCTCTATTTAAGAACTAGATCCAGTTTCCCTATCTCTTTTTTGCAGATATAAGCCGTATCTCTTTTTTCCCCATTAAGACAGAGTGCATCAATAAATAAAATGCCTTTGAATTGATAGAAACTAAAATGCAAACCATTCGTAATAGAACTTATGAGCAACAGTCACAATGAGATATTCTTTTAGCTTTCCAGGAAAAGCCTTTTGACTGCCATGACAAATAGTTCAAAGCATCTGGCTATATGCTATATGGGAACAAAAGGTTTTCAAAACCTTGACAGAATTCTGTTAATACTAAAATGAAACAACATAAAGCCTCTGAATGAAAGAACTCTTTCCCCAGCAGGGGAGAAAAATGCAAATTGCATCATTTTTCCATTCGGGAATTCTGCAACTAGTACATCAAATCACAAACCCAGCAGGAAAAAGGGTCATTTGTCAAATATCTTGGAATACCTGACATGTTATTCTCCAAGCTTTGGGATAAGAAGCAGCAAACAGTTCATAAAGGATCCAAGCGGAGTGCTTCTAAGAGATCACATTATTTCTGAGATAACAGTAAGATACCTGTATAACTTTAAACTGGTGGGCAACAATTAAAAGAATGCGAAAAAGTGGTTGAAGATTAAAAAATAGGCAATATCTTTTGTCACTGAAAAGCTGCAATCTTCCTCCCAACTTCCCCCTCCAGCATTCTCCTATTTAGAGACTACTTGTATAAGCAATTAAATAAACCAGAACAATAGCTGTCGTAATTATGCATCAATTCATAGCCAAGAGAAACAAAAATATGAGGCCTACTCATCAGAAGGCAGGAGAGGAAAAACATGAAAATATATTGTGTATTATTGTTTGGAGGCACTCACCAAAAAGGTTCCAAATTTACATTTACAAATGTGAATTGTCACAAGTAATTAGTATTTCCAGAAGTACATCTGTAGATTTATATACAGAAGGAGCTTACTTGTAGCAAAAGAAAATCAGTCTACTAGTTTCCAGGAAGTATGCAAAGCTTCAACTTTACAAGGAATCAGTAGTTAAAGGATAATGTGCCAATCACACTGATCCAAATTCTGATCCAAATCCTATGGTTTGGGTTTGACAATGAAATATTGGCTAAAATGCAGAAAAAAATGCCGTATTAGAGACACCATAATAGCCTCCAAATTTTTCAGACTACAGGTATATGTTGCAGTGACTGCAAGACCTATAAAATAAACAGCTAATGTAACCTAGGTGAAGCCAGAAATCAATAGCGTTTGAATTAATCAAATTCCCTCATTAAAAAAAAATAACTACTTGATTATCAATTTGCAGAGTTGATTTAGTATGTGCATCAGGAAAAAAGAAACATCAAGTAATGATGAAGTTTTCACTTGTAATTGAAAATTAGTGATCTTACTTCAGTCAAGATCTCATTTAGAGTTCTATGCTTATGTCAGATTTTCAAAAAGAGTAACAGAGTCATTAAGAAGTCCTAGAGCAAACTGTGTAAATTTCTACCTCTATCCCATATGCCAGGGATAATTCTTTAAATTTTCCACCATTTTGCAATCCTTTTTATATTAAAACAATATGAACAGATATTGAATGAAGTATGAAACTGAAAATAATGACCAATAAAAATACCACCTTATTATCCGCAAATCATTTACTTATAAACCTATAGTTTCTAGTTAAGACAGTTGATCAAAAAACTCATAATATCATACAGATTGGGGTATCCTGTAAAGGTGATGTATTTATCTGAATGTTGATTTACCGTATGTATTATTATGTTTTCTTTTATCTATTTAACCCCGACTTACATCCTGCAGTTTATTTATTTTCTATTTTGGATATAGCTGTAAGACTAATCAATCAATAAACTACCTATACATACCTTGAACATATCTATCAGATATTTTGTTGAATATCTGAACAAAATTTAATAATCAAGTATGCAATCCCCCAAAAAGGCCTACTGCAGAAAACACAACCAACATCAATCAGACCCGGAACAGTTGCATAATTCTGTTGTTTGACACCTTCTGATCTTTCAAGAACTACCCCCTCCCAATCAAAAAGGGGCTATTTATACTATGTGGAGATCCCATTTGCAACATCTGTTCAAAATAGCAGGAGTTGTACCTACAAGGGTTTGTCTCACAGGTTTAAGAAATCATTATTCGAATCAATCCCAATTCAATATTTTTGTGCGAATGTGTTAATCACGATTTTCCATTTTATCCACTTTAGATTTCTTATAGTCTTTTATATAAATAGTGATGTCACCAGGGTGGATTTAATTTAAATCAAGTCGATTTAAATAACGATTTAAATCATGATTTAAATCACTAGTAAAATGGATTGATTTAAGTCATAATTTTTAAAGAGCAACTGTCATCTCTGTCCCTCAATAGCTCCTCCTCTGACTTGCTGTTGACTCACCGACAGTCCCAATATACATCCTCATGCTACATAACTAAGCTCCATTTCATGCTGAATAAACTAAATTATTACTTTATCTTAAATAGAAAACTATCTGTGGACAGATTTTTACTCCAAAAGCATGATAAAAACTTGATAAAAATATCCAATTTAAATTTAAAAAATCTGACTTTTTCAAAAAAAAATAAAGCATCAATTTTTATCCACCCTGGATGTTACCTATTACAACGAGCATCAATTTAAGAAAATCAGTATCTAGGCTTCTGTGGAGTGGATAATGTCCCTATTCTGTTTGCTAAGGATATGCTTGCTTTTTAAAATAAAAAAGACTTCTAAAAGAACCAAACATCCCTACTTAGAAAATTATTTTGGAGTTGTATAAATATTTCATGTCCCAGAAGAAAAAAACTTGAAACATTTTGAGTATTCTGCCACAGGGTATTTTTGATTCTCTGATAATGAATCTAATTGATTCTTCCTCACTGCCAACTACTCTTTCCCTCAACTAGTTTGGAATATTTGTCATCCTTTTAAGTGCACACTTTCATGCATTATAGTAACATCTAAATAATTTTTGGCCCTGATCAATTTCAATAAACCAATAATTTAAAAAATAAATAAAAATAAAAGAGTTGGTTCCAATAGTAGACATGTACTACTGCATTTAACTGGTACAAAACTGAAGCAGCTCTTGCCTGGGTTTACAATTTAGTGGCACAAGCTATAAATGGTTATGTTACGTGAAATGTAGCCACTGTATTCTGCAAATTTTTGGAAAATTTTTCATAGCTACCCAGTGCCAAAAATAAAAGCACAAATCATGTATAGGTTTCTGAGTCACTATCGCTATCAAAACTTAGCGCTGGATTTGACAATCATTAAAATCATAAAAATAGGGCGGCGGAGGAGGATGAGGAACACCATACAGGAATTGTAACATGATGTCATTAAATCTTAATTATAAAGATAGTAATAGTAAGGAAAGGGTTTTTGTATGGGTACCTGGAGCTTAATCATAGTAACAGCAGTGTGAACCAACTATCCCATTTTTCTGTCTGCATGAAGTCATATATTTTACAGTAAGATTCCATCTGACACAGAATGGATTTCTCCTTAACTAATGTTTGTGATTCTTCAAAAAGCAACCAGGACTATATTTATTACCTACCTTGGATTAAAGCAATTTATTAATCCAAGCCAGCCAGTGGTGGGATCCTGCCGGTTCGATGATCGTGTGCTTCCCGCATGCATCACCAGTTTTAGCAAAACTTAGCACGTTACTTCTGGGGAGTACCACAGTGGAGGCGCGGCAATCCACTCTGCCATTTGAATCAGCTGAGGGGATATAGATGACTAAACTGCAGGTGCAGGGGGGGGGGGAACCTGATCATTAGAACGAACCGGTTTGAATGACCATTTTATGGTATCTCATGTGGGTATGTGTTACTGACTAACTTATTTTGTTGCTTTTTGAATTTGGGTATGGAATACAAATAGAGACAACCTTTAAGATCCACATATGTTGAACTACTTAAGTCAGTATATCTGGATCTTAAATGTTGTCTGCATTGAATTCCATACCCAAATTCAAAAAGCAACAAAATAAGGTTTCAAGGTAGGTGGTTTCGGGGGTTTGGTTTCAGCCGGTTTGGACCGGTTTGGGTGAATCGGTAGTTTTCCCAATCTTGCTAATGCTGTAATTTTTAAATCACTAGGCCTTTGTTCTGGCAAGGATTGACATCTTGCCCTCTTTCTGGAAGATTCCACAAAATGCCAACTTCCTATTGTTGTTATATGGGATGGGCACTGTGGACACTTTTAGACGCATAGTGTTTATCATAAAAACCTATTTTTCAGAATATTTGATAAAGGAGCTAGAGTACAATTCTGTATTATCACTATTTTCATATTACCTATGGAGTTAACTTAGTTTTGTACCTCTGTATGCTATTAAGTTGCTCAGTGATCTGAAAAATCTCTATTACATGGTATTGTAGCATTTTAGCTTAATTGTATAAGCTGATTTTTAGCATAATAAATTATCTGTCTATCAATCTGTTATCTAATTTTTCACTATAAGGTTGTTCAAATTAAAGACAACTAAAATAATCATAGAAAACTAAAAAAAAAAACTTTCAACAGAAGGATTTTGGATACTAAACGGAATTGACAGAAAAACTGTGATGTTTTTTTTAAAAATTGCATATGCCTCAAACATGGGAAATCAACAAGATTTCAAGCCAGCTCTGACTTCAACAGATAATTTCTTTAAATATTTTAAAGTAATTTCTAGTTTTTAGAAGATATTTGAAAAAAAAACCAGATAGTTTGATGTAAAAGAGCCCAATGAGAATACTGCTCAATTTGAATAGTTGTTCAATTTGAAGCGTCTTTCCTGCCCAATTAAATATCAAGCAATAATTTTAATAGGTTGTATACTTTTATTAAGGCATTATTTTATTTGCTTTAAAAATTAAGACAGGTTGCAACCCAAATATTGCTGAAGTGCAACATTAATAGAAATGCAAAGGGTTAAGCAAAACTTTTCTTATTCCAATAATACACTAGCAAGCTTGCTTTTAAAAACATATTCAACAATAGAACCAAACTAGTATTCTTCTATTTCCATACACATAAAAACTAAGTAATTTCATTTGGAAAAAATATGTACTTGCTATTCTATACATACCGGTACTTTCATTATGCTCCATTTTGCTTGCTATTCATCAGTTCTGAAATCAGTTCACTAGAAGCTTTAGTCATTATCAAATAAAAGACATTGAGGTGGGGGGTGGGGACTGTTAACACTTAACAAGTTTGAAACACATTACTTTCATGCCAACAGATATATTATATAAGTTCTATTACTGGATAGTTTGGGTGTTATTCACAACTACGGTAAATGCATGGATATGTTGCATGGATAAAAAGAATTACACCTGCTTGTTAAAGAATGTCTGTATATACCTTGACTGATTTAATATTGGCAGCAGAGTACAAAAATAAATTAGCACTGAGTCCCCAAAAGATATAAGATTTGAAGATATCACATGTTGTTCTAAAATACATTAATGGCAACAGCCCTAAATCTACAATAATCAGAAATCAAGTCTACAACCAAATGCCTACCAAATAGAAACTTTCTAAATTGAGTAATTCATTCTATTGACTCACATAGATATACAAAAGACTGGAGTGGTACTTTTCCTTTTTCAGATTTTTTTTCTCAATTTTTGTTCAGCAGGTACAGAGAAAACATTTACAGAGAGATGAGTGAATGTTTTAATTAATGTATTCAAATAATACCATATTGCCCTTTCTACTTTTGCATCTTTCCCTAAATGTAACATTTAAAGGTAAGAATGATTGTCATTATGGTATCGCTACATGAAAAGCTTGTCTAAAGGGACAGTTAGAGGAATTGACCTTGACTCCCAAACTGGAAGGGGCACCACTCAATATACCTGAAATGATCAATGTATCTGAAATGATCAGATACATCACATTTTGTCAGAGTTTGTTGCAGAAATCAAATCCGGAAAGCACACACATGTAACTGATTCTGCAGGATTCATTAACTTCTCTTTATATACATAACAACACATAAAGTAATATATACAATACCAAATTGTCCTCTGAAGAACAGTGAAGCAAGCTAATCAATTTACATTTCATGGCTTCTCTTATGTTACATTATTTAATGTCCAAATGCTTGATTCTTTGTTTTACTGTCACTTTTTGCCATTTTGATGCAGGCAGCATTATCCTCATATACCGTTACAGCTTCATTTACCTTCACATTTAAATCCTGTAACAGCTGTACATACCAGGTTACCTCTGAACAGGGTTCAGACAAGAGCGATAAATTCTGTCTCTGCAGTAGAAATGGCTAGAGTTGTTTATTTCCTGGACTTCAAACCAATTAAAGCCCCTCCAAACAATACCACAATCCCAGAATTGGACTTTCTGGTTTTTACATCATTTGCATAATCACTATCGACATAGCATTTCAATTTTAATTCTTCAGAGACTTCTATTTGAAGGCCCAAATTCACAGTTCCCTTCAAATACCTGAGAATCCTTTTTACACCCATCCAATGCGAATGTGTTGGTGCAGCAGTAAAGCGAACCAAAATGCTTACTGCAAAAGCTATGTCTGGTCTGGATCATTGTGACAGCTATAACAAGCTGCCTATTGCTGACTGATATATCTCTTGATCACAGGCTTGACTTTTGTCCCCATCCAAACTGTTATAAAAATCTGTACTCATAGATCAGGGGTGTCCAAACTTGGGAACTTTAAGACTTGTGGACTTCAACTCCCAGAAGTCCACAAGTCTTAAAGTTCCCAAGTTTGGACAACCCTGTCATAGATGTTGGAGCAGTATTACAATCTTTCACGTTAAATCTGTCCAACAACTGTTCAATTTTTCTTCTTTGATTGAGAACATAACCACCTTTCTCAGTTTTTTGTATCTCCACACCAAGATAATTTTGTGTTTCTCCCCAATTCAAATTTCTTCTCTAACTTATTAGCAAAGTCTTTTACCTGTGGATACATCCTTTGCAATGAAAGAAAGATCATCCACAAACGCTAATAGTTGACATCAGCCTTGCAACTCTTGAACCCAAGACCCTTCAATGCAGTATCTAAACATACTGTATATTCCAATTCCTGGCTGACTACTTCAAGCCATTAATGGACTTGTTCAATTTATACACTGTGCTTAGGCCTTTTACTTTCATACCCTAGTGCTTGAACCAAGTAAATGTCTTCCTCTAACTCAGCATTGAGGAATGCAGTAGTTATGTCAAAATGCCAAATTTTATGGCCATGTGCCGCGGCCAAAACTAGTCGCAGCTTTATGCTTTCACTCTTTACAGTTGGCGCGAATACCTCATTGCAGTGCACATTTTTCATCTGTGAAAAACCTTGTGCAACTAACCTTACTTTATATTGGACCTCATTGTTGGGCAGTACTTTCTTCTTGTAAACCCACTTGCATCCTACAGCTTTGCTACCCTGTGGCAAAGTCATAGATGTGAACATGTTATGTTCACTCATGGATTTCATTTCTTTGTCCATGGCTTTTTCCCACTTTACTTAAGTAGTGCCAATACTTCCTTATAGTTCCTTGGCTCATACCATACATTACACATCTTTACTTTACTAGCAGAATACCTGTCAGGTGGAATTCCCTTGTTCCATCGCTCTGACCTGGGTGGCATTGACTGCTCCTGTGCTTCAACCCTCTTGCTTTGTATCTTGTTCAGCTTCTCCTCCATGAACGCTGACACTGTCACTAAGTGAGTTACTGTCATTAAGTGAGTCATTCCCAAAATTTTCATTAATACTGTTCCAATTTTGCTCTGCAAAGCTAGCAGACCTGGAAATGACTATTCTTTTTTTCCCATCGCTAAAGTGATAATTGTTTGAGCCTGGCTCATAGCCCAAATAACCTGAGCTTTCTAGCCTTTGGTTGTCCTTTTCTTCTAATTGCTTTTGGAATATGCACCCATTCATTGCTTCCAAAAACCCTTAAATGTGGCAGAGATGGCTTTCTCCCATATAACACTGCATATAGAGTATCATTAATTGATGAAGTCCATAGCCTATTAATTAAATAATTAGCAATCACCCCAATATGACCTGCTCAGACCAGAGTTCTTCAGCATTGAGTCCTTCATGGTTTGTAAGACACCATTACGCCTCTCAGCGACACCATTCTCAGTGTACGGATTAGTGTATCTGTGCTTTATTCCTAATTGTCCCAACCACTGTTGAAAACTTGGCTGACATAAATTCTGAACCTGTCAGTTTGCAACTGACATACATGTTGTTTATATCTTCTTTCTACCAAGCTTACCCATTGCTTAAATTTCTGTAGCACCTCTATTTTACTCTTTAATAAATAGCAGAACCAAACCAGCGGTAGTCATCTACAATAACCAGTGCACACTTTGCTCCTCCCAAACTGGCTTGCATTGGCCCAACCAAATCTGCATGTACCAGCTCTAGAGCTCTTGTTGTCTGCCTTGTGCTACTTTTGCTTATCGGGAATGGCTTGGACTTTGATGATTTGCATACTGTACAGTCCAAGTACACCTTACACCTTTTTAAATTTAATCCTTCTCCAAACTGTTCCATCCTTTGCAAAACTCTGAAGCTGACATGGCCAAGTCTTCTGTGCAAGAGATGAACACATGAATCATGCTGTACCACATTTCCAAATGTTTGTGCACATTGAACCTTTTGTCCCTGCAACACATAAAGATTATCCTCTTTTATGCCCTGTGCACAAACATTCCCATTTCTCATCATGAGACACCTCCCATGTGCAAATGTGGTCTCAAATCCTTGCTTGTCTAACCTAGAGACATTCAGTTAATTGTGCCCTATTTCAGGAACACATAATGTATCATTAAACCTCTTTTCCAGATATGGAATTTGCATACTGCCTCTTCCAATGACTTTAGCCTTCTGGCCATTTGCCAAGGCTACTTCATCTCCAGCAGTTGGATCCATCCTGTAAAACAATTTAGAATTGTTAAATATTGTTTGACTTGCCCCACTGACTAACAACTATTTGTCTCTGCTATTGCAATAGCTGATTTTGCCACAGCAACTTGTTCATCTGATGATTTTCTTCCTTGCAAACAATTTTTGTTTTCCAAATAATTTCTTCCTTGCAAATAGTTTTTTCTTTGCAAACAGTCCTTCTTTAAATGAGTCTTTTCACCACAGATGAAGCACCACCTCTGATGCTGGGCTGTAATCTGGTATCTTCTGCTGCCATATTTCTCTTTGCAGACATCTTGTCTGTTGCTCTGGTCTCTGCAGACAACCAGTCTTTCCATTGCTTCTCTCTCTGCTCCTTGGGCCCTCACCTCAGGAATTTCTCGTGGCTTTTTCTAAAATGGCGCTTGTTCTCCTCAGCAATCAAACAAGCCTTTAAGGCCTCCAAATGCAATTCCTGCTCTGGTTTGCATTCAAATACTGCAGAAACAATCTCCATCAAGACTGTTTAACATCACAGTATCAAGACTTCATCAAGACTGTTTAACATCACAGTACCTTTTGAGATTCAGGAATCTGCATTCCACGCTGCTCTAACTACACAAATAAAGTTTGCATTTATATAAAATACTGCTCCACAGATTCTCCTGGTTGCAAAGTATAACTTTCTCGATAATTGCACATTATTGCGTACAGATACACTCACATGCAGACTTCTTAACTTCAGCCAGACTTCCTGTGTAGTCTTTAAATCAGCTACATTGATAAACTGTTCATCTTCTAAATTTAAGATTAAATTGCTTTATCATGCTGCCTCTGATCTGCAGCTGCTAATGGTGCCTGGGGTGGATTAACAACAATATCCCAGAGCTCCTTAGCCTTCAGGAAACACTCCATCTTTTCAGCCCAAATTATATAATTCTTCTGTCCCAAACGAGGCAGAGAGCTCTCCTTAAATTCAACAGCAGCCATCCAGCAATCTTTCTCTGTCTGGTTTCTCTTTTAACACAGGCAGTCTCTCAGCTTAATTACAATTCAGTCTTTCTGTGTACTTTGGGCACATAACTTGTCAGTTTGTTGCAAAAATAAAATCCAAAAAGCACACACAGGTAACTGATTCAGCAGGATTCATTAACTTCTGTTTATATCCAAATAACACATGCAGTAACATATACAATACCAACAGTGGTTCTTCCAAATGTGGCAGTTACATGCAAAAACAGGCAGAGGAGAGAACAGCAGAGAACAGTTTCAGTTTTGATTCAGAGTTGCAGACAGACTAAATTAGTTCAGCACAGACTTGCAGTTTTTAGAACAGAACAGTTGGACTAAGCCACACCCAGGCGCCTAGCTATCTCCAGCAAATACTGTTTCAGTTTCTAAACCGCTCTCATTGGCTGACTTAGTTGCTATGCCTATTCATTGGCTGACCTTATTACCATGTCTCTGCCAGTCATGAATTCTGACACATTTTTCATCCAAATTAAATTGATCAGTAAAAATATAATGCGAAGTTATTTTAATATTTTTCTGACATTCTCTCAATTTGCTTCAACAGATACAAATTAATGAAGGAAAACAATTACAGGAATTTCAGTCAGTAGCAGGAAGGTGTGCTTTTAATATTTTGCCCATCAATATCTGTATTGTGCATGAATTAAAGTGGGATATAAATAGAAAAGATTAAAACAGGCAACTGAAATTATTATATTGAATAATATAAATTTCATTTATATTATTATAGCCTGCATTATTAGAACCTCACTCATTTATTTTCAAATAAAAATGTCTTTGGTGGTTTATTTTGTGCAAATTTATCAAACCCAAAACACCAATGACTCTTCAACACTTATAGCCTATGAATAAGCAAAAGAACATATATGTTTCTATCTTTTCATCTATATTTCTTTCTTCTCAAAATATATAATCTTAATTTCACTCACTGGTGTAAGTAAAATGATCTATTCCTGTGCCATCTGTTTCCTTGGTTCTAGTTTTTTGTAGGGTGTTTTATAATTTTAATTTGTTTCTATTTATCTATTTACTCTTTACAAGCTACTCAGAACTGCCTTATCAGTGAATTGAGCAGCATATAAACTTAATAAATAAATGAATTCAGGATCAACAGCTATACTTTTTTAGGAAATATACTTGTTTGCCAAACGTCAAGAAAGCACAAACCAAAACTTGCCTATCCAATTATTGTTTGCAATCAAAACAAAAATTGGAAACTAGGTAATACAGGCAGTCCTCGATTATGGACATAAGCTGTGACAGTTATAAAGTGGATCAACAGTAAATCATGGTCACATGATTGCAGAACAATGCAAACAGTCATAAATACAGGCCAATTGCTAAGTGTCTGAAATGCAGACACTTGGGGGGAGGGGGCGTGGAGCCATCAGAACTTCAGAACTGAGTTATAAGAATCTTTTGGGACTCCATCAGAACTTTAAAGAGTCACTAAAGGACTACCTATTTTAAAATTGGCTGTGGGAATTTATCTGTGCATATTTTTGGATATTATACTTCAGAAGCCTCTCTTTACCCTAAATATCCATACCACTTCTGAACTTCCTACACACTGTTGTCAACATGCTTGCACTAATTGCATGGAAGGTACTGGTTTAGGAACAGATTATAATTCTTTTCAACAGAACCTGAATCAAGTTGAAAATACGAAGGAAAGTTTCCTCTTTCAGTTCTCTCCATTTGGATAGCAATTTCAAAAGCAGCTTTCAAAAACATAGAAATGTTCAGAAAACAGAACACTGCACAATATTCAGGCTGTATTTAAAAGAAATCACAACTTTTAAAAAAATCACTATGTGGAATGTCTACATACAAGTAGATGAATCCAGACTGTATTTACATTTAGTAACCTCATTGTTTATATAGAGACGTAACTGCTGTGGTCATGAAGTCTGCACTATACAATCTATGGTGCTGTGCTGCAGGTATTGCTTTGGGGGATTCTGAGGCAAGGATATAAGAAGGCCCAATTAAAACCAGGTTTGCTATCATTCTTTCTGGACTACGTGAAAGCATGAGTATAGGAACATGATCAAGAATCCAGAATTTCCTACTCCTATTTTACCCCACGAATAGTAAATAAGGAATGGCACTTTTGCTGAGAACCTTGCACTAAATGAGAAAACATATTACCAACCATCACACCTAATGCAGAGAAATGTGCCTGGTCTCACTTTCCTAGTTTAACCTAACTTTTCAGCAAATAAATCTAACAAATACTTTACTGTCATCTAAATACATATTTAGATGTATTTATTATGTATTTAGTCATCTAATATTTAAACCATGGATATAAAATGAATTTTTGAAGCATCATTAAGGTGCATGATAACTAGTGATTACTAATTACATTTTAAGATGTTAACTGTAGTTGGTTGGAACACTTTCAGCATCACAGTAAATTCAAAAGCACAATATTTGAAAAAAATGCTTTGGATTATTCAGTGGAAAAACTTTACTGTCATATATTCAAAGCATTCTACTATTTTAATGTTCTTAAGGCACATCAAGTTAGTTTCTGCAAATTATTGGGGGGGGGGGTGTTAAAGCAAATACATAGATTAATCCACTTTAAGATGAACTCTGCTCCTTACCTTCTTTTTGGGAAGGCATTATCTATTTCTTGGCCATTAAAAGGTAAAGGTTTCCCTCGCACATATGTGCTAGTTGTTCCAGACTCTAGGGGGCGGTGCTCATCTCAGTTTCAAAGCCGAAGATCCAGCGCTGTCTGAAGATGTCTCTGTGGTCATGTGGCCGGCATGACTATATGCCAAAGGTGCACGGAACGCTGTTACCTTCCCACCAAAGGTGGTTCCTATATTTCTGCTTGGATTTTTACGTGCTTTTGAACTACTAGGTTGGCAGAAGCTGAGACAAGTAACGGGAGCTCAGTCCATTATATGGCGCTTGGGATTCAAACTGCCGAACTGCCAACCTTCTGATCAACAAGCTCAGCATCTAGTAAAAAGTTATCAGCAGTAGTAAATGTAATGCTAATCCTATTGCTTTAGAATAAAAAAGTTGAGAGGGCTGCTAATCTGATTTCCATCAATTATTTCACCATTTTCTGAGCCTATAATAGTTTATGATTAGCTGGGCTAAATTATCTAGGAATTAACAGCAAAACCACCTTACAATAATTTATTCTATTTTATTTGTAGATCAATTTATATGCTACTTTAACCACAAGTGTAGGCAGTTACATAATGGGATTAAAATATAACCAAAAAAGAAAGAAATAAGAAAAGAATAAAATCAACAGGAAAAAATGCACTGGGGAAGACTAACCCACAAATATATTCCCAATCAATCCATGTTAGGCAGTTGAACCCACATAGAGAGACAATTAGATTGCAAGGTAATCCTTTGGGATAATCTTTTGATAGGCTGAGTGTCAAAACCATTAAGCTCCTGGCATGAAAACTCTGGACAGAAATAGTTTTTATATCAACAAGGAGATGGGAATATAGTACTGGTTTTTTTTCCAAGAAAACCTAACGTGTTATTGGAAAACAAGTTACATGTATTAGTGTTTCAATTATGAGACAGCAATCAGAATATATAAGCTAGAATTGAGTTCATACCTTAATCCATAATGCCCTGATAATGCCCCTCTCAAAACAAATAGAAATTCAGCCATAATGAGAGACTGCTGTTTAGTCTACAAATTCATTGCCAGGAATGATTCCAAATAAAAGATAGTCCTGAACTTACAACCACAATTGAGGGCAAAATTTATGTTAATAACATTTGTTGAGTTTTGCCCCATTTTACGACCTTTCTTACCCCAGTTATTAAGCGAATCACTGCAGTTGATAAATTAGTAATCTGGTTCTTAAGTGACTCTGGCTACCCCGTTAATTTTGCTGGTCAAAAGATCACAAAAGGGGATAACATGACCTGTGGACATAGCAATGGTCATAAGCATGGGTCCTCAAACTGTGGCCCACCGAAGCCATTAAACCATCCCACACAGGACCAAGAGGCTGCCCTATCCAAATCACCTGTCCCACCCTTTGGCCGAGCGCTGGACTAACCTTTACAAGTCCTGTGGGCTGGAACTGAAAGGTAAGGCCAACAATTTTGGTCTGCAGAGACATTCTGGAGGTGGGGAAGGTGAAAAATGGGGTGCACAGATGCCCCAGGTGGCCAAAAAATGGGTCCATTTTTCATCTCCCCCACCTCCAGGAGAGAGAGAGACAGACAGAGACATAGAGCAAGAGACAGAGAGAGACGTGTGAAAAATTGCTGTAAAACTTAGTTTCCTGAAGTGGACCACTAGACTCCTAAACAACTGAAAAAATGCTCCAGTAAAAAGAAAAGTCAACCAAAAGAATAACATGCAAACAAAAGCAAAACAAATTAAAGTTTAATTTGGTTGCATTGTTTAATGGACTGTTAAATTGGCCACACCCACCTAGTCACATGACCTAGCCACGACCACCTAGCCACAACCATTCAGCCGGTCCGGCCCAACAGTGTGAGGGACTGTGAATTGGCCCCCTGTTTAAAAAGTTTGAGGACCTCTGGTCATATGTATGAATAAGTTGCCAAACATCTGTTTTTTGATCATATGATCAGGATGATGTTGCAAAGGTTGCAACTGTGAAAAATGGTCATAAGTCACTTTTTTCAATGCCATTGTAACTTTGAACAGTCATTAATTGAACTGTTGTAAATTGAGGCTACCTGTAATCTACAATAAATTAAAAAATAAGAGCATCTTTCTCTCAAATTAAAGTCCTGAAGGAACAGAGGTTACTACATCCAATATTTCAGTTTTAGTTGTATTCTTTGATACTTATTTATTGATTAGTCCTTGGGCCATATGAAAGTGCAGAATTCCAGAAACAAATTATTACTAACATTTGATAAAAGCAATTTAAAAGTTGTATTCAAAATATTGCTGATTTAGAATGTCAAGCAAAATTCCGATTCCCAATATTAATATAGAAACACATGTACCAGTCAGCTCCTGAGAAGAAGGAAAATAATGAATCCTTTTATTACAGTACCCAAAAGAATGGTTTGCTTCTATTATTAATTTGTAGATCATACAGAATGAGGCAAGAAATAAATCCTCTAAGTGGGACATGCAATAACCTAACTGCAATCTAATTCCAATCTAATTCCACACTACTTTTTACTTGTATTTACAGGCACCAAATCAACTCATATCAAAACAAAGTTGCTATAACTCATCCTAAGCAATTCTACATTTTTTACACCAGCGGTTGCATTCATATCACATATATTCTTTAGAGAAGACCTTGCCTAGCTAGTAAAATCTCCAAAAGACTGTAAAAACACAAACAAAAAGAAAAATAATAAAGGACAGTTCAGAATGTCTGAAAAGTTGGTTTGAATGAAAACAGGGTAGGAATATAAAGTTCAAAAAACAAAACTCATACAAAGTACACTAGGTTACAATATAAATGGTGAGGAAGTTCCACTGAATATAGTGTAATCAGGGTGGATTTAAATCAAGTCAATTTAAATCACGACTTAAATCACTAGTAAAAAGGCTTGATTTAAATCAACTCGATTTAAATCATAATTTCTAAAGAGAAACTGTCATTGCCCTCCTCTGACCCACTGTTGACTCAACAACAGTCCTAATATTGCAGAATATACAAGCCTCATGCTACATAACTAAGCTCCATTTCATGCAGAATGAACTAAATTATTAATGTATCTTAAATAGGAAACTATCTTTAGATAGATTTTTACTCCAAAAGCATTTTATTAAAATAAATTTGATAAAAATCATAAAAATCTAATTTAATTTTGTAAATAATCCATTTATTATTATTATTATTTTAAAAAATCATTGATTTTTATCCACCCTGAGTGTAATACAGGTAGTCCTTGACTTACAACAGTTCCCTTAGTAACTGGCACTGAAAAACGGCATTGAAAAAAGTGACTCGTGACCATTTTTCACACTGTTTATGGAAACAGTCCTAATGCTTTCTAGTTCCTTCAGTGCTAATTTATTTCACCCCTGTTGCAACAGCCCCATGGTCACATGATTTAAGTTCAAATGCTTGACAACTGACTCATGTCAGCCACCACCGACTTCCGCTCCTTCCGACAAAAATTGAAGACACACCTGTTCCGATTGGCTGGCCTGGCATAATCATAACTGCTACTTCCTGGCAAACATATTTCAACTGGCATTTTAGGGGAATTGTTTTTAAATTTAATTTTATGGGATATTTGTAGGGGTTTTAAACTATTTACTCAGCTGTACAGTTCTTTTAAACCTTTTTATCCTCCTTCGTATCTACTTATCTATTTAATAATTTTAATTGTTTAATTTTATAGTTATTTTTATGATGTATTTCTGATATGGACTGTACACCGCCCCGAGTCCCTTTCGGGAGAGGGGGCGGTCTATAAGCGCTCAGTAAATAAATAAATAAATGTTTATGACCGTTGCAGTGTCTGGGGGTCATGTGTTCCCCTTTCACAACCTTTACAAGTAAAGTCAGTGAGGAAACCAAATTCACTTAACAACCATGTTACAAATTTAACAACTGCAGTGGTTCACTTAACAAACATGGCAAGGAAAGTTGTAAAATGGGGCAAAACTCACTTAACAAATTTCTCACTTAGCAACATAAATTTTGAGCTCAATTGTGGTCGTTGAAAGTATAATGTAAGGTAATCAAACGCAAAGTCCTTGTGCTTGGTTGTTTTCTTGCAGATGTTTCATTACCCAACAAGGTAAACATCTTGCATTGGGATCCCACAGTCCAACCCTGAGGTAAAGTATTCTAGAAACTGTACAGATCCTAAACTTAACCTTATTCCTCCTCACTTTTGAAGCAACTGTTTAGTTTTGATTTGTTTGAAAGAGACACTATTTTTTATCTCCCTCAGAGCCAAATAAGAGCAATTTAGATGCCTGCATCCACATTTATCTATTCATTACAAACCCACGTTCTGTCTTCTAGGAACTGTAAATGCAAGATGGTGAAATCCAGGACTGGATCTGATGGATGTTAAAAAATAATGGTGAAATAAATTAGCACTGAAAGAACGAAGCAGCATTAGTACTGTTTTCATGAATTATGTGTATGTGTGTTATGCTACATAAATAGCATAAACCAATATTAAATTATATTCAAGCAGACATGAGATCAGCTTAGTGTAGAATAAAAATCTCATTTTAAACTAAAGATACTTTTGGCTTAGACATTAATGAGGGTCAGGACACTTTCTTCTATAGTAATAATAATGATGATAATAAAGGTAAAGGTTTTCCTCACATATGTGCGAGTCTTTCCCGACACTAGGGGACGATGCTCATCTCCGTTTCAAAGCCGAAGAGCCAGCGCTGTTCAAAGACCTCTCCGTGGTCATATGACCGGCATGACTAAACGCCGAAGGCACACGGAACGCTATTACCTTCCCACCAAAGGTTCCTATTTTTCTACTTGCATTTTTACATGCTTTCAAATTGCTAGGTTTGCAGAAGCTGGGGCAAGTAATGGGAATTCACTCCGTTATGTGGCACTAGGGATTCGAACCACTGAACTTTCTTATTGACAAGCTCAGTGTCTTGGCCACTGAGCCCCATGTCCCTATAATGATAATAAATAACACTCCCAGACTGTGAATTGAATTGAAAATTAAATAATCAGAATCATAATACGCAAAACCAAGCATTGGTTAAGTACTATATAAAATATGCAATGCCAGATCTAATGTGCTGGTTAGATCATAGTTATATCTGTGAATGGTTATATGATATATTATATAACATGGTTACATCAAGAAGATCAATTAAGATAATTAACATCCTGGAGACTAAAACATATGAAGAACAGTTGCAGGAATTAGGTATGGCTAATCTAGACAAAAGAAAGATTTTGGTGACATGATAGCAGTATTCCAGTATTTGAGAGGCTGCCACAAAGAAGGGGGTCTACTTATTTTCCAAAGCACCAAAAGGCAAGACAAGAAACAATGGATGGAAACTAATAAAGGAGAGAACCAACTTAGAACTAAGAGGAAATTTCCTGTTAGAACAATTAACCAGTGGAACAGCTGGCCTTCAGAAGTTGTGGTGCTCCATCACTGGAAGTTTTTAAGAAGAGACTAGACAGTCACTTGTCTGGAATGTTATACGGTGTCCTGCTTGAGCAGGGGTTTGGTATAGAAGAACTCCAAGGTACCTTCCAGCTGTATTCTGATTAAATTAGATGAAGGTACTAGCTATAGTTTATTCTTAATTTTAGAATTTAAAAGGTCTTCCTCTAACGTCTAAAAAAAACCTATATGCAGCTGGAAATTCTGTGCAAATACTATAGTTCATACCCAACATTAGGCCATAAAGTGATTTATTTTGGGGTTGCATGCAAACCAGGACTTATAACCAATCATTCCATTTATCCATTTATGGGTTACATGGTTTGAGTTCTATCTATAAAATGTATATTGTAAAAGAACTGGGAAGAACAAGTTCTAAGAATTAAGTAACATTTATTGCTATCTTAGAGCCGCATTAGAGTGCAGTACTGCAGGCTACTTCTGCTGATCACCGGCTGACTGCACTTTGGCAGATCGAATCTCACCAGGCTCAAGGTTGACTCAGCCTTCCATCCTTCCAAGGTCGGTAAAATGAGGACCCAGATTGTTGAGGGCAATATGCTGTCTCTCTAAACTGCTTAGAGAGGGATGTAAAGCACTATGAAGTGGTATATAAGTCTAAGTGCTATTGCTATTAGAGATCTATTACCTCTTCAGAAGTGAAGATATCAGAACATTGTTCATATTTTGACATAGTAAGGCATAGGTATACACTTCCTGTGTTAAAGATGGACATCACTGCTAGGGAAGCAGAATTTAACCAACCTGACAAGAGTGGGTTTTTCACCAGCAGTCAAGCTCAGCTTGAAACAGTCATTTATGTTCATGTTGAAAAATTATCTAATTAAGATATGCATGCATATAAACAACATAAAGAAATGTGATGGTGCAGTGGTTAGAATGCAGTATTGTAGACTAACTCTGCTGACTGCCAACAGTTCAATCTTGACCAGCTGAGGGTTGACTCGGCCTCCCATTTTTCCGAGTTTAGTAAAAGGAGGACCCAGGTTGTTTGGGGCACTATGCTAACTCTGTAAATTGCTTAGAGAGGACTGTAAAGAACTGTGAAGCAGTATATAAGTCTAAGTGCTATTGCTATAATGCATGTTGCACTGACAGTGCGTTCTTGATTGAGCAGTAGCATCACTCTTCTGTTTACTTTTCTGGCCCATCTTTCCCTTCTGCAAGAAAGGCTTTCATGTTTATCTAGGATTAATAATGAATCGGTTTTTTTCTTGGCCTACTACAAAGATTCACTTCAATGAACCTAAAGAACACCTATGCACTATTCTGATCAAACACTTTTTCTTCTATACACTCGTCTTCCTGAGGCGGTTCTTCTGTGACAGTTTCCTTATCAGAAGAAGGCAGACATAACATATAATGTCTCTCCTGAAAAAAATCTGAGGTAGATTTTTGTTACAGGTAATAG
The DNA here is from genome assembly GCF_964273705.1 of Natrix helvetica. NCBI lineage: Eukaryota > Metazoa > Chordata > Lepidosauria > Squamata > Natricidae > Natrix > Natrix helvetica. Next base: position 86,126,125 of record NC_138552.1, read on the forward strand.
CAAAAAGATTCGGCAAAAAGAACAGTGTAGCAACAAAAATCCCCCTTTGTTAAATTTGGCACTATACAGGAAGTTGTCAACTTACAACCAAAATTTCTGTAGCTAAGTGAGACATTTGTTTAAGTGAATTTTGCCCCTTTTTATGACCTTTCATCAATCTTGTTAAATGAATCACTGCAGTTGTTAAGTTAGTGACTTGGTTGTTAAGTGAATCTGGCTTCCACTTTGACTTTGCTTGTCAGAAGGTCACAAAAGGTGAACACAAAATGATCCTGAGACTCTGCAACTGTCATAAATATGAAAGAGTTGCCAAGCATCTGAATTTTGATCAGCTGACTATGGGGATGCTGCAACGGATACAAGTGTGAAAAATGATCATAAGTCACTTTAGTACCGCTGTAATTTTGAAGTGTCACTAAACGACTTGTTGTAAGTCAAGGACTAACTGTTCTGGGGCAGGAGATTAGTTCTGGAGTTCTCTTCTACCTGAATATCTAGTATTAGGAGATACAAGGAATATCTCAAAAGGAAGAAGAAGAAGAAAAAACAAATAGGTAGGGCTAAGAAAGTCAGGAAGGTCAGACAAGACTTATTTAGAGATACAAGACATCCATTGAAAATTTAAGTAAAGAAGATGCTCTGTAGGAAATTTGGTTGGTTGACCGAAAATAATAAATATTGCTTCTGGAAAGTCATGGTGTTTCATTGTTCACTCTACACTATGCACTATTTACTGAACAAGATGAAGCTTAGAAAGAACTCAGAAAATCAATCTTCCTTTAAGGAGGGCAATTCATTCTCTTTGGTTCCATTCCATTCCTGAGATGACTTTTGAACCTTACAAGGGGAGATGGTATATAGTATAAAGAATCAGAATCAGAATAGAGCTGGAAGGGACCTTGGAGGTCTTCTAGTCCAGCCCCCTGCTCAAGCAGGAGATCCTATACAATTTCAGACTAGGGACTGTCCAGTCTCTTCTTAAAAACCTCCAGTGATGGAAGCATCCACAACGTCTGAAAGCAAGTTGTTCCACTGGTTAATTGTCCTCACTGTTAGGAAGTTTCTCCTTGATTCCAGTTTGCTTCTCTCCTTGATTAGTTTCCACCCATTTTTTCTTGTTCTGCCCTCTGGTGCTTTGGAAAATAAACTGACCCCCTCCTCTTTGTGGCAGCCCCTCAAATACTGGAATACTGCTATCATGTCCCCCCTAGACCTTCTTTTCTTTAGATTGGCCAAACCCAATCCTGCAACCATTCTTCATATGTTTTAGTCTCCAGACCTTTAATCATCTTTGTTCTTCTTCTTTGCACTTCAAAGACTCAACATCCTTTTACTAATGTGGTGACCAAAACTGCATAGTTTTAATAATAGGGTCACCTGCAATTTTAAGCTGCTTTTCAAGATTTGTATCCGCAGCCTCAAAAAGACTAATGTAGCTTCAGGAACATTTACAGAATCAATGTCCCAAACCAGCGTTTCAACTTGCTATATAGACAGCTTGGTGTCTGTTTTAATGTTATCCCAGGTTCCCAGAACAGCTTTAAGCATTTGATATTTGTGAACTGTTTTCAAAACAGATTTTTTCACACCCTCTTACTTCATTTTTGTTATTTTTCTTTCCAAACAATAATGCTCATAATTCTGCCCACTTCTACTTTTACTGCTGCATATATGACAGTACCACAAGGTACTCTTTGGGGACATCCTCTTCCCAAGTGCTAATGTACCAAACAGAAAACAAAAGACACGTTTCCTAAACAGGTTAACAGAAGGCAGGAAAATATAAGGCAAACCCCGATCTCATCAGCAGAGCATCCGACAAAGTAATCTTAGGAAGCTAAAATAGCAAATGAACAAGTAAACAACTAGCTAGTGTTATTGGTTGTATAAGGAAAAATATGGCCTATGAAATGGCAGTCTATTTTATAATCAAGTTGAAAATATAGCTTCTATATACTTTGCATGAAAACTGCTAACAACATGAAGCCATTTTATAAAATGATGGCTAGTCTTGAGCACAATTTTAGTAGATTGTTATAAAATATTCCTAATTTGGGACAGGTTTTAAAGGCAAAAAAGAATGGGAATGGTGTTTATTCTGCCCTTTATATATTGAAAAATACCCCTAAAATGCTTAGAGCAAGAATCTCAGATATTTCCAATAAAATATCTAGGATAAGCCTTTAACTTACAGTTTACATTAGCATGTGGGAGGAAATGGCTAAAAAGGAAACTTGGAATATGATCCCTTAATTATTCATTATTGCTGCTTTTATTTGTCCTTCATTATGCATGTCACTATGCCAAGTGCAAGAGAACATAATCTAAAATTGAAGAAGAAAAAAAGACGGAAGAAAAAAAGTAAAATCACAAGATAAACAAAAAGCAGTATATGGCTATTTCAGAGGTATGCTTGATTAGAAATATAGCTTCAATCCAGATTTTTTTTTTTAAAAAAAAAACTTGATGGAAAAGCTGAACAGAAGGCTTCAAAATGAAGGCAGAGTAAAAGTTATTGCAGTATGCACTCCATTATTTTAGCAAGCAGGACAGGTAAACAGTAGCATTATTCAATTTCAATTTCCTACCAGGATTTCAATCAAGTTTGTAACAGCTGGGAAGACTTTTTTTTTCCAATTGTTTTTGAATTAACAATTAAGACTTCACCAACTGGTGATCAGTGGTGGGTTGCAGGGAGTACGCCCCGGTACGCGCGTACTGGTGCCTGCCGGAAGCAGCAGCCACCATACCGGAACGGTGCTTTGGGGGGCCCGCCCTCGTTCCTTACCTGTTTTTGAAGGAAATAGGTCATCTGTGCACGCATGTGCAGCATACAGCGCCTGCGCACAGCATACAGCACTTGCACACCGCTCCACCGAGCAGTGCGCGTGCCCGTGGTGCACGCTCAGCTCCCATTGCAGAGTACCGGTTGCAATGGGAGCTGAAACCCAGCACTGCTGGTGACCCACTTTGCACTATAGAAATCTCTAGATCTTGCTACTGATGACCTAGGTGTACCTCTTTTTTTCCTAAAAAACCCCAAATCTTTATAGACATTGGGAGAAAATTGATGCTACCATCACGATCTCCTTTCTTTGTAGGGAAATAATGTAAGCATTCTTTTCCATTCTATGCCATTCTGTGAACTTTGGTAATTACTGATTGACACTGCCCATCATAGTTGAATAGGACAGATGGACAATGGAATTAAGCTGTTTTCTTTCCTTGTTCCTTGAGTCTGCTGGTAAGATGTGGTTTATTTTGAAGTGAATGTGAACAAAAGTATCAGGATCTGAAATATTGAAAATAGCAAGTTCCGCATACTTGACCTAATATTAGAATATTTCTAGATCCAGATAGACATTCCTATTTATATTCTGTTTTTTTTTTTATAAAAAAAATATGATCCTCAGAAATGTGAAGAATATTACATTAGTCTGATGCATTAAGAATCTCTTGTCAGGAAACATTACATAATTGACATGGCTACTGAGCACCAAAAACAGTGCTTAAGTCAGGTTACCCAGTAATGAAGTTTGCAAATAATGAGTCTCGTATGATTTTTTAGTACGAATTGAGTGATCTTACCCTAAGCTTTTGTCTCATAATTTCTTGAATGAAATACATAGTTCCAGTGATTGTTGTTGCAGGCCAAAATGGCTTAGATTTGGGTCATTTACAGGAAGTTTGACTTATGTATATTATCAATAACTAGCTGATAAACCTGCATTGTCTGGGTATTTATTTATAGGGGGAAAATGTCCAGACCAAACGTAATTTCTAATGCTGGATTTTCCCCCTTACCAGAGACAGCCTCCTTGTGGAGTACTGTAAAGCCGTTACCATGACAACTCTACTGTCCTGTACAGTAGAAGCCATTTTACAGCAGTACAGTAGAAACCATTTTAAGGCACAACAGGTTGCATCTTAACAGAACACCCACACCGAGGGGTGTTAGGGATGTCTTACCCCCACAGTATTTTTCCCAGAGTATACATCATCTGTGTACCAAGTTTGGTTGAAATTGCTCAAGGCATTCCAGAGTTATGCTGGAACATACACACACAGCTGTTTTCATATTATCAATCATTATCCTTCATGGTTACAGGTCAGATATTTTCAGTTGCTACCTCAAAGTTTTGAAATCTCCATTCTTTCTTTGGGAATTTGGGCAGTTTAGAAAAGAGTAGGAAAAGTATTCCCCTCTACAATACATTTTTAAATAGGTTTGATTGGTTTAAATGGTTTCACTCTTTTATTTACTTATGATGTACCCCTCCTTTAGAGATCTTTGGAAATTGGTTTAGAAATACTTCAAAGGATTGCTTATTAAATTTATCCATGATACCCATCTGACCATTGAAGCCACCCTCATAAAAACAATTAACAATAATTAAATAGGAGCTAAAAGGCAAGGGAATAGGAACGTGATGATGGTTCAGTGGCAAAGACACTGAGCTTGTCAATCAGAAAGGTCGGCAGTTCGACAGTTCGAATTCCTAGTGCCGCATAACAGAGTGAGCTCCCGTTACTTGTCCCACTTCTGCCAACCTAGCAATTTGAAAGCATGTAAAAATGCAAGTAGAAAAATAGGAAGCACCTTTGGTGGGAAAGTAACAGCATTCGGTAAGCCTTCAAGCATTTAGCCATACCGGTCACATGACCACGGAGACATTTTTGAACAGCACTGGCTCTTCGGCTTTGAAAAGGGGATGAGCACCGTCTCCTAGATTCCAGAATGACTAAGCACATGTGTGAGGGGAACCTCTACCTTTACCTTAAAAGGGAACAGGCAGCATGGGGTGGGGGATCTTCTTTCTACGCTGCCAGCCTTCTCCAGCATAGACCATCCACACTAGGGTCACAGGTTAGCCAGTAGAGCCAAGTTTTAAGGCCCTTCCAAAAGGTCGAGAAAGTGGGAATGACTGGATTTCACCTCCAGCAACAGAGTATTCCAACGGGCAGGGGCTGCAACAGAAAAGACTCTTCTTCTGCACCCACCAACTGAAATGCCTTTACAGACAGGGTCCACAGAAAGGCTCTTCATCTGGGGCAAGAGAGATCCTCAGATGCCCTCAGCCTAGGCCACATAAGCCCTTAAAGGTAATAACCAACACCTTTGAATTGGATTCAGAAACAGAATTGCAAACATAATAACCAACACCTTGAATTGGTTTTGGAACCAAACTGTCACTTTATTTATTTATTTATTTGAACTTATTAGTCGCCCCCTCTCCCCACAGGGACTCGGGGCGACATACACAAGCAACAGTCAGCACAATGTCATATAGTCTAGTCTAACTGTAAAATAATATGCAAAAGTAGACACATAGGGTAAAGAACTAGCCTTACTTTTTGAAGGTTATATTTTCGTACCTTCATTATTCAGAATCTTTTATTCTCTCTTGCAGCTTCCCACTAACACAGTGCTTTTTCCCAAACTTTTCCTTCATTACCCATCAAAACCATCTATCACAAAGTCCTTTTTTACCCAGTGTAGGAAAAACACTTTAAATGTTCCTGTTGTAATTGTAAAATGGGGTTATGTCGTTACCCAAAGGGGAAAAAAAAGTCTGCCCAATTTTGGCAATTTATTCGGGTTTGGGAAGTACTACACTAACATCTCCAGTTCTCGTAGAAGCCCAACAGGCTCCACTTCAACATGGCAGGGAATACAGGCAAATTCATACTCCTGAAATAGGAGCTATTTCAGCATGGGGATCTAACACTATAGCCTTCGTACAACAACCTGCAATTTGGAAACTAGAATTTCTGGTGCACAATGAAAGGAAATTTGAACAATGAAAACGGTCAAAGCTGTCCCATTCAACATTGTTCAAGAGTCAATGGAAGAATTTACTTGCATCAAACTATTACAAACCAGTTTAAAAACATCAAATGGAAGCAGTAATTTCCTTAACTGTCCACAATCACTTGGGGAGGAAGTTCATTAAAATCAGCTGAGGTGCTAACAAATGGCTTGGCTTTACATGTTACTACTCAAAAAAGGTTCCCATTTCATAAGAAAGCACATATAGTAAATACAGGTAGTCCTCAACTTACGACCACAATTGAGCCCCAAATTTCTGTTGTGACACATTTGTTAAGTGGGTTTTGCCCCATTTTAGGACCTTTCTTGCCACAGTTGTTAAGTAGCAATTAAATCACTTCAGTTGAAAAGTTAGTAACCCAGTTGTTAAGTGACACCAAAGGTGACCTTGGGACATAGCAAAGGTCATAAATATGAGCCATTTGCCAAGCATCTGAATTTTGATCACATGATCATAGGTATGCTGCAAAGGTCATAATTATGAAAATTGGTTGTAAGTCACATTTTTCAGTTACGTTGTAACTTTGAACGATCACTAAACAAACTGTTGTAAGCCGAGGACTATCTGTACAGTCTTGTGGAAAACACTGATGTCACCATTCTGACTTAGACTCCAAATATAAATTCAGCTTATAATCTTGCCTCAAAGGTTAACTGTCTAGTGAAGATGCATATTTGATTTAGCCTGGAATATAATTAGTACTGGAAAAAACCTTGTGCTCATTATTGGGGGGAAAAACCCTGAAAGAACCATTAACAATAGTTGGGTCTTTTATGGCTATATCTAACTATCAACAGACATTTCTGTCCTCCATTATTGGTTTACTTTCTTGATGTTTTGTGTTTATGCTCCCTTTATTAGGCTCTCACGTGTCAGGTTTGCAGGTGGTCTATGAATATAAACATTGTTTGTTGTGTTACATCTCTCTTATTTAGTTTTTAGGAGAACAGGTAAGAAGTTTTAATTACTATATAACAACTTGGGGAGGGAGTTCCATTTTGATCCGCTGATGCAAGACACCCTATGGCCTTCTGAATAGTTAGGGGTAGAACACTAGAGAAACACCTCTTTATTCATTATTACTTTGTTTTATAACCACTATTTTCCAAGTGGTGTACAGAGGAAACTCCCTTCCACAATAACGAATCTTATGAAGCAAGTTGGTCTTAAAATGACTGATTTAAAATTACCTAGTGAATTTTCCATGGCTAATGGTGAGCCTAAATCTGATTTTTCATATTTTACTACACATTAGCCAATATGCCATATAGACTAATAACTGTTTCTGTTTTTACCAGGTTACATGGTCAACCAGGAACTTAACTGTGTGTGAACAAAAAACAAAACTTGAGAAGTAAAACAAGAAATATAAACCACAAGGGTTCAACTTACTGAGAAAAACCAGACATGATTTAAATAGGTTAAGGATTCCTAGTTATTTCTAGATTGGATTGGTGTTGTTATGCTTTCTATCTGGATCTGCCTTTGAAAAGTATACAGAAATGTTGATAAGTCCAGAAACAGTTCTTGATATTTACTCGGGTGAGCATATCTAATTATACAATTTGTTTCATTTACATTGATTTCCAAATTCAAAACAAAATTATGTTTCTGCCTTAAATGCTCCGAATAAAGGTAAAGGTTCCCCCGCACATGCAAGCTACTCATTTCTGGCTCTATGGGGCAGTGCTCATCTCAGTTTCTAAGCCGAAGAGCCGGCACTGTCTGAAGACGTCTCTGTGGTCATGTGGTCATGTGGTTGACATGATTAAATGCCAAAGGTGCACAAATCGCTGTTACCTTCCCAACAAAGTGGTCCCTACTTTTCTACTTGCATTGTTACGTGCTTTTGAACTGCTAGGTTGGCAGAAGCTGGGACAAGTAATGGGAGCTCACTCCATTACGCGGCGCTAGGGATTCGACCCACTGAACTGCCAACCTTCTGACTGATAAGCTCAGTGTCATAACCACTGAGCCACCGCGTCCCTATATGCTCTGAATAGCCTCATGCTAATAATATCTTTAATCATCTAAAAATTCCTTATGATTATCACAGAAGTTTGTTCTACCTTATGAACTACCTTCACCCGTGTTCAATTTGCTAAAACCTTATAATTCTTACTGAAGTCCTGTTCTGGGCTTATCTTGAGGGGCAGCAAGTCTACACAACAAATGTACAAATAGATTAACCAGTAAGATCAGGTGAGTAATCAGAATCACAACAGGTCAGAATCACAACATTTTAGCCCCAAACATTTCCACATCAACTGGAAGGGCTTAATAACTTCATCTAATTTACTCCATGATTTATACATACTTTCTATATTAACCATCATATTCAATGAAGCCCAGAACAAACTTCTCATCCTACAAATCCTAAAAATACAGTCCAAAACTTGATTCTACACTCAATACAAACACATTAGCTGCAAAATGATAAAACTCGTCTTAAACCTCTAAGTTATGTTACAGTTATTTTAAAATTTTACAAGGAGCTCTTTGTACCATCTATATATTTTATCCTGAACATGTAGGACAATAGCTATGGTTGTCTGTCACTTGATATTTACCCCTTAAAGCCTACATTTAAAAAAAAGATTTCTTCTGTGATCTGAGCAAACTAGAATTGCATCTGCAAATTCCTATAAAAAGATGTAAAGAACTTATTCCTGCTCCAGCCTAATCAGACTATTCAACTGCAGAGGCAATTTTTCACAAGCTTTATTAAAGATATTTTATTGTAACCATGACACTATCTCTGTAAGGTATGTATTATCTCTGTAGGGCACATACTATACTTCTTACTGAAAGCAAGTCTTTAATGAAAAGAAGAAACCATTTGAACATTTGACATCCATACTCTTGCTAGAGTGGTCTAAGTTCTACTATTATAACAATCACTAGCTAATGAAGCTAATGAAGATGAATTTGAATCTGAACAATCTTACAGTGGAGTTGCATTAGTATAACTAAGCCCAAACAGCAGTAATTCTGGTGTTAATACGCTCTGTTTCAACAACATTTAATGGGGTCAGCAGAGAGTTATATAGATAACCAGAGTAATCAATAATGATTTACACAGAAGCTACCATGTGTTCTTAGTGGAGGAAGAAAGCAAAAACTCTAAAGAGTTTAAACTCTATTTGAGATTCTTTCTCCATAGCAGTAAGTCTGACCCTGAATTGAAGTATTTACTACATCAGAAAAAGTATGATATAACTTAAATCTTGAAGACTCTCTATTTTGGTTGTGGTTGTTTAGCACTCAGAGTCTAAGATCAGCAGGACAATAATAGAATGAGCTCTCTTATGTATATGTATATACACATATACATGCACATACCATATTTTTCAGACTATAAGATGCACCGGTGTATAAGACACACCAAGATTTCGAAGAGGTAAGTACGAAAAAAATGTTTTGGTCCTCCTCGGCCCCCAGGAACACTCTGTAGGCTTCAGTGGGGTTGGGGGAAGGCAAAAACACCTCCGTTTTTGTGAAAAATGGGAGCGTTTTTGCCTTTCCTCAGCCCTGCTGAAGCCTGCAGAATGCTTCTAGGTGCTGGGGGAAGGCAAAAACACAAAAACCCAGTTTTTGCAAAAATGGGATCTGGAGGCGGGGCTTCAGGAGGCCAAAAATGGCTGTATTCGATATGTAAGACGCACCAACATTTCCACGCACTGGGGGGGGGAAGAGAAAGGTGCATCTTACTCAGAAAAATACGGTACATATATACATACAAACTTGTCATTCGCCAAGGACACAAACTATTTACAAACCAAGTGCTATTCTTCCTGTAAGAGACTAATACAAATAAGTAGTATTTTTTTCAGATGTACATTTTAAAATTATTCTATATTCTACTGTACTATATCACCATTCTTCACTGAACTAGTTTTCTATCTCCAAGCAAAAGGAACACAATTCACATTGCCCTCATTTCTTCATCACAGTTCAATTTTGCCAGCCTGTGACTGAAACACTCAGATTTTCTAACGAGAAAGCTACGGACAAAAATACATAGCTTGTCTGTGAATATTCTACTATCAGAACAATTAATTCTTGTAACATCATTACTCTGCTCCAAGGCACAGTAAGAAGACACATCAAATCAAAGCAAATAAGACAAAGCAACTTGAAGACTTTTCAATTTAAAAAAAAAAACTGTTTCTCACGATGCAGTTATATACTATTTGCCATTGATGCAGTGAAAGTCTTAACTGGCAATGCATGTCGAAAACTAAAACTTCCTACCAAAAATATCTCTGAAATGTACTGTACACCATTCTAAATTGGTCAACAACAAAATTACTACTCAAAATACATCTGGTAATCATTGTTCTCCAATGTTTAGAGATGTTAAGTGGGGAATCCAAGGCAACCAAGGGACATTAGTCATACTGAAATAGCCATATTACTTCATATTTACTGATGGTTAAAAACTAGAACTATAAAATTCCCAGAAATTTATTTTGAAGAGACATATAAAGGTTTGAAGACAGAGAACTGTAAAAATTGAGAAAATTGAAATACAGTTAGTATTTTAGAACATATAGGAATAGAATGGAATGGAATGGAATAAAAGAGTTGGAAGGGGTCTTGGAGGTCTTCGAGTCCAACCCCCTGCTTAGAAAGGAAACCCTACACCACTTCAGATTAATGGTTATCTAACATCTTCTTTAAAAAACCCAGTGTTGGAGCATATGCAACTTCTGGAGGCAAGCTGTTCCACTGATTAATTGTTCTAACTGTCAGGAAATTTCTCCTTAGTTCTAAGTTGCTTCTCTCCTTGATTAGTTTCCACCCATTGCTTCTTGTTTTACCCTCAGGTGCTTTGGAGAATGCTTGACACCCTCTTCTTTGTGGCAAACCCTGAGATATTGGAACACTGCTATCATGTCTCCCCTAGTCCTTCTTTTCATTAAACTAGATATACCCTGTGCCTGCAATCGTTCTTCATATATTTTAACCTCCAGTCCCCTAATCTATAATTTTATAGAAGTAAAATCACTGTTAATTTGGTTGATATCACAACTAACAAGGATGCTCAATATCTATACAAATTATTCAATTACTATTATTCATTTGAGCAAATTTATTATAAATGAAGCAAAAAGCTGCTGATCTAAGAAAAATTTCTTTCAATTTTGCCTGTTTAGGAAAATTAAACAAAAAGATAACACTAAAACCATAATAAGCCTCCAAAACTAAAGCTTGGTAGCAGTTATTAATGCTTCTGAATTCTTTTAATAATTTCCATGGAATTCAGAAAATTTTAATTTTTCAGAATGAAGATGACTTTAGCATGCTGCTCCTTTTCTTAATTTAGAACAAGTATTTTAATAGATTATGCTGCTTAGTAGATTTTGTGATACTATTTCTTTTTTAAAAATTGGAAATATTTAGCAGCTTTTTTCAACTTTAAAAAAACAAAAAGGGGGGTTCATGCTTTTTCTAGATGTTTCCATTTTTCCTAAAATTTTAATCCTGTAGCTATGAATATTTAGTGGAACAGCAAACCCAACAGCAAAATCATTCTCTTCCCCCAAAATGTAATAGGTGCTAATCACTGAATTTCCAAACCTTATTCCTGAAAATTAATTTTTTCCCCTGAAGTTAGCTAAAATGGAATAATATGATTTTTATATAGCTATAAGAAGGGTTCAAGTGTTAGAGCAAAAGTACATCTGATGTTATATTTGACTTCATTACCTATCTCAGAAGTCTTAAATTCTTTTTCTTCCTTGTGTTTTTCCCACATGTGCAGGGTGCGCTTTTCAGATCAACTGAATGTTGAACTTTTGATTGTGACAGGAATTGACCGACTGGCTTGTTGATGGATCCTGACATCATGAGCTGAGCGAGAGTGAGTGGCTCAAACTCACCCGGCCGGCTTTCATGCCTAAGATAAAACTAGAACTCACAGTCTCCTGGTTTCTAGCCCGAGTCCCTACGGGGAGAGGGGGCGGTCTATAAATTTAATAAACCTTAAACCTTAACCTTAAACCTGGTGCATTAATTACTGGACCAATGGCTCCCTATTACAAAAGGCTTACATTTTTTATGCATTGTATAATATGTTTAAAAGTTTAATGCAGCAGTCCCAATCTTTTGAGCACCAGGGACTGGTTCCGTGGAGAAAGTTTTTTCCACAAACCAGAGGGGGGCATGGTTTTGTATGCTGCCTGCATCCCTGGGGCTTCACTTGTTTGCGCAGTCCAGTTGTTGGCATGCCGCAGACGGATGCTGGTCCGCGAACTGGGGATTGGGGACCCCTGGTTTAACAGACACAATAGAATTTTATTCATTTAGGCAGTTACTAAGTTAGTCCATTAAAGTGCTTGAGAAGTACATTTTAGTAATTAAAGCTTGCTTTCAAGCAAATTAGTATGAATGCTTCATTGAAGCTTTTGTTTTATTGGGTGGTTAAAGCCTACAAGTACACCTGTGACAATAAAAGCAGACCAAATATAGTCACTGTTTAACTTCAGTTTGCCACTGAATAATCTGTTTATGCTAAAACAAATTTAGCATACGTAAAAGTGATGTTGCCTTCCACTGAGGACAGCCAAATCCAGAAGGGTGAACCCAACTTCACACATATCCTAGTTGGGCTACATAAACACTTACGTTGCCCCTTCCAATTCACCTCACAATGTCCTTTAATTTTACAAACTTGTGAGGAATATTAGTATCTTTTTTAAAAAATCAGGAGACTGGGAATTCTAGTTCTTCCTTAGGTATGAAAGCCGGTTGGGTGATTTGGGTCAGTCCCTCTCTCTCAGCCCAATCTACCTCACAGGATGGTTGCTATAGGGAGCATAAGAGGAGGAAGGAATATTAAGTATGTTCGCTCTTGAGTTATTTATAAAAAGTAATAAAGGCAGGATAAAAATAAATAAATACAAAATAAACATCTGATGTCACAGAAATCAAAGCCATCAAACAGTAGCAAAAAAGAAAACAAGCAGTTTCCAATTTTCAAACTGTTGCAACACTGAAGACCATTTTATAGTAAGTAAGACATTCCAGGCAAACATCTAACATGACATCTCTTGGCAGAGAGAATAGTCTGAATAATGAGAGACCAACATGGTTAGTGTCAGAAATAATTTTAGAGGAGTTTGGAGAGTTCTGATTATTTACTTTTCTTTATTCTTTATTATTTTTTTATGAGGCCCATCTCCCCTGGAAGGTGATTCTGGGGAATCATAACATGACATCATAGCATGTCCAGTTATGATTTGTGAAATTAATTCCAGGAGAAATCTAAACTAGTTAATTATTAATCCTACAATAATACAGATCAGTATGATTACTACACTTCTAAATGATGGTGAAGTAGTAGCTACACAAAGAAAACACAAAAATGGAGAAATAATCTAAACAGCACTCTGAGTTATACTCTTATTTGCTAAAGTACAACCTGTTCTCAACTTTGCCTTCAATAATCAATGCTATATTTCATTCTGAATGTGAGAGTCATAAACAGGTTTAAATAAATTGAGACTTTCTAGAACCACTCAAATTATGGCTGAGGAACATCCCTGAGGTCAGCTCCAAAATAAAAATATACCTTGAGTGACCCCCCAAAAAATTTCTGGGAGTTGAAGTTCCCCTCTCTTAAACTTGCCAAAGTTGATAAACACTGCATTAAAGCTGAAAATTTTGATGTTGCAATATCACAAATGCTATCTGGAGGATTGGTATTACATTAATACCCACACATCTCATATTAACAACATGGCTTACATAGGGCATTAGAGATGGAATCCTCAAAAGTTTGGATCATATTGAGGGCCACATAAAAAAGTTAGGAAACAGAGGCCTAAAACTTGTGTGTGTGTGTAAATAAGGTATAATTGAAATTAATCAGCTCTAAAATATAAAATTCCTCATCTAGGTTGGTCACCCTAACGGTGCTGAAATTCTATATGTATCAACTGGAATGTTAAATTCACATTTCACATAAAGAGAAATAGCATGCAGAAACACATTTAATCATGACTTTTAGAATAAACCACAATATCAGTTTCCCAAAACATGCTATCAGCTGTTGGTTTTCAAGTGTTAATGGCTGGGCACACTAAAAACATGTTAACCCGCAACTACTTACAAAGAAACATTATGCTTTGGTGCAGTGTTTCTCAGCTGGGGATTTCTGCGAGTTTAAGTCCACCTGTCCTGAATTTGTTAAGGTTGAGAAACACTGCTTTGGTGCAATGGGTGACTCCAAATCACTGCAGGAAAATATCTGCAGAAATGCAAGAGAGAACTTCAAACCTATGTAGTGGCACAAGACATCTCCCAATTTCATTTCAATTTTTCCAGTCAAATCATGCCAGCTTGCCAAAGCCTGTTTCAGGCATATCATTCATTTTGAGAAAACTGAACATATTTTTCAAATTCAATCGGGTTCTCCTAAAATCATAGAACCAAGAAAAATCAATGAACTCCTCCACTTACAGATAAGTTACACACACCCAGTACACTAAGGGCTGTATTTCCAGTATCCTATCCATTCCTGAGACCTCTGATCTGCCTGCCGTTATAATTTGATTAGAAAATGCCTAAAAGCATTCAAGAGTTTGCCAAAAAGGTGAAATCAACACATGAATATCAGACTAACTAGAAAACAAGTGTAGCCATATACTGTCTTCCACACTTTCACAAAATACTATATATTGAATCCTGTCAACTGTTTTGTAGCAAGAAATAGAACCAAATGCAGTTTGAAATATGCAAAAATAAGGGTCATTTTTCAGGGAGATTCATTGAGACCCAAGATGTTAGGCTGATTTTATGGTTTTATGATTAGGTTTGAAGTTAGGAAACGATTTTATTTCAATTCAGCAAGGTCAAAGTAGGCGCTATTAGGCTGGTGCTGCCATCTAGCTTCCATGTAAATAAAAGTTTTCAAAAGTTTCTCTATTGGCATAAAACACTAGTGTTTAGATTAAGAAGTTTACAAGTGTTTATTCCATGCAGGAAAGAAGAATCAGCAGCGTCCTCAACAATCAAGCAGAGATGTGCACATATTATATAACATATCACAAGGCGTTTCCTTCATCTCTGTAACAGCCTATGGGCATAGAACCTTAGAAGACAGGAAGAAGACAGTAGCCAGGACAATGGTCAGATAAGAAACAGCTTGTTGTGGCCTGTCAGCCGCCCGCCCCTCCGGCAGCCAAATCATATAAGGAAGCGGCGTGGGAGTTAGGGTCAGCATCAAGGCAATGAGAGAGCTTCGAGGGGGAAGAGGAAATGGAGCTGTCAGGGATAGAGACAGAGCCTGGGCTGCCCATCAACCCTCAGATGGAGAGTCAACAGCCCCCAGGTCTGCAGGTGCCCGATGAGAAAGAGGAGGAGCAGCTGGGTCCAGGGGCTGCCGTGCAGGTACACAGAAGGCAGAGAAGAGGAGACCAGTGGAAATCTATGGGACGGTCCTTGGGATGGAAGAGCCACTGCTACTAATGAAGCCACACCCTAGTTCTGGGGATAAAAGGCAGGGGGTAGAGATGAATAGGTGTGGGAGACAACTATTCATCATCTGCTGGACAGACTTGTTAACCTGCTGTGTGTGTGTGTGTGTGTGTGTGTGTGTGTGTGTGTGTGTGTGTGTGTGAGAGAGAGAGAGAGAGAGAGAGAGAGAGAGAGAGAGAGAGAGAGAGAGAGTGAGTGTCAGAACATAGCTTAGCTTGCAGTAGACATGTGGGTAAGTATAGCAAACATCTCAGGAGAGACCCTCTCTAGTTTCTTAGGTTGCAAAAAACAGCAGGGGAGTGATGTACTTTCAGATTTGCAATGTTCTGTTAACGTGGTTTTATAATAAAGTAGTACATCACAAGGCTGATATCAATCTAAAGTGTCTAAAAGTACATATCTCTCCTGTCACCTTTCTAATCCAGGAAAGTTGGGAGTGTGTGGGGGGGTGTTCCATTCTGAGATGTTTCTCATGCCTTTATTCTTGCTGCAGGGTGAGCTACCCCTTATCTGACTGGCACTCTGGCTCTTCCTTGGTTCCCAAGGTCATTCTAACATGCTATTACAACCTTTTGCCAACACAAGTGGGTAGCCGCATAAACCTGATTACAACACCATGCACACAATATAAATTGAAACAGCCAACAACTATGCCTCTTTTCTCGTTCTGCATCAATAGATAAAACAGTGGATGGAACAGAAAGGCTAACATTTGGATTGGGGGAATAAACTGTTTTCTGATGACAGCAATTACTTAATATATTGGGCTGCAACAAAATATGTGGAAATGTGTCCAATATTTGTTATGAAATAAAACTATTAAGTCATATCTGTAGGCAAAATTAGACTTTATTTTTGTGGATTATTTCTTCATGATGAAGAGGAAGTAAGTTTTGATGGTAAGTAGTCCTCAATTTCAAATCAAAATTGGGATCGGAACCTCTGTCACTAAGCAATACGGTCATGAAATGAAACACATGGCTTTTAAGTAAACCTGGCTTTGCTTGTCAGAATCCCCTTCCTCGGGGAAGATCATAAATAATGATCATGTGATCTTGGCACATTGCAACCATCGCAAATACATTATGGTTGCCAAATTGCAAATCACGATCATGAGACTGCAAGGATACTGCAAAGTTCATAAGCGCAAGCATTAGTCATAAGTCACTTTTTTCAGAAGCATTTTCCCCTTCTCTAAACCAGGGTTGGGCGTAGCCAGCATGTGATGCATCCGGCCCATGGGCCGTGAGTTTGACACTCCTGTGCTAAGCAAACTACAGTATGTTTAATATTATGTAAGACTAGCCACTAACCCGGGGTTGCCTGGGTATTTATTTATAGGGGGGAAATGTCCGGACCAAACCTAATTTCTAATGTTGGATTTTCCTCTTACCAGAGGGAGCCCCCTTGTGTAACTGTGAAGCCGTTACCATGACAACTCCACTGCGCTGTACAGTAAAAGTCATTTTATGACAATACAGAAGCCATTTTAAATCACAACAAGCTGTATCTTAACAGAACACACACCCCGAGGGGTGTTAGGGATGTCTTACCCTCACAGTATTTGTTTCCAGAGAGTAAGTCATCTGTATACCAAATTTGGTTCCAGAGTTATGTTGGAACATATACACACACAGCCATTTAGATAGATGATGGATGGATGGATGATAGATAGATGATAGAGAGATAGAGAGATGATAGAGATAGAGAGATAGAGATAGATAGAGATAGATAGATAGATAGATAGATAGATAGATAGATAGATAGACAGACAGACAGACAGACAGACAGACAGACAGACAGACAGACAGACAGACACTCACTCATTGAAACAAGCTAATGGTAACAATAACTAGAACTTATTTAAGTAAGCCCTCATTAACACTAATTTGTCTAGTTTTAAGCCAACAGAAAATCAGATTTACCCACCAAAGGTTTCTTTGCAACTTTGCCAGAGGAGAAAAGACAAGGAACTACCATGTTTCCCCGAAAATACGACATGTCCTGAAACTAAGGCCATGGCAGATTTTCGCAGTGGGTAAAAATATAAACTATCCTCCTAAAATAAGCCCTGGTGAAGGGGTGGGTTTAGCCAGAACAGGGGGCAGCCCTTCCCTTCCACGGTCACCTCAGGGCTTCTTGGCCCCTTAATCGGATCAGTTGGGCCGCTCCGTTCACAAAACAGCTGATTCGTGGGTGCCGCTCAGGCCTCTACCTACAGCAAATGCTGGTCGCAGCTGCAAAAGAAGCCAGAGCCCAAGCAACACAACCCAAATGCCTCATGCCCTCCTTGCCTAACGGTGACAGTCACAGCTCGCAATTCCGTCCAAGGAACAGGAAAAGAAGGCATTAAAATCCATACTCATGGGACATCGGAAGCAGCCCTGCGAGGAGACGCTGCTGCCGAAGTGCAGGAAATCCCCCCCCCCCAACCTGCAAATCGTCCTTTCAAAGAGGACTTTCACCAGGATGAAGGTGACACAAACGCCGCCTTCAGCCACCTCTTCATCCTGGTGAAACTCCTCTTTGAAAGGACGATCTGCAGGTTGAGGGGGGGGGGGGGGAGAGATTTCCTGCACTTTGGCAGCAGCATCTCCTCGCAGGGCTTCTTCCGATGTCCCAAGAGTATGGATTTTAATGCCTACAGGAGGTAGGAGCTTCTCACCTGCATATTCACATTGAAGACTCGAAATGGGGCGTTTTTGCGAACGGCTTGAAAATGGGGAGGGAGATATTCCTGCCTCTCCCTCTGTTCTGAAGGTCAGCATAGACTGAGAACAGGATACGTAAGAGACGAAATCCCCCCTCCCCATTTTCAAGAGGTTTGAAAAACACCACATTCCAAGCCTTCACATTATCCAGGATTGCAGGATTGAAGGCATGCGGGAGGGAAGATTTTGTCAGTCTGTGACCTTCAGAACAGGGGGAAAGGCAGGAATATCCCCCTCCATATTTTCAAACGGTTTGCAAAAACGTTCCATTTCGAGCCTTCAGCATATTGCAGGATTGAAGGCTTGGAATGAGGCATTTTTGCGAACGGCTTGAAAATGGGGAAGGGAGATTTTCCTTCCTCTTACCCTGTTCTGAAGCTCAGCACATAGGATAAGAGGCAACCCCCCCCCCTTTTCCTGGCAATCATTCTTTCCTTGGGATTTCAGCGCAGACGCACATCCCCCAAATGCTCTATCCGAAGCCTTCTCTGAGTCTGTGCAGAGCTCCCAAGGAAAGGATGGTGTGTGGGTGTGGGTGTGAGAGAGAGATCCCTAACCCCCCACCCGACCCCACAAGGCAGCCACATCCCTCCACTATCCTGCTTTCCTGCTCCGTTCTCCACTGCCACGTGCAGGGCAGAAAAGTAGTTTGTTAGTTTACTTCCAACTTCGCGAGATCTTTTTTTTTTTTTGCGAGAACTTGGAAGGTATTTTCTGGTATTTTTTTTACCATAGGCACACAGTCTACTTTTCTTGTCCTGCACGTGGAATGGAGAATGGAGCTGGAAAGCAAGTTAGTGAAGGGATGTGGCTGCCTTGGAGGGGGAGGGTGAATGTGTGTGTGTGTTCGTTCGTTCTGCCAGGAAGAGCTCCCCCCATCCCGCAAGGCCAGAGCAGCACAGTCAGCTGTTCCGCGGCCAGCAAACAGGACAGGCGAAGTCCAGGATGCAAGAAGAATTTGGGTCATTGTGGCCGCAGGCAAGCAGATGGTGGGACGGAGAGGGTGGGGCTGGTGGGCTTGCTGCTTCCTGCACCTAAAAAATAATAAGCCCTCCCCCTTTAATAAGCCCAAGGCCATATTTCGTGGGTCAAAAAAATATAAGACCCTGTCGTATTTTCAGGGAAACACGGTATAAGCTAATTCATGTAATACTAAACCCATCTTTTTCAAACCACTTGCCTTCTAAATCCACTTAAGCTCCATCATAACCTTTGATCATTTTTGCTGAGATTGATAGTAATTGTAGTGTAATGACTCTGGAAAGAACAAATTTTGGAGAGACCATGTTAATTATGATTTTAATATTAGAAAAAGGTACAAAAAGGGCCATAACAAGGGCTGTGTCAGCTTCTCCTATAAGGAGAGCCTATAGTAATCAGGACTCTTTAGCTTAAGAGTGAAGAAGGGTAAAAGAGGCATGATAAAGGCCTATAAAATTATGGACCATTCAATAACGAAGAACCTTTTTTTTGGTCTCTCTCACGATGATAGAATTTGAGGTTATCCACTGTAGCAAAATGCAGGGGGATTCAGAACTATGAAGCATTTTTTTCTCACAGCTATACTATGGAGTTTGCTGCCAGCAACTATGGTAAACATAAAGAATGGGAATAGGCTTAAAACAGGATTGTCCAAATTAATGAAAGACCAGGCAATCAAAAGAAGGGTTTACTCTCAAGGGGCAAGCCAGATTCATTTAACAGCCGTATTACTAGTAATCCACTTAACAAGTGTGGCTAGAAAGGTTGTAAAATGAGGCTAAACTCACATAACTGTCTTGTTTAACAATGGAAATTTTGGGCTCAATTGCGGTTGTACGTCGAGGACTACATGCACTGTCATGGAAAATATAGCATGGAAAATACGATAATACGGCTTTTAAATGAAATAATTACATCTTTACTATGAACACAGCTTGGAAACCTGTCCTAAGACTCAAGTTCAAGTCCACTCTCGGCCATGAAAAATTGGTAATATTTGACGATCATTCTGCCTTAACCCATTTTACATTTCAGAAAGTGATCGTTATTGTCATGATTAAAAATTATAGGAGTGTGTGTTATTTATGCCAACATAAGCTGCTGGGGATAAAACAAGATCGATAGTGCATAAAGATATCAATTTATAATAGGAAACTCCTTCTTTTATATTATCCCACTATTCTCATGACCAATATTGGACTCCAATGCCATTAACTTTGATCACTTCTGGATGAGGCTGCTAAGAATTGCAATCGCAATGGTAGAAAAGCAGCAAACTAACTTGGAGAACTCTAGGACAGGGGTCTCTAACCCCTGGTCCATTGACTGGCACTGGTCCACACATGCCAGAAACCGGGCCAATCAAACAAGCAAAGCGCCTCTGGTCCGCAGAAAAAACCTCTCTCCACGGAACCGGTCCCTAGTGCCCAAAAGGGGAGGGGAATACTCTAGGAAACAGAATCCCACAAAGCAACACTACAGAAAACATTTTATTTCTACAACCTACAAAGTTAATATTTTAACAGTACATTAATATTTATTGGGTTACTACACAGAATACAAAGTTAAACCCACACAAGTCAGGTTTAACTCTTAGTGAGTCGAAGTGGTTTTCTTGATGATATTATGAAACTGGCTTATCACTATCTTCTTTTTTGGGATATTTTTTCTACTTTTCAAGCTAGTCTAGACTCTTAACATTCCAGATGAGCACAAAGCAAGATTAACTTGCACACTATCAAACTTGTAAAGTCTGCAAATAAATCACTCCAGTTTCTCTTATTTTACACCACCCCCATAGAGTGAGGGCTATTTGGGGATTTCTTTCAATATTTAGATTTGATTGCAAATAGTCAACCTAATTTAGGGGATAAGGAGATCAAAAGGGTTTATTCCAGAATTTTAAAATTCTGGATTTAAATTTTAAAAAAAACTTAGAGTAGACAACTCACTTCTGATGTTGTCTGAATGGACCAGGGAACAATACAATCATGGACACAAAATATCAACCTCAAATATAGTGGATGGGTCATATTCTATGCTGGAGATAAATAGGCAAAAGTGTTTGGATAAAATCATCCTGATACTGCCTGTTATATTTTTATTCCCATTAGTAATACTGTATAGTTCTTGTCCCACATCTCAGAAAAGAAAAGGTGGAATTGCAAAAGATACATGTTACTACTAAGAAAATGCAGAAGTAGAATGTCCTCTCTAAACAAAGATATACTGTTTAGGCCTTTTTGATTTAGAAACCAAAATACAATATTAATGGAATGGGTTTTGTCACCTCTACCAATCAGTCAAAGAAGCTGGATAGTAGGCAAGAATAGAGATGCACTAGTGTAGTTTAGAAACTATTATTTAACATGGAATTTACTAAATGAAAATGAATAGCTTAGTTTACTTGATTATCATCGCATCTTGTACAACCAAATTAAATGCCATCTTTAATGTACATCGTACATAGGAAAACTATAAAAATAAAACAAAAGCACACATCCTTCACATTCTATACAACTGAATTGAAAACCCCTGATACTGCATTAATATTTTACTATACAGTAGAATTCAATATAGTTACTGCTCTGGGATAGAAGCTGTTCTGCTGATTTTTAAACGATGATCAATCTAAGTTTGATGATTAGCAAGTAACCACAACACACTTTGACTTCAATGTGTCTCAACAAAGAGAATTTAACACTTCTAAG
The DNA here is from genome assembly GCF_964273705.1 of Natrix helvetica. NCBI lineage: Eukaryota > Metazoa > Chordata > Lepidosauria > Squamata > Natricidae > Natrix > Natrix helvetica. The sequence continues at coordinate 86,147,842 of NC_138552.1, forward strand.
CAAACCAACCGAAAATGCAATAAACATGTTAATTTTTAAAATGCCACTTGGTTGTGAGTCAGAAGCAGGCAGCTCTGGGTGAGGTGGTGACATACTTGGAATTACGAAGGCAGGTAAGTACACATATCAAGTATTTTAAAGACGGATTGGCTGTCACAATCAGCACATTGGGATATATATTAATAGTAGCTAAAATCTGCTATCACTTTCTTCTACTATACTGAATTATTTGGGGGGGGGGGGACGACTCCATTGTTGCAAAAAAAAGGTAGACATTAGTGCTGTACTGAATGTCACTTACCGTATTTTTTGGACTATAAGAGGCCCCGGTGTATAAGACGCACCAAGATTTCGAAGAGGTAAGAAAAAAAAGTTTTTGTCCTCCCTGGCCACCAAGAGCACTATGCAGGCTTCAGCAGGGCTGGGGGAAGGCAAAAACGCCTCTGTGTTTGCAAAAAATGGCCCATTTTTCACAAAAAGAGGCGTTTTCGCCTTCCCCCAGCCCTGCTGAAGCCTGCAGAGTGCTGCTGGGGGCTAAGGGATCGCATCCTACCTCATACATCCCTGCGACCAATTCGCTCTCACAGAGAGGGCCACCAAGCAATGCCAACGGGCGGCGCCCAGGAGTAGAGCCTTCTCTGTGATGGGCCCAACCCTCTGGAATGACCTCCCCCCAGATATTAGAACCACTACTGACCTCCGCTCCTTCCATAAGAAACTCAAGACCCACCTGTTCCAATTGGCTGGCCTAACCCATTTATAGTCCCATCTTTATCCTCCTGGCAATTATTTTATTCTGGGGTAGTTTTCTAGGGGTAGTTTTTAATGTATTTCTAATTTTTAATCTTAATTGTTATTGTACAGTTTGTATGCCGCCCTCCATCTATATCTATATGTATCTATATTGTGTTTTTAAAAATGACTGTACACCGCCCCGAGTCTCTTTGGAGAGAGGGTGCGGTTTATAAATTAAATAAAAGTAAAAGTAAAAGTAAGGGAAGGTAAAAACACCTCAGTTTTTGCGAAAAACGGGCCGTTTTTCACGCTCTTTTAGAGGGGAAAAAGTTGCATCTTATACTTCGAAAAATATGGTAGTTTATTTTTATTACAGGAATATTTTAAAAATACAGTTGGGGAAGGAGCAAAGTTTCTGAGTTCACTATATTGCCTACTGTAGGTCTGAGTTCATTTTCACTCAACACATTTTTGAGACATTAGTTACTTTATATTAGTATAGCTCCACATAGCAAAACAGCAAGACATAGCCATAAAGTTGCATGCTCTTTTCAATACACTCATCCAGTGGTGGATTTTTACCGGTTCGACCAAAGCGGTAGTGGTTGGCGGCCTGGGTCGCTGGAACTGGCAGCAACCCAGGCCTGCCATGCCCCCGAACCGGTTCTCCATAGGCGGCACCATCTTGGTTTTTTGCTTTTGCGCATGCAGCACGCACACACGAACGAACCGGCAGTAGTGCCTACCGGAACCCTCCCCTGCACTCATCGTACAGCCCAGCTTCAAAAGCAGTTTATTTGCTTTAAAACTCTAATGCCAAAGTCTAGAATCTATATTATGCAAGCATATCTAAATTAAATGATCCTATTTTCAACAATTTTAAAAAATAATATTTAATGAAGATTAATTGCAATTTAGGATTCAAATATGATGCTGAAGGGCAGCTGATAAAACTTGAAATATAACACTTATAATCTCTCCCCAGATATGCTAGGAGACGTTGATCAAATAAGACAAATATTTCTTAGCTTTGCAAAGGCCCTTTTACTTTCCTAATCTATAGTTTGTCACTTCTGAATGAGTTTCCTACACTTAAATATAGAAACTCCAAAATAAAAGCCATCAACCAATGACCAGTTTCTCCAAGGGAGCCCAAGAAAAGCAATATGACGGATCCTTGGTATTCTGAACGTTGTTTTTTTTGCAGATGTTTCATGACCCAAACTAAGTAACCTCATCAGTGCTAGTCACTCATCATCAGTCTAGCACTGATGATGTTACCTAGTTTTGATAATGAAACATCTGCAAGAAAACTACCATGCTCAGAGAGCACCAAGGACCCCTCATTTCAACACTGAGCTATAAATATTCTCCTGTATTGAAAGCAATGTAGAATAAATGTTATTTTTCTTGCAAAAAATTAATGGATTTTTCAACTGGACATCTGCTCATTACCATATATGCAAAGTGTAAATTAGTTACACTACAAATCCAAATCAGTTTCTCTAACATTTTCAACATGAGGAATTCATATGTCTACAGTGTTTGATTTTTTGATTTGTTTTTTAGAAAAACAAAAGCACTGCAGCCAAAGTGTTGACAGGTTTTTAGGATTATATGGCCTACAATATGCAAACTCTTCCATCCATAAACACACTTCCACAAAGCAGCAATTTCAAATCATTCTATCCAATAGAAACTCGGTCTCCACTATGATCCTGAGCTTTATGATGTTCATTAAGGGGCTTTTATATGCCCTGCCAACAATCCAAATACATTTCATGGAAATATAACTGGAATCCTCTCAGAGCTGTTGTGTTGGTTATCCAATTTGTACAAAAGTGTTTAGCATGTTCTTAGCATGGTGGCAGCATATTTTCTTTCTATTTAGTCAATTTTTGCTACTTGGGGCCATTTGTGCTGCTATTTTTCAGATGCTTGCTCTTTAAAAAAAACTTTTAAAAAATCATTTCAATTTATCCTTTTTATTTATGATTCTTTTTAATGGTTTATACTTGCTGGTAGCCACTTTGATTGACAACAATGAGAAAATGCAATGAGAACCCAATAAATAGATGCAAATCTCACATAATAGTCATTTAAGTACTTTCTTATCTTCATAAATAAAAAAAATGCAAATGAAAGTTAACTATTTGGGCACAGAATAAGCGTAGAGCAAATGTGAGTGGGAGGGTTGAGTGATTTTGCTGCTTTTTTCTTCTTAAAATTTTTAGGGCATTAAAATTGTTGGGATTTGTTTTCAAAATATGAACTCATATTTAAGACCTACATTGCAGATGTTTGTCTCACCAAAACAACAAAAAAAGAACTCTGTCACTTTTTAGCAATCACAGAACTTAAATTCAGCAGTAAGATTGCAGAGGGCTTTTGGAAAAACAAAACAATTCCAGAGCTGAGCAAATCTGGAGCATTTTAGCCTTGGGGCCACAGATTAATCATGCACATACTGGTACTTCTGAATTTACAATCACAATTGAGACGGGAACTTCCATTGCTAAGTGATGCGGTTGGTGAATCACCAGCCCAATTATATGATGTTTGCTGCAGTCATTAAGTGAATCACACAGCAATCACGCAAACATTAAGCAAATCCAGTTTGGTCACCAATGGTGAACATGTGACCCTGATACACTGAAACTGTAGTAAACATATGCCAGTTGTCACATGCCCAAAATTTTAATCACATGACCATTGTGACACTTGTAAGTGCAAGGACAAGTTGTAAGTCATTTTTTTTCAGTGCTATTTCAACCCTGGTCATTAAACCAATACTCGTATCAAAGTCTAGCTGTACCTACAAATCCATTCTCATACATTGCAGACCTATCTCTTGCAACGTTAAAAGCATAATTCTAAATTTACAAAATCAATACACCTGAGGGTGTTTACATTGTCTGCATATACAACATTTTAACCATAAGGCCTACTGCTGTTGCTTTTACTTTATATGGTAAAGCAATACCAACGATAAAGGACAACAATAATGGCCAGTATCAATAATACATTTAGGAGGAGACCAACCTACCTTTCCAGTACTGTTTTTGGAGTGACTTTCCAAAAATAGTTAAATACAATGCTAAAAAAAATGTAGATGTTTGTGATATGGATAAGAGTATTTCGGCTTTATTATGGGCTTGGTTATACTATACTGAATTACGTATTTAATTTACACAACACACTTATCAGACATATTTAATGATTTTTTTAATATAGACAGGTTATAAAAAAACAATACCTATAACTCTTTTCATGTTTCTCAGATCGAAAATATAGTTGATTATTTATTGTGGGAAAGCAGGTGGACCTTTAGAATGTCTAATGGATGTTTTTAGACATGTGTCTACACCACTAATTAGTAGAGCATCCAAAATAGCACTTCCTATCATTGGGGTTCAAGAAAACAGCAAAGGAATATATTGTCACATAATACTTGTAGATGAATAGCAGATATAAACTATTAATTTGATCCCACTGTGATTTTAAGACTCAATGAAAACAATCTAGTTAGAGAAATGATAACAGTGCTTGCCTCCTACCTTTTAATTGGTTATGTTTGCAGATTCAAGATTGGAAGTGAGTGGTACATACAGAAATGCAAGTCAGTCTCAAAAATCCTGCTCAGAGTTGTAACTGGAGCATATGGAACGTTCTGCTATTAAATGAACAAACAAATCAGATTATTAGTCTAGTTTGTTTTTTAACAGAAAATTACTAATATAGGGGCCACGCTGGTTACACTAACCTAAACCTTGTGCAAATATGTACAGCAAGCAGTTCTTCTGTAAAACCACCATACAGTACACAATTCAACTGCAACAGCAATTAATTCTACAATTCTTAATTTTGAAGTGAAGCTCAACTAAACTTAGCTTCCAAGAAAATATCAGATTCCTGACCAAACAAAACAAATTTTGAAGCAACTATTAAAGTCTCAATTTTCTTAGCTTGAATTTCAGGGGGTTTTTAATGTTTTTTTTTCTTTTTTACTATAAAGCAACATCGTCCAACACAGCAACCATGCAAACCTTTAACACACTGAAATCTAAATCGTTCCAGAGTGAAAGTACATTGATGAGCATCTGAATGATTTCCCAAGAATAACATGAAAACATGTGTGTAATTCACGTTCATCAGAATAGAGGTCCTATCCAAACTGATTTTAAAGTTGCAAAATAGAATTTTACATATTAAAATACTTCTTTCAAACCATGCACATATAAGAATGCAACGTTACTGAAGCAAGTATTTGGGCCTAAAGCTATTATGGGGTGTTTTCTCATTTCAGGAAAAAGAGGTATTTTAAACTATGACACTAATGTTCATGATTGTTTGGCTTCTTGGAAAGGCAGCAAAATTGAAATAAAAAGGTAGTTTGAACAGTTCAGTTGACCGCAAACTTTGGCAGGAAATAAGATATATTCATTATTTAGAAGGATTCCTTTATTACAGTCCGGTGATAGGTTTGACACCATCAGATGTCATATATGACTTAAGACAGATGTGAATCTAATACTCCATCATGTGGGAAGCAACTGGGAAGCTATATAAAATCAGTGTATAATTTAAACTCTGAGTATGTATGACAATTTAAAAGTTAAAATCATTCCTCTACTAAAGAATCTGCAATTAAGTTTGATTTAACTCAGAAATAAAACATTTTGGAAGCGAACATTAGCACTTTATACAAAATTCTCACATAAATCAATCTTTGAGATGTTATCGATGCTTTCCCCAACTTGTCACAATCCAGATGTACAGAGATTGCGTTCCCAAAATTACCTGCCAAAGCAACTATTTGTAAAAGAAAGCACTTCATTTATACAGATGTTTTTAGAACTGGAATCTTTTTTAGCCTTTCCTATTATATTCACTGATATACCTTTTCACAATAACACCTAGCATAATACTACGTGGGATTTTGCAACACTTCTTAACAAGTTTAATCTTAACACCAATTATAACTTTCACAAGCTCAAGTGTTAAACTGCTTTTAACACCTCTACAATCCTGTACTTGATATGACAAGGGAAAGGAGACAGCCGTGGAATGAGGGGTTATCTAGGTATTTAAGAAAAATACCACCTTGAAAAAGCAACATTCAGAAGTACCTTTTTACATATCTAGCCACTTCTAGAACTACTTCAGTTTTATATTAAATACTACAAGCTTCCATCATCTATCTAGTCATTCATCCAACAAAATTTCCTTCTTTATCTGTTCAGACTCATACAAAAAATGCAGATTACTAGTATTGAGCTTGACAATTGTAAGAACAATTTAGAAATCTTTCTAACAGCAAACTGCTAGAAACTATTTCTTTATTTCATTACTTAGCAATTAGCACCCACTATTGAAGATTTTAACTGAGCATTTTAACTTTCTAAACCCCATCCTCCTAAAGTTCCTTCTGTTGTCTATCAATAGAAGCTTGGAACCCATCAAGTCCTATGTGAAGTTACATTTTTTTTACCTAGTGTGCTTTCTCTTTCCTTGAACTATAATTTTACTTGCATTCCTCCACCTGTAAAGAACATTTTATAGCTCTTCTGTGCCCTCCCATTTTTGTTTTTAACTACTTTAAATAATAGGATGTCAGTGGCAAACTTACACCCTTCTGGCATAGGCCATTTATGAGCAAGCTAACATCAACCCATGTACAGATGGTTTTTAGAGCCTATGTTCCCTATGTTTTAGCTGTGTACCTATCCCATTACTGGGGCTTTTTAAAAAGAATACAGTATTTTGGGAAATGTAAATAAATAATACCTGTGCTGACATCTAAATCCTTGTTTGTGGGCATTCTTAAAACTTACAAAATTTATTGACCTAATGTTTACCTTTCCAGAAATTGGGATAGCCCTTTTTAACCTTTTCATGATGTTATCTTAAATTCTTTCTGCTAACTTAACCTGAAAAAAGCATTAAGGCAAGTGGCTTATTTGTTTTATTTTGTCACCTGTTGTAGATGAATAAATGTTAGGTCTAAACACAAATCCCTTATTCTGATCACATCCCTAAAAAATAAAACTCTATAAGTCTCTATTCCAAGCCTCAAAAATTTTAGCTAGGTTCCATAACCCAAATATTTCTGCCATTATGATGACACAGCAGTTGCCATTTGAACTTGAAAAGCATTTTGACTGATTATTTAAAAAAACTAAGGTGGCATTCCCTAATGTTTCACTAGAAAGAATTCAGAATATTGTAAAAAAGGATTGTGGTCTTAGTAGGAAGGCACCTAGAAAAACACAGAAACCAAAGCACCAGAATTGGCGTTATTTTCTTCTTTCCCCATCTCCCACCATGTAAACTAACTAAAATCTGTTTAGACATAGACCTATTTACATTAGCAAACACCATCCACCTTTCTGTAACATTAATAATCACCTCTTTAGTAGGCCTGCAAAACTAAGCTCTAAGATATAACAAACATAAGATGTACTAACCATCAGAACACCTTTTTTAATCTATATCTACATTGGTCCTATAAAACACTAGTTCTCTTTAGCTAGATTTTGACCACAAAGTAGAAAAGCTTCCACTAAACCAGCTTATATTCACTTAATTATATTCCTCTGAGAAGAGGACTTCAATAACATCTCTTCTGCAGGTCCTAATCTGACCAATTGCTAAATTATAATCCCTTTGCTGCAATCAGTTTCTTGCAATTAATTGCAGCATATGCAGAAGTGTTTTCAAGCATTTTTTAAACCTGCAAATAAGAGAACGTGGTTGGAATCTCCAAAATATTTGTAATGCTTCATGGCTCACCAGCTCCCCCACCATTCCTGGGTTGACAGTGCAATTCTAATCGAATATTTACCAAGAATAAAAGCCCTGCTAAGTTCAATGGGGCTTATTCCAAATATGCATTCTTCAAATTGGCAGTCCAAATCTCAGCAGCCCTTGCAAAAAATAAAATAAAATCAGCCGAATCAAGCAAGGCAACACTGCTAAGTCTACAGTCTCTTTCTATCTGTATAATTTGGCACATAATATAGAAACACAGCTCTAGTTGTAATCCATTAGATGTTGGAATCCCCACAATTTGACAACAAAGCCTGCTGAGCTAGTAAAATAGGCTGATCTTCAAATACTGGCAGCATTTTCCAGTTCTTTTCTCTGAAAAAAGGGATAAAAACCCACCTGCTGCATTCTTCTGCATTCCCTTTTGTTTGGTATTTTATTTCACATGCTCCGTTACTTTTTAAGAAAAAAAAAATTAAGGCTTATTCTTTCCAAAAGGTTTTCTTCTTCTTTGCAATAATGTCATCAGAGTCACAAATTTTAACTTAAAAGTAACCTGGGACATAATCCAGTGCATGGAAGAGTATAATCTAGATATTAATTTTCATAAGCCAAATCCAAAATGCACATTTTGAGACCCTTCCTCCATATATACTTAATTAAATAAATAAAAAAGATTCAGTACCTAGACTATTAAGCAACAAGCATTAAAAAAAAACAACCCCCAAAATAATCTTCACATTTAAAAGACTAAACTATTTGGCTCAAACTAAAATAGAAATTCCATAGAATTGAGAAATTCCATTTATGTGCATTCTTAACATGAACGCAAGATCAAAAATGCTTTCTCCCACCTGCACAGACTAAGAAAGAGTAAAAAAAAAAAGTCAGCAACAGATAAGCAGCAAAGCACTTAGCCTTATATACCACTTGACAGTGCTTTACATTCCTCTCTAAGCGCTTTAAAGCATCAATTTATCTGCATGCTTTATTTTAGCAGTGATGGATAGTGCAGAATGTGTGGCTAACTACTAAGGAATAATTGCCCTGAGAAGAAACAACAGCTAAATAAAATATAAACAAAACTATCATTAGCTCTGATGGCTTGGTAAGCATTTTAGGTGTGATAAAAAGTCTCTGGCTTATCAGTCAACATACAGTATTCTTGCTCAAAGGCAAACGCCAGGAAGAAAACAGACAAATAAGAAAGGAGTCTCACAATTCATCTGGTAATTAAATGGAGGGGGTCTATGCTTCATTTCAAAGTAATGGAATCAATGTTCATCCAGAACCCATAACCTAATAATATATACAGAATGTAAAAGGTGACATCAGATTTTGTTCAGTCACTACAAGGGACAAATTCTGCAGAGGTGGAACAAGCAACTGGCCCACTTTTCCATTGCTAAGGTCTATTCCCAAAATGCAAGACAATTTCCATCTTTGTTCACCATCAATGCAATAAGCTGTCTTCTGTGATTCATTTCTCTAAAACCAAGGCTGTAGGAGCATTTGAAAGTAATGACTCAGTATATATTAACCAAGTTGAGGCACAACCGTTTTAGTCAAGTAATAGGCAAAAGATGGTGCCGATCTGTTATTTTTTAAGATAAAGATTCCCCCCCCCCAACTACCTTGGTTTGCAATTTAGAATCATTACCTACATGCATGTTCATTCTCATGTTCATTTTGGAATTCTAATTTCATACAAACATTCATGAGATTCTGTTTAAGCAGTTTTTAATCATAACGGTCAGCATTTCTTATGCTACACATAGAGTCCAAGTGGCTTGTTTCTTATAACCTTTTTACATTGGGTCTCTACAATTTTTGCTACCTCAAAACAAATGTAGACCAATAATTTTATATTGTAGCTTTTCAGAACAATGTCAGCTTTAGATCCAGAATCAACCATTTCTACTACACTGATAACTGTGTTTTTTGCCTGAACTACAACACAGACTCAATGTTGAATATGGTGGACTCAGTTTGAAAGTATACCTTTATCACACTCAGCAAAACAAGAAATTTGAAGATTAATTAAGGAGCAATAATTACTATAATTACCAGTTCAGGATGTATGACAGAGTCTAATCTTGTGCTGAAATTTTATTTAAGGATGCACAAGGTACAGAGGTCTTAGCTTTCCCTGAGCCCCAAAATAGGTCAGTGAGTTAAAAAAGAAAAAGGGACTAATAAGATTTTTTAAAACTAAAAATAGCTAGAAATGACAGAGAAGGAAAGAAACATCATTAAAAAAAAGCAATTTTCAGTTATTAGATTGCATAGAACATTGTTTTAAATAAGCATTAGAGCAAGAATCTGGTCAATGGCCCAATCTAGCTTGTGTAATTTCCATTCATTTAATGAGAGGAAAACATCTCTGCCAATTCAAATCAAAAGGCCTTAGATATAGCCATAATTTATATTTACCTAATTTAGAAAATGCAATGGTGTCAATGCTTTTAATATTTATGAATGAACTACAGATTATTTCTGAAATGCTTGCATGTATATGCACCTAGATACCTATGCATACAGATCATACATCAATAATTACTGGCTCTGGCCTGCCTCACTTTTTCTTACTGTATTCAATTTGCTGCATCTGCATTTAGCTTTCAATTACAGTGAATACTATTATACTTCACTGAGAGTAATAGCCACTCTATCTAATCCACCAAGTTGAAAAATTCTCCTCCAGCCCACTTATAAGAACTCATGGTCCCGGACTTCACTATTTTCAACCACAGTCATTTTTTTTCTCCTCCTAAAAAATGCAATAAGCCTCATCAACTCCATTTGTGGCCTTCAGCAATTCAGATTCCTTCAAGCATCAATTTGGTCGGGGAAAACCAATTTGGATTCTACAGTAATTTAGCAAAATGGTATACGGGGAATAAAATAGCACATACTTGTATTCCCAAAAGTAATTGTGCATACTCATAAGAACTCCTCAGGGGTATTATCACAGGGGGCTGCTTTGGTCCTCTACAGCTCCTTCCCCTAGGTTCAATTTTCATTTAAGAAAAGAATCATTAACCTAACTGAATTGGCAGAATTCAAGTTTCCCAGCAAGATTTAATCCGGGTTTCCAATATTTCAACTAACCAATATAAAAGTAGCCACAGTGACTGTAAGGCAGGGGTGTCCAAACTTGGGAACTTTAAGACTTGTGGACTTCAATTCCCAGAATTCCCCAGCCAGCATAGGGCTGGCTGGGGAATTCTTGGAGTTGAAGTCCACAAGTCTTAAAGTTCCCAAGTTTGGACACCCCTGCTGTAAGGGTATTGATTTTAAAAAGCTTCAGTTAAATACATGGGGTTTAGTCCAACATAAGACTGCAATGGTTTGCAGCTTTAATGTCATTATAGTCAGCATACCAATATAAAGAATTCTTTAACTAGAAGTGCTACCTCCACAATTGTAGAACCTGATCAAAGAACTGCTTTGAAATCTGCCTGGTTTCCTCTCCCCTCCCCCTCCCCCCCCAAAAAATCTATCAAGTGTTGCAATTCTAGAATATCCTTAACTCTGGCTCGGTGCTTTTCTGGAAACTCATTCATTTCCTTGTTCTAGAGCAGTGTTTCTCAAACCTTAGCAACTTTAAGGCTCATGGACCACTTCAACTCCCATAAATCCCCAGCCACTTTTGCTGGGCATTCTGTAAACTAAAGTCCAGAGTTTGAAGTAACCAAGATTGAGACACACTGCTTTACAACATGTCCTACTCTAGACTAGTGGTTAGAATGCAGTACTGCAGGCTGACTGTTGGCTGCCAGGAGTTCATAAAGGTTCAAGGTTGACTCAGCCTTTCATCCTTCCCAGGTTGATAAAATGAGGAGCCAGCTTGTTTTGAATGGGGGGGGGGGGGTAATACGGTATGCTGGCTCTGAAAACCAGTTAGAGAGGAATGTAAAACGGTATATAAGTCTAAGTGCTATTGCTATTGTATCCCAGCTCCTACCAGCCCCTCCGGTTGTGCAGCTGCTGAGTTAAACCAACTACGGCCTGCGAGAGTTACAACCCAGTTTAACTGGGAAAAGCCCTAGAGTGAATAAGGCAATTCTGCTACACTACAAAGAGCATTTTTCAAATGCAACAGGAGGCATGGCTGTGCATTATGGCTACCTACACACCACACCCAAAGACGCCTACGGTCCTCGGCTTTAGCACAACAGAAGCCCTTAGGTTTTTACCTACACAACCCCCTACATTTTAAGTTGGCTTTTTTTTTTACAGGAACCCTGGAAAAGAAAGTATAAAAAGTCAGACTATAATGCGGTTAAAAAGGCGCCGCAAGAAAATGTAAAAACCGACTTTAAGTCCTATCTTGGCTAATTCATAGCCTACTTCAAGACGGTGGCAAACCAGTCTCCCCTCCTTCCTTCCACCCCCCCCCCACCCACTTCTCACCCCCCCACCCACTTCTCACCCCCCACTACCTCGACGAGCCTCTAACCTGATAAAAGCCCCAATCAAAGCTTGAACTCGGCAGAGTCCCAGACGATCCAAGCCTACCCCTTAACAAGCGAGTTAGGCAAAGCAGCCGCTCCAGCGCACGCCTTTTTCACTCCGCCCGGCAATCGCGCCACACCTGCGCTCCTCGCACCTGCGCGTGACCGGGCTAGGATATTAGAGGCACGTGGCCGACATCCCGCACACCTGGCCGGCTAGGCGCTCGCTCGGCTCTTCCCCGCCCACGGAAACAACCCACTCTTTGCCGGCGGCGCGCAAGCCGAGCAAGCGCTTCCTCCCGGGTGCAAAATGATCGCGGTTTGCGAGCGAGCCGGCCTTCTGCCGATCGAGCCATCTGGGATGGATTTTTTCCCCCTCTTCCTAGCAAATTGCTATCGGTTTTGCAAACCCCTCAAAAATCTCCCGGGATTATTATTTTTTAATACAACTCAAGGGGGAAAAAACCCCAGTTCCTACTAAACTACCCTGGGTGAGCGCCGCTCGATGCAAATCGCGTATGTCCCTTCATCCCCATCTACCCCTCCCTCCCTGGCCCTCTTCCACAGCTAACAGTCTCGCCCTTTCCTGCCTGATGCTTCAGATTAGACCCGCGCCCCGAATTAGCCGCGCTTCTGGGCATCGTCCTTACTTAGGCTGCTATTCCAACGAGGTGTGTAACCTCTATGCAACTCGGTTATTTATACAGTGGAACTTTTGGAGCTAAAACGGTAGCCGCTTTTGCTTGGGAGAAGCCTGCCTGGGAACGTCTTAATTTGGTTTCAAAGGAAAAGCGCGGTTAGGAAGAGGCACTTGGTTGAAACTTTTTACTTTGCCCTACCCGAGTTGGAAGGCGTCATAGCGCCACGCCTAATAAATCAGCCGCTCCCCCCTTTGCCGCCGTTCAGGGCAATTCTCAATGGTAATTCTAAATAATAACGTAGACCTCCGTCTTACATCTAGTAGGTGAGTTACTCAAGAGTATTGTAACGGACAGAGCAGGTACCAGGACGTGCCGTCTTTTTAAAAAAAAAAAAACCTTAAAATGCCGACTATCCTTTTTGGCATGTGTATAAACGAATTGCAAAGGAGCACGCCTGTATTTTCTTAAATGGGGGAGGAGGAAACGCCAATATTTTAAAAATAATTAAAAATCACTGGCGGGCTTGCGCCAGCTTTGCAACAACCGTGTGTGGCTAAAATATCTAATTCGGCCCGGCCTCCCCCTTGCAGAAAAATATCTGACCTCTCTTTTTTTTTTTTTTCCAATTTTCAGTGGAAAAATTACTCTTTTGCACAAAACGACATGCAGGCACCGGCGGGAAAAAAAAACCCGCCCCTCCAACTCTTCACCAAAAGGCGGCAGCTCTGAAATGCGCCTGCGCCGAAATGGCGGAGTCAAGCAAAATATATATATATATTTAAAAAAAAAAAAAACCAAGGGTCCCTTATCAAGCCCACCTGCTCCGAGGTTTTCTTTGCATCCTACGGTAATAAGTTTGAAATCCCAGAAGTCTTAGCTTTCCAGCTCCGGTTTCAAAAAAAGCAGCAGCTTTACTATCCAATGGGGTTTCCTCAAACATTTATTTGCGCGAAGCCTTCCTATATGTCACTGCTTATTTTTTCTAGCTACGTTTGTGCATGCTAATCTTTGCCGCGAGTAATTATTTTGAATCCATGGTTTTAAGTGCCCCTTATTGGGGAGGGATGCAGCCCTGCTCTTCGTAGTAAATTCAAAAAAAGTGATCAGAGGAGCAGTTACTTCAAATTGTAAACCGTTGAAGGCCACGCACGCTGAGTAGTCTTAAGAAGCAAAATCAACTCTATTTACATTAACGGGGTTAATTCAGCCTATGGAGTAGGTCTCGACTGCAATAATCCCCGTGGTTTTAGCCAGAATTCCCTTCAGAGGGAACAGGAGCGCGCAGGGTTGCCAATAGGCCCGTGTCAAACATGGGATTTATCTCCTAACTAGAAGCAGGGTGTTTGAGGCGGTGTAAAGTCACAGGTCCCTTCTCCTTCGGTATTTTCTAAGAACAGGATTGCAAAATTACAGCAGGCTTGTCCTTTGGTTATACGCGCCTAGGTTTACATCTACAAACCATGCTTACGTAAGTGCATGCTTACTAAGAAGTTAATCTTAGTAAGTTAACAATTTTGCATGAAGTGAGCATGCAAGCTCGGTCCTAAAACTGCCCAGCCGTGAAGACACATTTGGGAGTAGATCCCTTTCAGTTCAGTAGTTCCTTCCTTACCTAATGAGTCGAATGGAGCTGTGTGTTGATGTTTACCAAAAATTCAGTGTCATTTACATTTTTTTAAAAAAGGGGGATCCTGTATGCAGTGAAAAGTCCCTGTTGTATTCCCCACTTACTTCAAAATAGAAAGTGAGCAAGCAGATCAGGCTGTAATCTACTTTAAAATAATTCTACAGGTCAGCTGGATGACTATGGAATAAAGTCTTTCGAATTAGCAATTTTTTGGCTGTAATCCATAAAGCCTCTTAACTCTGCAGCGCATATCATTAAAGATTAATGTTCGGCTATGGAGCTCCGTGAGGAAAATCATTTGTGGCTCCCATCCATAAAGCACTTAAGCCGTCATGCCAAGGGTAATGGTGGTGGTTTTCAGACTTGAACAGAAAGTCCTGTTCTCTAAATGAACAAGGAGGAGAAGGCTTGTTGGCCAAAGATCCCATTGGATCCAAACTGACTTAAATGTTTTCCAGATAGCTGTACTTTTGGTTGTGGAGGGCCGGAGCTAGTTTTCTTCCCTGCATCTCTTAAGGAGTTGGGGAAAGCACTTATGGTATTTTTCCACAGGAGCTCGGTCTTGTGTCCAGTATCTGGCATCTCAAATCCTGAAAAGCACAGTTACAGCCTGGTCACCTTGATGCCCTTCACCAGATGAACTGGGATTACAACTTCCCAAATCTGAGAGTCACAGCCCCACCAATTGGAAAGGGTTCAAACGCTTATTCTTTCTACAAGAAGTCCCAGTGGGACTTACAACTAGGCAAAGATTGCTGGCATTCCTCATCATGCCAATGCTGGCATGGCTGCTTTTAGCTCCAAGGGGCCTAAAGCCCCAGGAAAGGGAACATGTCTGGGTTAGAAGTAGCTTTGGGACCATGGTTTTCCTGCCAGCTAAAATGAGATTTCCAACCCTTCACTCCCAAAATAGGGAGGTAAGGAAAGCGGTAAAGAATGCAATCTCAAACCTGAAGGCTGGAGGATCATCCATAAAAGGAAAACAAGCTCAACATCTACCTTCAAGCTTCCTCATCTGGACCCTGTCCGTAAGACAGCTCTAAATCCTATCATCCACAGCCCCATTTCCTGTTCTGGCTCTTGGCTAATGTGCCCTATGTGTGTGACCTTCGCCAGATCAATCTGATGGCATCGTTCTCCGCTTCCCCAAAGTCTCTCACTAGGAAGCTCTTTGCGGGCAGCCTTGGGAGAATCCGACTGAGTTCACTGTTCCTTCCAGGGGGCCTTTACATTCCCTACTGCAGGGTCTCTTAAAGGACCCTTGGGTTCCTACGTGGGGCTGTCTGCACAGGCCTGCAACCTTTTTAAATGAACAGCTGACCCAGCAAGGCAGCTTCAGAAACAATGTTCCGCATTACCTTGGACATATTCACTTGCCAAGCATCTCAACAGCCTGCTTTGTAGAGTAGGGAGGACATACAAGGTCAGGGCACTGATAAGGCATATTTTATTATGGCTTAACGGTATTGTGAGGCTAGCAATATTTGATAGAACTACCTCTCTCTGCACCTAAAATAGAAGAAGTACCTAACCCTCTTCAGAGGGCGACTGTTTGAGGCTACACCCCTTTCACAAACAGCTGTATTGGCTTGCTGCACTTCTCAATACACCTCATATGAAATACATTAGATTGTAAAGTGTGGTGTAGTTGCTTCTCTTTTAAGTGGGCCCTCCACTGAGAGAGTAGCTTAACTTTCCAGCATTTAATTGCCTGACCTCCCTGGTTGATGACATGCCTGGAAAGCCAAAATTTCAAACAATTCCTATCTAGTAGCCTGTAAAGATGAAAACCAAGCCATGTTTCCACTCGTGTAACTAAAGGCTCATTAAGTAGCACCACCACGTGCAAAGTGAAAATGGGCTTGGCTCTTGACGGTTGGTTGGTTGTGTGTGTGTGTGTGTGTGTGTTTGTATGAAGATGAAATTAACCCTTGCCCTCCAGTGGATCCCACAAACACCTCTCCCATCCTATAGGTATCTTTCATACACTTGAATGCAGCTAGATGGTATAACTTATTAACATGGGGTTTATTCACCTGCGCATCAGGCACGATGGATGCTTAGCCTATAAAGATCAAGCCCTCAGATGTCTAAAACACCCAGTCTAGTTCGGAATATGTAGGTTGTGCTGGTAAACTACCAACACCCTCCCCCCAGCCCATTGAAAGCCTGCATGGTTAATTCAATCGCAACTACTTGCTCCTTTGCTCCCTCTTTATTTTCTTAAAGAAACTCGAGAGGAAAACCAGCTAAGGGCCCGGACTAAGCACTCGCAAGGGAGACCTCGCTCTTCCTGTGAAAGAGAAATGGTTGTATGCATGCATTGCACAGTAACGTGCTGGGCATAAATTAAGCGACAACAGCATAGCCTGAGGCTGGTCCTTGATAGAACCGCAACCTCCGTAATTTCAGCCACAAGAGACGGCAGATCTCTTCCTTTCAAGCCATCTTATTCAAATGCCTGGGTTGCTACCTAGCCAGATCACTGTCTTCCTCCGCCACCAACTTCTTTCCTACAAAAGCCAACCACGTCCCAGTCAGGAGCGGGGCGAGGGGGTGGTGAGACAGAGAGGGTTTTTGTGTGACATCTTTCTTTATTAAACAACAGGAGGCGATGCTTTCTCTCTCTCTTCCCGAGATGCTGACACCAAGCGAAATGAAAGCAGGGTTTGGATGGAACCGGGAACGCCTCGCGCTCTCTCTCCGGCATGGTGTCAATTTCACAACCAAAGCATTCACGGGTCGGTATTGGGCTGACTCTACGGACTTTCGCTTTTTTTTAAAAAAAATGTATTTATTCCCAGGGAATGCCTTTGTTATTCCCAGGCTGGAAGGCAGCCGCCCCGGCCGCACCCCCCTCCCCAATCAGGACCAAGGACAGCGGCTAGAAGAAATGGCTTTCCCGCACCTAATGAGGAATACACACCAGCAGAGCTCCCGAGCAAAATGCCTTTCGGCTGTATCCAGAACTGAAGCGGGTCTCTCTCCTCCCCCCAACCTTCTTCAGAACAAAGAAAATCGTGGCTCCCGGATATAAAAGCTGAACCCTCCCTACAGAGCGCTGTAATTGACATTAGAAGGGTTTTAAAGAGCCTGGTTCCCCATCCAGTCCCTTTATACTCGCACATGCATATGTATATGTATATTTGTGTGTGTATTATATATATAATATGCGCACACACATACACGCACCCAACCTGGCATATCTCGAGGCATCCGCTTTCACAGCTAACACACCAAGGTCTGCAGATACCCCCGCCCCCCCTTTCAAGTCCCTGCTCCACGCATCCTTTCTCCGTCTCTCTCTCTCTCCCCTCTTCCCAGCCAAGCCAATGCTATTCGGCTAATACAATTAGAGTTGGAAGCTTAATCCCGTCTGATCTGCAAACGCCGGTTTAAGCTCTTCACAGCGATACTCCTTCCTTCCATTCAGTCAGTCAGTCAGTCACTTACTCACACCCCAGCCGAGCGTTGAGCACTTTCCGCTGATCCAACGGGAAGGTCAGCGGTTCTGTTTTGAGGCAACTTCACACCTCCAAGCTAGCGATCTACACCGTTTCTGCGTGCGAGTTCCTAAATGTATGCACACAACACGAAATGTAACACAAAACTGCACATCGTCTACCCTTTTGCCACTCTAAAGCTATGGAGTAGCTAACCCTGTTCAACTGATGCTGCTGAAGCTGCTAGAAACCAGGCGGAAGCGTGTGAGCAATAAACTTAATTGGATCTCATGCACTTTTATCCTCTCTCAAGGCAGCCTAGCCAACCTGACACCTACAAAACTTAAAATCGTCACTATCTGGCAATAATAAGGTGAATAAAATAAAGCACAACTTACCTTTTTTCGCTTCAGTTTTTTTTTTAAAAAGGTAATATTGTAAGGTCTCCCAATTAAAAAAAAAATCAAATGGGTAGGTCTCAAGACAACACCCAAAACCTAAATTGCGGACAGTTGCAAACAGAAGATTTTTTTAAAATGGAGGATTTTTTAAAAATCAAAGCTTCTTTTTTTTTCCACTCCCAGAACACGAAAAGAAATTGGGAGGGGGGGTTAAAAAAAAGAAAGGGGGAACTTAAAAAAAAAGGAGCGTGGCAAAATCGAAGGGTTTCCTGTTACAACACAACTAAACAAAAAAGGGGGAGGGGAGGAGAAATAAAAGGTAAGAACAAAGGAAAGAAGGGATGAAAAGGAGGGTTTCTTAAAACACAGCCTCCCTCTCTCTTCCTCCTTCTTTCTAGCAGCTCCCAATCGAAGTAAGCTGCAGCATCTCTTATCTGAGAACAGGCTGAAGGGGGGAGGTCGCCTTAAATGGGAGGTGGACTACAGCACAGATTTATAGGAACCGTATCACCCGGCGCTCCTCTGCTTCCGCACGAGTGTGCGCGTGTATGTGTCTCTGCAGCCGTGCCAGGCTCTCCCACCTATCCCGAGTGCCACGCGCGGAAGTATACGCCGAATCCAGAGACAACGGAACTTGCTCGCAGGGTCTCTTTTGCCTCCGATTGGTTCGAGCGGCCGCATCTGGCGCCGCCCCCGGCCAGGGCCCGGTCTGATTGGCTGTCGCTCGGTGCCACTCCGGCGGGCTCGATGGAGTCCCGTTTCAAGGTGCGTTGTACTGAGCGATACCCCGCTCGGCGTTGGGGAGGGGGGACGGGCGGAGACGGGCGGCGAGCAACCGAACGCGTCTTTTGCGTTTGTCCTTCTCGCTCTTTTTTTTCCTCCACCACTTTCCATTCCCCCCTCCCTTTTCCTCCCCTAAACGAGACAATTGCAAGCCTGAGGAATCCTTGCACCATCTTTCTCCCACCCAGTTGGGGGGGGGGGGTGTTGCTTGATATGTTTCGACCCTGAACGGCTCCACTAGGCTGTTTCACAGCTTCAGGCACACACACAAACCTGTTGTCACTCAGCGTTCCAAGCGCGTGGCGCAAGGGCTGAGGTCCCACTGAAAGAAAGAAGTCGCGCCTGCATACACACACACACCCCTCACCTTTTCTTTCCTCCCTGCCTGCACAAAGTACCGAGGTGCCAAAGGTTCAGGGAAGAAAACTTTTAAAGAAGCCAAAAGAGAAAGAAAGAACTGGGGGTGGCTCTACTTCCCTCGCCGAACTTGTCTCTAAAAAGAAACCGCGTCCAATTAAAACAAAAACACGGCAACTTCATAAGCCAAAGGAAAACAAAAGCTGGGCCTGCTTCTTCCTTTGTTGAAAGAGGTTTGATCGCTTCCTGACTAACTTTGCGGCTGCCACAAGTGCCCGATTCTTCCCTGAACTTGACTCAAAAAAAAAATCACGGCACGTTTCGCGACTTAAACTTGGAGGGGGTCTTAGAAGAGCCAAGTTTGGGCAAGAAAATATTTTCACCTACTCCCCGTCCCCTACGGACAGAGAGCTAAAGCGAGAGCGGTCCCCTCTACTTAATAAAGCCCATTTTCCCCATTGTTTACAGTTAATTCTCACTGAGGATTGTGTTTCTTTGGTGGCCATCAACAAAACAGAAGGGATTTTCACGCCTCCGCCCTTCCGCGTCCTTCTCCCTAAGTCAACCCGTTTCCTCTCCAAGAGGAACGGCTTTCTAGATAGCCCACATCTGCTGAGAGAAAAAGACGTGGGGTGGGGGTGGGGTGGCGTGACTGCCTGGCGTACTTAAGAGTCGCCAAGATCAAGCACTGCGTGTCCTTTGGAGAGTGATCCGCAACACACGAGCGCGCGCACACACATACACACTTCCCTTTATCTCTTTAGTCCAACCCGAAAGCCTTGGCAAGGAAGAGGTTTAAGGGAAGCCTGGGAAGAGCGGTGCCACGCAAGTTAGTGTTCCGTGATGGCATGCCCTTGAATGTTCAGCAGAGAGGAATGCCACGGATGAGAGCTTGCGAGGACCCGACTGTTTGGCCGACACACTCTGAAGAGAAGGAAGCTTTGCTTTTGCTTTTTTTTTTTAACTTCAAGTACCAACATACAGATGAAACCAAAGCGACCCTTACCATCTATGTAAGGCTAACCGAATGCTGGCTCCAGCACGAACTCCTTGAAAGTTGAAATCCTAATGGACAGCCACAACAGCAGGGAGTTGATATCAGAGAAAAATCCACCCCCCAAAAAAAAAACCTAGAGCAATCGAAGCTCAGGGACACCCCTTTCCTAAGAAGTCCTGCAGTGCTTTAAATCCAATATCCACCTTAAGGAAAGGTGTGGGATTAGATTTCCAAGCTTGATACCCTATATGTATTTGTGGGGTGGGGGGCGTGGAGAAAAAGAGAGATGGTGCTTTATTTATTCTACTTGAAACTTTGATGTTGGGAGGGCATGAAAGATATCCACAGCTATCCTTTGGGATTCAGTCGTGCCCAACAATGCCAACGTTTGAAGAAAAGCACAGCAACTTTGGTTTGCTTGTTTTTTTGAAACAGTGTATCCTTGCATAAAGACACGCCCCTTATTCCTTATTGTCCCTTTGATGAAGCCCGACCATTGTCTGGGAAAATCGGCATTTGAAGAAAGAGTTAGAAGAGAAGAGAAGGTAAGAGGCTCCTCACTCTGGGCTATCAGTAAGCAAAACCAAGGCAATTATCTTGCTTGTTCTAACCCGAAGTCAGGACTCCGGAGATATATTAACAAAAGTAGCAATGCTATAGAAGCAGTAAATGGAATGTAGCTTTCTGTAATGCTAGAATGCGTACTAAGCTGATATTCTATTTTACTTTCAGCCCATGGGGGGGGGGGGGGAGGGAATTGAACAGCATCACTTTGCTAAGTTTTCAAAATCAAGTTTCAGAACCATCAGAAGCATCACCCCCTCTTCTTCCAACACCACATCTTTTCCTCCTCATTATTTTACTTAAGAAATGAGATTTTGTCAAACTTCCTCCAGGATTATTAAATGAGGTTTATAGAATAAGGGCCACAACCCATATACAGGACAAGTGCTATGATACTCATTTGTCACTTAGATGGATCGAATTTTTCATATATATATATAAACTTTTCAGCATGTATGAACTTGACAGTGCAACAAAAAATATTAAGCAGGAATAAAGATGACAGAAAGACCAGTATCATTCTAAGTATTTATCCTTTTTTTTTTTTTAATGTGTACTTGGCCTTGTGTAAAAATCACTTTCCAAAAGAAATTAGCTTTCCAACATCAAACCTTCACACATACAAATGAAGGGAAAGTATATCCCACACACTAGCTAAATTTCAAAGTGCACAGCACGCACACGCACACCTTCTTGACAAACAGCAATGTCTTCTGATCATGGGCATCTTTGTTTAAAGCAGAATATTTCCTCTCTTCTTAGGTTCACATACATGAACCGGTCGAAGCATATTTTGGACAGCAATAACAACATAACCGAACTCAAGAATTCAAGATAAGTGTGAGGGGAAAATAACATCGCTATCACAACTGCGAAAGATTTAGCAGCTAAACAATATACTACGTACTGGGTGAGAATGGAGGGGAATCTCAAAGCCAGTTTAAAATGCTTTCCCATCTTAAACTTCGGGATGGTTTTTTTTTTCAGGACCATGGAGAGAGGTGCCGCGTGGTTCAATTCCTCGCTAAACCGCACCGCTCTCGCCTCCTAGGAGCCAAAAGCAACGCGGTTGCTTGATGGGTTTTTTTGTTTGTTTATTGAAGCTTCCTTTTGGAGAGGCATTGTTCTATATAAGTGGTAACACACGAAAGAGAGGTGGGGGGGAGGGAGAGAGAGAGATGGAGAGAAATAAATAATTTCAATTAAATATCTCTAGTGTCTAAGAATGTATTATGTTTAAGGCCAAGTTATCACAGAAAGTGCACGCAGATGCAGAGATCAGCCTATAGAGCACTTTATTTTTCAATGGGAGCCCTTCACGTTTATCATCAGGAGAGATCCAAGCACACCGCACATCCAGAGGGCCACAGCTCTAGGTGTAGCGTCGTGTAACATCCCCTCTACAATAACTTTTCAACTTTCTCCTTCTTTTGCTTTCCCTGCTTTTGATTTAAAGGTTCGGTCGTCGTTCGGCTTGCGCGTTCGTTCCGATTTCTCGCCGCAGAAGCATCCCGTAGTAGTTCCCAGAGAATACATTTAGGATTAATTACAACAGCCGGGATTGCAAGGGGCGTTGACTTGGAAGAAAAACCTTCTTAAAACAAACTCAAGCCTCTCGCTCTAAGGACCGGGTCTGAATGAACTCTGATGAGGTTTCCTCCGCCGAAACAATGCCCAAGAGCACGTGTTGAAATCAAACTGAGAGGCGACTTCTTTCCCTTCTCTCGCCACGCATACATGCTCGTGCTCTCTCTCTCTCTCTCCCTCTCTCTCTCTCCCTCTCTCTCTCTCTCTCTCTCTCACACACACACACACCCTTTACGCGCGCAAATTCAAGGCAACCTTACTAGTAACAAGCCTCGTTTTTCCACGCACCGCTGAAGAAACCACCAACGAAGAGTATATGTGTGTCTCTGTGTGAGTTGGGAGTGGGAGGAATTTAAATTGTTCGTTCCAGGCAAGGACACCAGCAACCCTTTTAAACTTCTTGAAAGGTAAGATAAATGATGGTTATTTGGATTCAGCTTGGAGGAAGCCATCTGCTTGCATTCAGCGCGAGAGAGACCGTGTTACTTCTCTTCCAGCTGCTGAAAATAAAAGGAGAAGGAAGCAGCTTTGAGCTAAACTGCTTAGGTGTTCTGGGTCTTCCTTTCCCCGTGGCTCCTATGCCATTTGGGTGCCTTGCATGTTTAAGTGGTGGAAGAAGAGGAAGAGGAGGAGAGGCCAAGGCTATCAACCAGACAATCAACTCCACAGCCGCCTCCCCTCCCCACCCTCTTTTGTGCTCGGATCAAACGCCTGCACAACAGAGGAAGTGACAGCACCAGGCCATAGTAACAAAGCCACAGTTTGTACCGAAAGGCAGACCGAGGCCCAGGGAGACACGCGGCAGAGAAGCAGCTGCCTTATCAGCACGCTGCAGAGATGAGGATGGGTCCAGAGGTCTTCGATAGATAATCACTTTAATATGGGGGCGGGAGGGGGGGAAGGGAAGCTTTGCAATGAGCCAAACTTTAGCTTCCATAAAACTATCCCAGTATGAATTGAGTGGAAGCAACCAGAGGTGTCTCCCTCTGTGCTCTGCTTTTTTTTATTTATTTACAATAATCGTTGTTGTTATTTTGATTGTAAATTCTCAAAGTTGCACCGAAGTCTGCAAAGCTTTGAAAAGCTTAGGCAATCGCATTTTTTGGAGGTGGGATGCTTAATGCTGCCTCTCTTATAGGGCTTTCTAAGTATGGGTGGGGGAAGAAATGACGTATATGCGTATAAAGTTTTTTAAAAAACAATTTCAACACCAGGCTGAGTCATGTTATTTTGGCCACAATACTTTGCCACTACCTTCTTCCAACCTTATCTAAACTTCCGAAAGCCAACATAATCCAGTTTGTTAATTGTGGGAGGAAGTGTCTACTACCATATAGCAAGGCAGGAAGCTGGAAAGCTTGATTGGAGTGTGGGTGTGGTATCTCAGAAGGAGACAATGGCAAATCACTTCTGTAGTGTTTCAAAACAAGCTACAGGGATATATCTTTGAACTGAGCTCAAATATTACCTGACCTCTCCATGTGTACATATGTAAATCCGTCTGGGTGGGGGAGGGGAGAGAAAAAGAGCAACAGAAGCAGAGACTCTGTCCCTTAGGGATCATAAATTAGCAAAGTCATTTCTGAAAGGGGAAGAGGGAGCCAGACTAATGAGTTTTGGAAGAATGAATGGGTATACAAAAAAAAAAAGAGCCATATGTTTGTGTAAGCAACAAATCCTGCCCAAAAGGCTTAATGGTGTCAGAGGCCAGGATCGTATCTCCTTCAATAAGAAACTGGCTCTGGTGGAAATTAGATTTTGTTTAGTTAGCTGAAGACAGAATGGTTCATGGAAAAATTCTTGAACCTTTTAAGTATATTTGTGTCCCTTGTTGTGCTAAACCAGATTTTACAATCTTGGTAACATGTGCAGTCAATGCTTATTCATTCAACATATATTTATATACTGCCTTCCTTCCCAAACAGCTTCAAGTAGCAATTAAAAGTGGTTAAAACATCTAGGAGAAAAGGTAATGACTAAAATTTTCATAAAACAATAAAAATTACATATAGATAGAGAGATAGAGATAGAGATATATAGAGATAGATAGATAGATAGATAGATAGATAGATAGATAGATAGATAGATAGATAGATAGTAATAAATATAGCTTAATGTGTCAAATTAATATTTAAAAAGCATTTTAATTTAGCAATTTAAAACATTCACATTTAATTTAGCAATTTAAAACATTCATTTAAAACAACACTTTTGTAAATAGAAAGGCAAGCCTTCTTCAAGTGAACATTTCAAGTTGAAATGGCCAATTCATTGATCCTGAGAAGGCCATGTTATTGATGTAATCAATATTTTTGTGGCTTTAGAAATACATGAATCTGACATGGGTCATGTAACTTCTGGCTTTGTAAGTATGTTTTACTGGCACATAGGATCTTGTTATCAAAAATATGGATTTTATAATGGCTATTGGCATCAGCTGGCTGCGGGCTTGTGCTCAGACAATTACCCTGATTCCAACCATCTGATTCACTGTTGCAGTTAGCACTCAGAATTCTAGTTAGCATTGTGGAGAGCGGTATAGAAATAAATTAAATTAAAATGTCACTCTGGATCACAGTCTAGAACAATATTGGAGGTAGTCATTATATTCTCTACAGTATATCTCCAGCTGTAGCACTTTTCCTTGTTGGAGCTGCATGTTCTCTAGATGTTATTCCCATCATCACAGACCATTAGCCATGCTGGCTGGACTTGATAAAAGCAGTGGCTCAAAATACAAAATTGGATCCCTAACAGAGGGCTAAGAAGAATGATAATAATCCATCACTTTGAAAGAGAAGCATTTGTAAGACCAATACTTGTTTACAATGAGCTGACAGTACCAAATAACATTATACCATTTGCTTTCTTGTTCATTTGATATTTGCCTTTTGCTATTAACACATTTGTAACCCAAGAGTGATGTAATTATACTCTGGGATAGTTTTCATAAAGCTGTTGTCTTATGGAAGAAACATACTTAAAGCGTAATCCTTAAGAGATTGCTGAACTTAAGGGAAAGGGCAACGTATCTTTGTTCATTAGAGAGCCATAACTTTGGGGAGTGGGAGGGAAAGCTTGAACGTGGGTTGCTGCATTTGAGCTGCAATATGTGGTAAGGACTAGGAGAAAAAGCTAAATTGGATTCGAAAGTGAAAGGCAATTCACCTTAAATGAAATAAATGGCGTGCATTTGCTGAGATACTTCTCTATGCATGTAATACTTCCTCCTTTTATTACATTCAATATAGCTGCAGTTTATGAAGTTACTTAGCAGACTCAACTCAAAGGTTTCAGAAGCTGAAAATATTCCTGGAGTCTTAGATTGGGCACCCTTATTGCACAGGCAGTGCAATTATATAAGATCAGTGCAGCTCTCTGATTCCTTTTCCCCGACTTTTCAGCACTTCCATGAAGCATCCTTTCTACTTTCCAATCTTGCCCAAGTATGCTGAAGTCAGCCTTACAATTACTTTCACTCCTGCTGACCTTGGAAAGCTGAAAGCAGGCAGGAGCACCTTGAGCAATCAGTGTGCTCTCCAACTAATTAACAGAAGAATGCAAAGAAATATATAATTCTCCTTTCCGCCCCCCCCCTGCAAATCCTACCCCTTTTGGTGTAACAAACCTTCATTGCCCAAATACTACACAGTAAGTATGGGGGGGGGGGCGAAATGACTGGCTCCTACCCAATTTTTTTCAATACATGTTATGTGCACTTTGCCCCCAACCTCCCCCTTAAAAACCCTATAAAAACTGAACTATTGGTATAAGGGGAAAGCTGTCTAGTTTTCTAGCCATCATTCTTAATCCATGGTGGATGACCCTGGTTTTGCAGCCAGGCACTTCCCCGACACGCTCAACCACAGTTGAGGGTTGTAGTTGACAATTACTAGAGGTAGGTCTATGTAGGGGGTCACACAAAAGGGTTCACTTGAGTACAGGCACTGGGAAGGGTGTTGAGGTAGGAGAGTTAGAATTAGTTAAGCCTGTTACTTATTATAAACAGGGAATATGAAGGCTGGCAGGTTTTTTTTTAGAAGGTTTGTACAAATGTCTAGAAATTGAATAGGAGGATAAAATCTGTGTCATTGATAAATTTACCAGGTAGTTTTAAATTCAAGCCATTAGGAAATAAAAAGAGGCAAGATTCTCAAGGAGGGGAAAATGAAGGACTCCAAAATCTGCCATTTTTTTCGAGCTGTACTTTATAAAATTAGTTTCAATTGCCCAAGTTGGGTATGAAAACACAATGACCCAACTGATGCAAATGCCTGATGTGGAAGGACTTTGAGAAAATAAAGTCTGTCTGTCTGTCTGTCTATCATCTCTCTATCTCTAACTATCAAGGTTCCTCTCACACATATGTGCTAGTCATTCCCAACTCTAGGGGGTGGTGCTCATCTCCGTTTCAAAGCTGAAGAATCAGAGCTGTCCGAAGACATCTCCATGGTCATGTGGCTGGCATGACTAAATGCCCAAGGTGCATGGAACACTGTTACCTTCCCACCAAAGGTGGTTCCTATTTTTCTACTCACATTTTTTACGTGATTTTGAACTGCTAGGCTGGCAGAAGCTGGGACCAGTAACGGGAGCTCACTCCATTACGCAGCACTAGGGATTCGAACTGCTGAACTGGCGACCTTTCTGATCAACAAGCTCAGCATCTTAGATCTATCTTTCTCTATATCTATCTATCTATCTATCTATCTATCTATCTATCTATCTATCTATCTATCTATCTATCTAATGATATATAGCTAACTATAACATAAACTACACATACACACAAACACACACACATGACACATATGACAAGTGATATATAATATAGATTAACTAGGGGATATATTTGCCGTTTTTGAATATATACATATTCATATATATATATATATATATATATATATATATATATATATATATATATATATATATATATATATATATATATATATATATATATATATTGTATTTGTACTGATAAATAAATAAAGGGAGACTAGTATAGATCTATTTTGAGTTAATTAGCTCTCATCAGCCAGCCACACCCTTACTGGGATTTGAACCTGGGCTGTATTATATCTTAGGCAGGAGTCTTAGCCACTAAGCCGCAGGCTTTCCTCCTTATCACAAATACATATGTGTGTGCGTGTGTGTGTGTGTGTGTGTATACACACACACACACACACACACACACACCCCTTCGAAAATGACAAATATATTCCCTAGTTAATAATGCATGTTATGCATTCTTCATTCTTTAAGAGAATGTCAGGTAAAATTCCTTCCAAAATCTTTAGGCGTTCCAACGAGTAAGATCTACGTACTGTATCTTAACCGCTTTTATGAACTTTGAAAAGCCCCTTTGAGAAGAAGGAAATGCCAGCTAATTTAATGATGAGTGTGCACCTACTGTATGACAAGTTAAAATAAGCTACAAATGAATTCTGCTTTCAGGAACAAGGGGTTTTATGTTTTCATGCAATTAGCTAAGGCAGGAAAAAAAAGGCGGATGCATTGCACTAAAATATCTCTCTTCTACAGTAATTGTTCTGCTAATGATATAGTGCTGTAAAATAATGGCTATTGCCCATTACTAGTTACTACCTTTTTTTAAAAAGGGGGGGGAGGGTTTTCTATATTCTTGATGGTTAGAGTACTATATAATTAGATCTTCAGATAATAAGATCACATGTACAAGAGACAGATTTGTACCACGGATGGAGGCATATTTAAAACACATCTAAAGTAATGTGAGGAACTGACTAAATTAATGGGCCTACATTCGGATACGGGAAAATGAAGCCCTAGAATCCAGTGGTACTTACTCCCAAGCTTTAAATTCAGGACTGTCTAAAACCGGTGTCATTTAGGATGACAACATATGACATTTATATTATTTTATTATCCCTTGTTCTGTCTGAAAACTGTAGGTTCTTTCTGATTATAGCAGTAAAGGTACTTGTGTAGCAGCTATATGACCTTTTGGAAGCAAATATCCTTGTCTGGCTAAATATACAAATCACTAGCAATACCTGCTATTTACTGATGCATGTATAATGTACAGAGTGCTTCACACACGTTATCTCTGTTATTTTTACAAAACGTTGGTAAAAGAGACCGCTGTCTTCATTTTTTTTTCCTAAACAGGAAAAGAAATAAGCGGCACACACAAAATCTCAGCTTTAAGTCACATCCCCAAGAGTTCCTCTAAATATGTTATCAAAGATGATTTTTAATTAGGCAGAATGGAAGAATGATTAAATACATCGGGAGTACTTAAGTGTTATCAGTAGTTAATAATTGAAATGTAAAGTTAAATTAAATCAAATTTCATTTTGGTTCAGGCCATGCCTATTTTTAGAATGACCTTTCCTTCTTTCGCACTGTTCAATTAAACCAACTCTGATAATCCACCGATTAGAGCCAATGTCAAAGGTGGGATCTGGTGTTATTTTATTTGGGTGTAAGTCCCACTGAATTCCAAGAGGCTTAATTCTTAGCAGTCACATATAGGCTTGGACCAATAATGGAAACTATAAATCTGTGCCTGTCTATAGGGTTTTTAAAAAATGGTGCACACTACTATTTTTTAATATGCCTCCTGATCCTCTCTTTAGGACTAAACTACCTTGCATTTTGTAAAATTTCACCTCTGGATTTGCAAAGATCAGTCGAAATCCAGAGACTGCAAAGCAAAACTCCATTAATGAAAAAGGGTTATGATTGTGTTAAGGTCCTTATTACATGCTTGTTTCTTCTTCTCTCCCCGTTGATTGCTGCTATTAGGCAATTCTATTTAATTCTAAGAATGTCGTAGGAAATGCTATGTTCTCTTTTCTACAGCTTTCATTGTAACTCCAGCCCAAACTCTATCAAAAGTGGAGGCCTTCAAAAATAGAATGCAACATATCTGCTTAGTTCTCAATATAGCTTTGAGAACTATATTTGAGGAATTTATGGCTATTTATTGAGACTGTTATCCACATTTGAAGAAACTTTTCTAGATCAAATAGCCCTGTTTACAATGATGATTCTTTCTGAACATAAAGTCTACCCATAACATCATGATCATTAAAGCCCATATGTTGTTGATTGACACAAAGTCGATAATGTCTTAGCAAAAATGTTTGGGGTGCCATTTCTCAAAAAAAAGTCTATTTTTGCAATTACATATTTCATCAAATTGCTTCAGTGAACTGAATGTTGGCATGGGAAACTTAATCCCAAGACTGGCAACCTTGTCTCTAGCTCAGTAGTGCAATAAAGGTTTTAAATGTTTAATGTTTAATCCACAAAATGGCCTTGCTTTGACTAAGTAACTCATCGTTATTGAATGTCTTTGTAGATGGACAGCAGCACAACTGATACTTTATAGATGAAACTTCCTAAAAGCAGCATCGATAAACCTCTTAAGGACAAGTTTCACATTTACCTTTCTAGGAAACAACATTCCGCTGTCCAATAATAAGACATTCATACACTGACATTTCTAGCATCTTTGAAAAATCTAAGCCAACCTTGCAAAAATCTCTCTAAAGAGCAAGATTATTGAAAACCCAGTATCATTTATATTCACAGTTTACTACTGCATGTGTGTGTGTATGTATGTGTGTGTGTTTGAGTTTGTAGACCACAATAAGACACTATTTTCTTAATCATCAGTAAGTCAAGCTTAGTGACTTCACATGACAAACCACCATTTATCATTTACATATTATGTTCACCAGCAACAGTAGCTGGGTTCATAAAAGTGTGCTGGATCAAAATTTAAAAACTGCAGGATGTGAACTTGGCCAATGTGAGCAGGGAAGACATGGAGCTATACGGGAAGTCCTCTAGAACAGAGCTTTTCAATTTGGCAACTTTAAGACTTGTGGACTTCAACCCCCAGAATTCCCCAGCCAGCATGAGTTGAAGTCCACAATTCTTTAAATTGCCAAAGTTGGAGACCTCTGTTCTAGAACTTAGACCTCTGGGCAAAACATTCAATAATATCTCCCATATCTTTTTCCCTTTCTGCTACATGACTAGGTGGCTTAATGGCTAAGTGAGCTTGTTGATCAGAAAGGTCGGTGGTTCAAATCCGTAGTACAGGTCTGCTGCGTGAGCAAGGAGTTGGACGAAATGACCTCCAAGGTTCCTTCCAACTCTGTTACTGTTTACCTAACAGTAGGTACTTGGCACTCTTCAAATGTCTGGGATTTTGATTTCCATAATGTCCAGTCAGCATGCCGTCAGGGTCTGGATGGGGGACAACAGACTCAAACTCAGCCCCTCCAAGACCGAGTGGCTGTGGCTACCGGCACCTCGGTTCAGCCAGTTAACTCCATCACTGGCCATAGGGGGCGAACAATTGCCCCCTGTGGAACGGGCGCGCAATTTGGGCGTCCTCCTAGATGCCCGGCTGTCAATGGATGACCATGTGGCAGCCGTGGCAAGGGGGGCGTTCCACCAGGTTCGCCTGGTGCGCCAATTGCGCCCCCTTCTGGACCGGGATGCCCTACGCACGGTCACTCATGCACTGGTGACGTCTCGCCTGGACTACTGTAACGCTCTCTACATGGGGCTCCCCTTGGGATGCGCCCGAAGACTGCAGCTAGTTCAGAACGTAGCCGCGCGGGTAGTCATGGGGAGTACCAGGTACTCCCATGTAACACCTCTCCTGCGCGAGCTGCACTGGCTGCCTGTGGTCTTTCGGGTGCGCTTCAAGGTTCTGGTTACCATCTTTAAAGCGCTCCATGGCACAGGGCCTAGCTACTTGCGGGATCGCATCCTCCCACACACATCCCTGCGGCCAATTCGCTCTCACAGGGAGGGGCTTCTCCTGGTGCCGTCCACTAGGCAATGCCAACGGGCGACACCGAGGAGTAGGGCCTTCTCTGTGATGGGCCCAACCCTCTGGAATGACCTCCCCCCCAACATTAGAACCACTACTGACCTCTGCTCCTTCCGACAGAAATTGAAGACTCACCTGTTCCGACTGGCTGGTCTGGCATAATTATAACGTTTTCCTCCTGGCATACACACTTTTATTGGTTTTTAGAGGGATTGTCTTTTTAAATTTAATTTTACAGGATATTGGGATTTTAATTTTGTATATCCTGATTTATTTATTCAGCTGTACAGTTTGGCATATTTTTTATCCTCCTCACATATCTATTTATTTAATAATTTTAACTTGTTGTAGTTTTGCTACGGACTGTACACCGCCCCGAGTCCCTTTTGGGAGAGGGGGCGGTCTATAAGCGCTAATATAATAATAATAATAATAATAATAATAATAATAATAATAATAATAATAATAATAATAATAATAACGGTCACTGGCCATAAATTACGGAAATTATATTTCAAACTAACAAAAGGGCACCATGTTGTCTACTTGATTTGGCTTAAAAATTAATTTCTAATACGTATAGCTCAGCCCTGTTACCCAAAAATCTTCTGTATTAATCTACGGCCTGGTTTATTAATTCCAGTAAGGTAAAATGGGGTTTCTTTAGCTTTGACTTAGCATGTGATTTGAACCAAGCTATTGTAGATTGTATATCATGGTTTGTGGCTTAGTGTCTTCTATAAACTAAAACAAATATGGTTTATTCCATAACTATGGATTAACACAAAATAAGAATCCAATTTATTTTTCCATTTAATTTTGGTGCTACCTATTCTGATTTGCAGTGGTCCCCAAAATTGCATGCAGAGGTCTTCTAAATGGTCGCCTTCCTTGAGATTTTAACAATGGAATGTTGGATCTTTTACCTTTCTGGGTCTTAAAAATCTATTTCTACCACTTCTAAATATCTTCAGAGAGAAAAACTCTCTCCCACTCCCACTATTTAATCCATTTCAAGCATATCTGTCATCACAAAATGTTAAATGTCAGTTGGGATGTGGGAAAGGGAAAGGGAAAGGAATGTTCCAGTTTTGTAAGACCTGGCTAAGTGCTGAACATAGTGTGGGAATCCACCCCTCCCCTTGAGAATGAAATATTTTGGGGAATATTAAAAGAGGCAGAATATTTTATTTCCCCAAAGGAGAAATGGAGAAAAATCTTAACAAAGGCAGATAGCAGCCCCAGTCTTCCTGCCATACCCTAAAGCAGAAGCCTCAAGTCTTTAGAGACAGATATTTTGTACCTATTAAGAAAGACTAGGCCAATCTATTCATAAACAAAACGCCTTCAGCCACAGCACCCACAGAAGACTGGAGTTGATGGATTTAAGAGTTTACATTCCCCCAAATTCAAAGGACGGGGCAAGACCTTTAGAATATAATAGGATGTACCACCACCATTAGAATAGCAAAAGACATAAGGCTCACTACATTGCTCAACTCCCTGAGGCATGGCAATCACCAAACCCCAAACCAGTGGTGCAATTCAGCCGGTTTTATCCGGTTCAGGCAAACCAGTAACAGTGGCGGCAGGAGGCTCCACCCACCAGATGCTATCGTGTCCTATTTTTGATGCTCTGCACATGTGCACATGTTCACATTTGCGAACCAGTAGCGGTAAGTTTATTTCACCCCAGCTCAGAACCCTATAAAAATCCATCCACTCACTCAACCATTTTGTCTACCCCAGAAACATGCTGCTGTCACTGAGGTTTCTGGGAACCAAATAAACAGAGACCTTCTTTCCTTGCAACAAGCCTACATTTTATTTCCTAGGTCTTTCTCTCAGCTTGGAACCAGACTGGATTTTTCTTCCTACAATAAGCATGTTGAATTCCTACATGGTGATTTGTTGGCTTGCTCTATTGTGTGAATTCAGCCATTCAAATTTGTACATGTTTTATGACAGTGTAACAAGTGACTAAACATAAACATGGCTTTGTGCAAAATGGGAACCAGGCCCAATGCTTAGAACTTTTAAAGATATGTGGGAATGACCTTGGAAGACAGGTGGAAGGGCCACAGACTAGACAATAGTCAGACAAGTCACAGCTGAGTCTGCAGAAAGAATCCTGGCATGGCAAATATCTCAGAAAGGATCCTCCCTAGTTTCTTGGACTGTAAAGACCTTGGGGGAGGGGACTACTTTCACAATTTCAATATTCTGTTAATGTAAACTTACAACAAACGTAGAACTAATATTTCTAGGAGTGCTTCTTACCTTACAAGGTTGACACAACTTGTGAGTTTACCAAAGCCAAAGAGACCAAAGAATTATAGAATCAGAAACTCAGAGAGGGTGGAAACGATCCATTCTCCTTCATCTAAATGGTGCTCTTGTTCTGAATTGTTGACCAACTATCTCATCTTCTAAAATTCATACCTTTTGCACAACTCGACAGGTCAATTTTTGTATGGATATTGCCATGCAAGAGAGGACAGCCTTGGAATAAATCCTTCCTTGACAAAATGGGAAAGCAGCCTTGTCACACAACTAATACAGCTTGTCTCCCAGAAAAATCCGCTGACAGCCCTACTTTTATAGATCTCCTTGACAGGCAATCTTGGACTTATGAAAAGGTAATGCAGCATTAGCCAGCCTGAAGGAGGAAGATGTAAGATAAATGGCAGTCCTGGTGTAACTGGTCTAAGAGGAGAGAAGGAGGCAGCTTAAAGAACGACAGGTGCTTTGCATATTAGCAAGGAGGGACACAAAACTGTAGGCTGCAGAGCATGTATTTGAAAAGCTGCAGCGTTCCAAAGGGTGTCCAGGCCTCTGCCACCATGTACTTATTCAATTAACATCATGCATAGTGCTTGTTTAATGATGGTAATTGGCAATCAGAAATTCAGTCATTAAGTGACTGGGTCATAAGTTTTAAAAAAATCATTTGACCACGCTGCTTAGTGACAGCAGTTCTAGCAGTCCCGGTTGCTGTTGTTGTTATGTGAGGACTATGTGGGTCATTAAGCAAGGGCTCCAAGCAGTGGTAGGATTCAAATAATTTAACAACTGGTTCTCTACCCTAATGATTTCTTCCAACAACCAGTTCACCAAACTGCTCAGAAAGGTAACAACCGGTTTTCCTGAAGTGGTGTGAACTGGCTGAATCCCACAACTGGCTTCACTTGGCTGTGGCGTCTAATTTTCAGCTGGCTCCCCTATTGACTTTGCTTGTGGGAAGGAGGCAGGTTAGGATGCAGATCGCAATGCAATGTAGCAACAGCTGAATGTTCTAGGGCTTGTCATAATGACCACTCATTCAACATTGTCGTTAACATTGAATGGTCACTAAACAAGTGGTCATTAAACAAGGACCACTGTAAAGAGAGCTCTGGTCTTTTGCTGTCCTCTAGTGGTCATTTGGATTTTTGCAACACAGAGGGGGCTAGCTCCAACTATTCCTGATCTGGTTGCAGATGACAGCTGTTCCAGCCTCCCACACCTGGAGATAATACCATTGGGAAAGACTGCCCTGTTTTGATTCAGCCTTTATTTCCGGTATAAACCATGTAGCCCACAAGCTCATAGCCAGCTATTTCATTGTGAAGAAAGCCAAGGAGAAAAGTACCCAGGCATAATAGCAATAGCACTTAGACCATGGGTGTCAAACTCATGGCCCACAGGCTGGATGCATCACGTACTGGTCCCGCCTGTGCCCGGTTTAGCAAAGTCCCACTATATCATGTGACGTCGCCGTGACAATGCAAGTTTGACACCACTGACTTAGACTTATATACCGCTTCACATTGCTTTTACAGCCTTCTCTAAGTGGTTTACAGAGTCAGCATATTTTCCCCAACAATCTGGCTCCTCATTTTACCCACCTCGGAAAGATGGAAGGCTGAGTCAACCTTGAGCCTGGTGAGATTCGATCTGCCAAATTTCAGTCAGCTGGCAGTCAGCAAAAGTAGCTTGCAGAACTGCATTCTAGCCACTGCGCCACCACAGATAATAAAATGGTTAATAAACTCAAAGAAGCCAAATAGATAAAATTTACCAGCGATATAATCTAATGAGCAATAGGGTTGATGCACTACAAACTGAAGGATAAGAGAGGTAAAGATCCTTATGTATCAATTGTATTCAAATACAACTGGAAGCCTATCACTCATTATATGCCTTGCTGGCCAAACATGTTGGTGAGATATAAGCCAACATTTTTGGGTGAGACTAGAACCCTGGTAGAGGCTAACAGGCCTGCAGATTTAACTTTTTACACAAAAGTGTAACATCTAGCGTGAAAGTTTGCTGGAACAGTACAGATGTGTGCTGGTCTCAGTGGGATTTGCTGTGGCAACAGCAATTTATCATCCTACTCTCGGAGGCCGCTAAGTTACAAAAGATGCCAAGTTTTTGTATACAGGTGGAATATGCCACTAGCTTCCACCATGAAAATACGTTCCATTGAGTTCCACTGATCTGGAGACTCCATAGCGTCAGCACTTGGAAGCCTAAAGCAATGGCTTTGATTGCAGCAGGTCACATAGATACTCCCACTAGTTCTAAGTCTCTTGGTCCAGGTAGTAGCAGCTCACTCTTAAAAGTGGTTATCTGGGATGTCACCTAAGGTAGGTACTGAAGTTCTATCCTTGGAGTTTGGGGGCACTGATTTGGTAATTTCCCATGGCCTTGTTGATCTGATAATTTAACTAGGCCTCCTATTGGTACTATATAGCCACTCTGCCAGATGCTTCTGGAATGTGACTAAATTAAATATTCTCTGGCATTTGGATACATTAAAAGTCCACCTTGTATCCTTCCTCCCTCCCTTCCTTCCCATTAAAAACCATAGTGTACCTAAAGCTAACTGTTTCAGCCCAATTCTTTGGGTTCACCCCCTCAACTCATGGGGAGAGGGAGGGGAGGAGGAGGGATCAGTCCTAGGTTTCAACCTGTTAATACACCAGGACAGAGAGGGATGAAAATGACACCAATCCCACCTTTCTAAGGCGCAGTTCAATTAATAATCTGTTTACTTAATGTGTTATTTTTACTCCCCCCCCCTTTTTTTTTTACCAATAGCACTCAAAGCAGCTATCCAAATAGTGAAAGTAATGTGATATGTACAGTTTAACATTTTCCCCAAAGATAAGCAACACTGCTAAAATCATCTGGATCAATTAGGCACAGCCATTTATTTTATTCCATATCTGAATAAAGGAGGAAAATTGGTGCCAAATGGGTTTTATTCCACAGCATGGGGATAGCCAGATATAGACAGATAATCCCGGAAAGTGTGTGCTATTGATATGGATTCTTTTCGGCTTCTAGATCTTGAGGATGTGGAAAGAGTATCTGAACCAGATACTTGGCTTGTTTGGTCCTTCTGGCAAATTAAATCCTGGCCCACGATTAAGAGAGGAATCCATTCCTACCAAAGTATATGAAGTCTTTCTTTCAGCTCAAAGAATTTGCAAGACCTTTACATGGGGCTGAAAAAAAAAAAACCATCTCCTTGATCTAGAAGATTTCAGTAATCTTCTAGATTATGGAACTGGGAAAAAAATTGAACTACAACTCAAAAATCCCATACCTGGTTATGTGGCTGAGAAAATTTGTGACCTCACAGCTCTGATGCATTTGCATGAACTTTATTATCTGGACTCATTTAATCAGGGCTTCATTTGTGATATGGTACTAAGGTTACACTGCCTTGATGCAGAAGAGGTATTCAGCCAGTTCTAACAGGTTCTGGAGAGCGGGTAGCAGAAATTTTGAGAGTGGGAGGGAATGGGGATTTTGCAGTATCCTTCCCCTGCCGCACCCACAAAGCCATGCCCACAGAACCGGTAGTAAAAACTTTTGAACCCCACCACTGCCTTGGTGAGTAACTTATGCAAGACAATAGATGTAGGAATTTTCAGTTACTGTACACTGTCCACCATTAGCACCATGGTACTTTCATCCGTCATGGGTATCATCATACATGGATATATCGGCATGATATAATGCAGGGATGTCAAACTCAAGGCCTGGGGACAGATCCTGCCTGCAGGATGTTTAGATAGGGCCAATGGAGCTGCCCTGGAAACAGCAAAGAACTGGCCCGCAGTGCCTCTGCCAGCAAAAATGGAGCTTGGGAGAGGTGCAAGCAGCCTTTGTGAGGTGTTTTCACTGGCAGAGCACTTGGGCCACCACAGGCACCCCTACACGAGTGTATTGACCTGGCCACACCTACACTGGCCATGCCCACCTCAGCCCCTCCAAGGTCAATCACAACTCTCATGGGCCCTCAATGAAATCAGGTTTGACACCCCTGATACAATGTAACATCTGTATCTCTCTGCTTTAAGAGACGAAGGGAAGATAGATCATGTATAACATTCTGTTGTACTAGAAGTACAACAGTACTGCCCCACACATCCCTGCGACCTATTCGCTCGCACAGAGAGGGACTTCTCCGGGTGCCGTCCTCCAGAGAGTGTCAGAGGGCGGCGCCCAGGAGTAGGGCCTTCTCTGTGATGGGCCCTACCCTTTGGAATGACCTCCCCCCAGATATTAGGACAACAACTGACCTCCGCTCCTTCCGCACAAAACTTAAGACCCACCTGTTCCGACTAGCTGGCCTGGCTTAATTTAGAGCTTCTCCACCTCTTGGGCATTTTTAATTTTTAATTTTAATTTTTAACTTTAATTATCATTGGGGTTTTTAATTGTTTTAAATTATTGTAATTTATTTATTTATTGTTCTACCTCCTCCATATTGTATTGTATTGTTGTGACCGCTGCTGATGTACCTCGCCCCGAGTCCCTTGGGGGAGAGGGGGCGACTAAGAAGTCAAAATAATAAATAAATAAATAAATAAGTAGGAATATGTTGACTAATTTTCTTGCACATCTCAGCAGCTCTCACTACCATCAACCATGATATCCTCCCTGTGCTTATGGATGGAGTTAGGCCATAAAAACCCTGTTTTGCAGTAGTCCCAGCCTTTATTCTTAAAGTTTGTCCACAAGGTGTTGTTGAGGATTACTGCTTGACATCCAAGTCATTGACCTATGGTTTCCATATCAGGTCTTTGTTGTACTCTATGCTAGCGATCCTCAAACATTTCAGCTTGGAGGCCGCAGGAGGGATGGTTCCATTTAAGCAGCAGGAATTCATGCACGCAGCTCCATTTGTGCAAGCCACAGGCGAGTGTGTGCCCACCTATTGCACAAATGGAGCTTCGTGCATGAGCTTCATGTGTTTGCATGGCCCGGTTCTAAACAGGTGTGTGTGTTTGTGTGTGTGTGTGTGTGTGTGTGTGTGTGTGTGTGTGTGTTGGGGACCCTTGCTCTATGCCACTTCACATCGGTATGAAGCTGATGAGAGATTCAGAGCTTTGGAGTGGAATGCCCTCAATATCCTTATGTCATCCGGTTCTACTGTACCATATCACCCAACTTCAAATAAACAACTTGAAGCTTTGCCAAATTTCAATAGGAGGTTTAGATATGGGAATTACGGTAATATTATTATTATTCAAAGGGAGAATTTCAGGATTTAGATAAAATCTGCTTTGAATGGGATTGTATCCCTGGAAAGCGGAAAGCTGCTTTTTCAAGAGGCAACTGGGCTTTCTGCTTTTCTTTCTTTGAAGACGTTTCACTTCTCATCCAAGAAGCTTCTTCCACTCCGAAAAGAGCAAGGTTCATAATTTAGGAATACTCTTTGACCCTATCTTGGATTCGTAACTTGGGTTCCGGCTGGCACTACTGACGCTTCACTCATGTGTGCGCTTGATACAATTAAAATTGTTCTTGCGCAGATGCAGAACTGAAAAACAAGATGGCGCCAACCAGGGAACCAGTTCAGGGCCAAGGCAGACCCACACCGCCAAACACATTACCAGTTCGGCTGAACCGTTCCGAACCGGTAGGAAGCCACCACCGATTAGTAGGTAGCAGTTGTAGCAAGAAGTGCAAGAACTAGAGCTAATACATCAAATCTGATACTTTGCAAACAGTTGAGACTTGACAGCAGTTATTTACGCCTTAGTTACAACCCGCCACAACTACTGCAATGTACTCTGTGTTGTGCTACCTTTGAAAAGTGTCCAGAAATTGCAATTGGTACAAAATGCGATGTACAGGCTTTCTAAACAGTACATTGTATGCCTGCAATGAAAGATATACACTAGCTGTCAATTGCCTACTGGATACAATTTAAGGTGTTTATGCTGACCTTTAAAACCTTCAGCAGCTTAGGGCCTGGCTAGCTGAGCGTCTGCCTCTGCCCTGTTACTTCAATCAGCAGGAGAGACCCATTTAAAGACACGGCCCTGCAGCTAAAGATACGAATGGTTCTTTTGGCTGTTATTATTATTTTTATTAAAAAAAAACCACAGCAAATTCACGATAGAGAACAGCAGAAGATCAGAGAATGTCTCTCTCTTCCACATTATAGGAATGAAGAGCAAAAAACACAATTCCTATCATCTGAAAAAGGAGGCTTCGGTTTGCTGACTAGCTGCTCTGTTTCCTCTTCTGCGCCCTGCCCTCCCTGCCCCAAATCTTTGGAAGACATATTGACAAGATGGATGAAGATGGCTTTCTCTGCCACTTCCCCTGGCTGCCCTTTGCCTGTGTCTTATTCAGTGGTGGGTTCCTACCGGTTCGGACTGGTTCGGGTGAACTGGTAATGGTTTGACGGCCTGCCACGCCCCCGAACCAGTTCTCCCGGCAGCGCTATAGGTACCGCCATGTTGTCTTTGGTTATGCGCAGAAGCATTTTTATAGTACTATGCATGCGTGCACTGTGAAACCACGAGTAAACCGACAGTAGCGGCTGCCAGAACCCACCCCGGTCTTATTCCATATTTCCTCTAATTACCACCATGAGTAGTTTTCTGTAGTATTCATTTCAGGCGTGGGCTTCAAAAATTTCAGCAATGGGTTCTATGCCCAGTTGCTGGGTGTGGGTGGCTGTGGTGGGTGTGGCCTGGTCAGCCTCCTGCACCACGGGGGGGGGGTGTTTCACCCACCCCAGGATCCAGAGGCTTTTCTGGAGCCTTTGGGAGGGCAAAAACTTCCTCCCCCAGGCTCCAGAGGCTCTCCAGGAGGTCCGATTTCCCCCCTCCCTGAGCCTCCATGCGGGCCCTGCATTTACCTCACATCCAAAATGGGCCGCGTGGAGACTCCTGGGAGGGAAGGGGTGGGGTGGATTTGTTGGTTCTCCAAACAGGCCATAACGTTAACTACGAGTTCTCCCGAACCCGGGTGAGCCTGTAGCAGCCCACCTCGATTCATTTCCAACAGATATGTTGGGAAATAATTGTCAGATTGCCATTATGAACATGTTTATCGGAATATTCTTCCCTTCCCTCCCTTTTCCTTCCCTGCTCCAGAGATGCTGAAATTGGAACTGCCCTGGAGTACAGCTAGTCCTCAAACTGACCCCAATTGACCCCAAAATGTAAGTTGCTAACTGATAAATTTATTTATTAAGTACGTTTTGCCCCATTTTACAACTTGCCCCATTAGTCAAGTGAGTCACTGCAGTTGTTGTATTAGTAACCCGGTTATTAAGTGGATCTGTTTTCCCCATTGACTGTTCTTGTCTGAAGGTCACAAAAGGGGATCACGTGACTGCAGGGTTAGGGTGAGTCCATTGTCAAGCATCCATGAGCCACGGTGGCGCAATGGTTAGAGTGCAGTACTGCAGGCTACATCTGCGGACTGCCAGCTGCCTGCCGTTTGGCAGTTCGAGTCTCACCAGGCTCAAGGTTGACTCAGCCTTCCATCCTTCCGAGGTGAGTAAAATGAGGAGCTAGATTGTTGGGGGCAATATGCTGACCCTGTGAACCACTTAGAGAGGGATGTAAAGCGGTATATAAGTGCTATTGCTATCCCAATGTAAATTATGTGACCATGGGGATGCTGCAATGGTTGTAAGTATGCAAAATGATGAGTCACTTTTTTCAGGGCCACTGTAACTTTGAACGGTCACTAAATGAATTGCTTTAAGTGGATGACTACCTGTAGTCATGGCTGGCCTGCATTGCTTGCTGGTTTAGGATTTCTGGCTCTCCAGAGGAATGTAAGTAGAGTATCACCTAGAATTCCACCTTCAGAATAGTGTCAATACCCCCCTCCCCTTTAACACCTTCTGTTGGATCAATGAAAGCAGTGTTTAAATAACCAGGCTGCCTTCAGTGAACCATACATGCCATTTCTCACCCCCACCCCTTCTCATCCAAATAAAATAGGGATAATTATGAAGAGGATGAGCAGGTTTAATGAAAGCCAGTTTCTTTTTGGTGTATTCCTGAAGCAGCAATCATCATCTGTTTGGCTTTTGAAGAGCAACAATTATAATCACTTAAAAACTGCGAGGGGAACAAAAATAGAATTTAGATTAGCATATAAAATATACAGCTGGATTGGGCAAGCCTGTTTAAAAAAAAAAACCTGGGAAGATCATTCTCATTTGAGCACTATTCAATAGCATACAAACAAAACGAGTTCAACATCACTGTTTGTGCTTCTTTCTCCTTTTTAATAATAATTTTAAAAGGACATAACATTTTGGAGGATTTTCTGTTTTTGGTTTTAAAGCAGACAATATAACCAGGTGATTGGGGGGGGGGATATCCGAAGGCTTAAACAGCCTAGCAAAGTGGTGGATGCAGAAAAATCCTCGATCTGACCTTCATTCACATATTGTGTTTTCCCGAAAATAAGACAAGGTCTTATTTTCTTTTGACTCCCGAAATAAGCGCTTGGCTTTATTTTTGGGGAGGTCTTATTATTTTTGAGGCGAGGAGGCAGTGAGCGCGATCACTTCATGGCTGCTACTGTGTTGCAATATTTTCGTGGGAGGACTTATTTTAGCGCATGCGCTCAAAAGCCCAATTGGGCTTATTATCCGGGGAGGTCTTATTTTCAGGGAAACAGGATATCATTCATATTATATTCACGTACTATCAGTAAAGCATTTCTTTTCAAACTTGTTTTGTCAGTTTGGGCTAAGATCGTCCCTTGGGCATCGCTGAACTCTGTTGGAGGTAGCAAGGTAGGGATGATGGAAATGACAGTCCCACAATATGAAATTACCCAGGTAGTGTTATGATCAGAGATGGGGTTCAGTTCTATGGCTTCCACCACACAAATATATAGAGAAAAAAGTGGTCCCCAGATACAGGCTTAGACTTGAAAATGCTTTCAAGATTTCTGGATTAAGATCCAAACTTGCACTATTTTTTTTTTTACTATTCCCCATATTGGTTCTGCCTATTGCAGCCAAGAACATGTGGATGCCATAAACTAGTGGAAATTGGTATAGACAATGGTCTAAGTGATAGTGGCTTTAAAGGAAAAGATACAAAACCAGATGTGACACTGTATTAACTCACGATGTGGTTTGGTTGGTTGTGGTTCCCAATGCTCTGTGAAGCCAACCATTGTCATTTGAATACCACGTGCTATCTCTGAACCCAGCCACTGGACCTTTATAAGCAACCAATAGTTAACAAAGCATGGCTTAGCACAACTGTGAAGTCAGCAAGTGTATACAATTTGTTGTTTGAGCATATCACAAAGTGCTGGGTCTTTTGAATTAGAAAGAATGTTGTTGTTATTAGTATGGTTGTAATATACTATACTACTACTACTACTATTATTATTATACTTTATTCATTAAACATGAAACACAGTCAACTGAACATTCAAAAATGCATCACAAATACCATTGACTTGTATTAATGGTTGATATGGGTTGTTGCCAGCATTCTAGGTATCAACCAAGTACCTTCTTAAAATATACAATGTTCCGAGTAGCACAGTTTTTTGCAGTTCTGCTGGTGTTATGCAGGAAGCTGCAATTTGTTGATGTATCTTATAAGATTCTTGGACATGGTACCAAGTGCCCCAATGACAATGGGTATCACTGTTACATGTTTCATCCATAGCCATGTAGTTTCGATGGTCAGGTCACGTTATTTTATCATTTTTTTCCAGTTCTTCTTCTTCGACTCTGGCATCTCCTAGTACAGCGATATCAATAAACTGTACGCTTCGGGCCTCTACAACAGTGATATCTGGTGCGTTGTGTTCCAAATGATGATCCGTTTGTATTCGAAAGTCCCACAAGATCTTCACCTTCTCATTTTCAATCATTCTTTCCATTTTATGTTCCCATGACTTTCTGGATACAGGTAAGTCATATTTTTTACATAATGACCAGTGGTGATGGTGGTGGTGGTGGTGGTGGTGGTAGTGGTGGTTGTTGTTGTTGTTGTTGTTGTGATGATGATGATGATGATGATGATGATGATGTTAATCTTTGGTGAAATTCACAGCTTTTGGGGCTGGTTGGTAGCCTAACAGCTCAAGTCCTAACCAAGGACCTAGGAACTGTTAAGGTAACATTGGAGGATATAAGTTGTTCCAAGTAGGGTGGTTTTTTGTAGAGTTAGAATGTTCAAGTCCGATAAATTTAGAATTTCCAAATATCAAGGTAGCCCTTTATGTATTGCCCTACGGGCTCCAATTACAATTGGGACAACACATGATTTCTTTTTCCACAGTCGCTCAACCTCAATTTCCAAGTCCCGGTATTTTGTGATTTTTTTCTTGCTGTTTATCTTCAATTCGTGCATCACCAGGTATTGCAATGTCAATGAACCATACTTTTTTCTTTTCAATTATTGTTATATCAGGTGTGTTGTAGGCCAAGTGCCTGTCAGTCTGGATTCTGAAGTCCCACAAGATTTTGCCTTTCTCGTTCTCTAAAATCTTCTCAACCTGATGGTCCCAGTGGTTTTTGCTGTACTCAAATCCAAACTTTTGACACAATTTCCAGTGAATAATCTTAGCAACATGGTCATGGCGTTGTAGGTAGTCAGTTTGTGAAATTCTGCTGCACCCACTGATCAAGTGGTCAACTGTCTCATCTTTCTCATTACAGAGGCGACATTTGCTGTTGGTGGTAACATGTTGAATTTTTGCCTTCATGCAGTTTGTGGCTAAGGCTTGTTCTTCAGCTGCCAAAATAAAGCCTTCTGTTTCTTTTTTCAGTACTCCTGATCTTAACCAGTTCCAAGTTAGTTTTTGGTCAGCTTTGCCTTCAATACTTTTCAAGTATTGGCCATGCATATCTTTGCTTTTCCAATTTTCAGCTCACTTCTC
Source organism: Natrix helvetica (assembly GCF_964273705.1). NCBI lineage: Eukaryota > Metazoa > Chordata > Lepidosauria > Squamata > Natricidae > Natrix > Natrix helvetica. The sequence goes on from NC_138552.1 coordinate 86,192,214, forward strand.
AATTACTTCTTTCTTATATTCAGCTTTTAACTTAGTTGTTTTCAAAAGGCCTCCTTTATTTACTTCCTTAATCATTAGTTCTTCACTTTTCTGGATGTAATAATTCAAGCTGTGTCTTTCTTCTTCCACAGTCTGCTTTACTTGTAGGAGTCCTCGACCAACCTCTGCTCTTGGTAGATACAATCGGTCAACATCACTTTTAGGGTGCAAAGCATGATTTATTGTCATAAACTTCCTTGTTTTTCTGTCCAAATTGTCCAACTCCATCTGGGTCCAGTCAATTATTCCTGCAGAGTATCAAATTACAGGTATAGCCCAGGTATTTACGGCTTTTATGATGTTTTCTCTATTATATTTTTATTTTTATATTATTATTATTTATTATTATTATTATTATTATTATTATTATTATTATTATTATTATTATTATTATTATTATTATTATTATTTCAACAGAATTGTATCACAGCGGCCAGTTGTTTCGCTGGATTTGGCATTAATTACTAGTCGGGCCCCACCCAGGGGCCTAGGACGTCGTAACATATTTTCGTAATATACGTGCAGATCCAAGCAGTGCGGCCTTTTGCATTTGACTGATGGTGATTTTGTCAATTTTTAACTGTTTTAAATGTAATTCCAGTACTTTTGGAATAGCACCCAGTGTGCCGATTACCACTGGAATTACCACTGCTGGTTTGTGCCATAATCGTTGGATTTCGATTTTTAAGTCCTGGTATTTTGTGATTTTTTCATATTCCTTCTCAGCGACCCTGCTATCACCTAGTATTGCGATGTCTATGATTGTAACATTATTATTGTTGTTGTTGTTGTTGTTGTTGTTGTTATTATCATCATCATCATCATCATCATTATCATTATTATTATCATTATTATTCAGCATTGACTCCTGGTGACTACCTAATCAAGTCCCTATAGTTTTCTCGGCAAGATTTTTCTAGATATGTTTGCCACTGTATCCTTCCTAGGGTTGCGAGAGTGTGACTGGCCCAAAGTCACCCTACTGGCTCTGTTGCCTAAGGTGGGACAAGAATTAGTGATCTTCCAGTTTCTAGCCAGGTGTCTTAACTACCTAAAGTGGCTCTCTAGTAACCTATCACAAACAATGGCAGTTCTTCTGAACTACAAAGATGTGATGTGTACATTCCTATGTAGTCACCAACCAATTCTGCCCCACAGTCATTTTGTAAGAAAAGAGGATACATTAGCCAAATGGATGTACTTAGTCCTCCAAGAGAGAGATCCATTACCCATTCTGTTGTCAGAAATACTGATCAACACTGCCTCTGTGATCACCAGGATTTGGAGGGGAATAAAACGTTACTAATCCAAGAACTAGATCTGGTTTATGGATTGTGGAATATAATTTGATCTTCTAAGAATCCGCCAAAGTTGCTGATCCAATTGAAGCCACTGAGAACTTATGAGTTAGATGAATTTTATATTTTTAAATATTGTACATTTTTTTTCCATCTCGGCGTCTTTTCTAGATAGAACAAAATGTTTCCCAATCTTTGAGAGATGAACTTGAATACAGGCAATTTCATTCCAAATTTGTTTAAAGACAATGTTTAGTCTTTTCTGTCACCTTCCTCCTTTTTTAAAAAAAAAACATTTATTTACCATTTTGTCTTAAGATTACTGGGAAACACAAAGAAGCCTCTATATTTCTTTCTGATTTTCTAGTTAACAATAAATTGACCCTATTATAGGTTTTCTTACAGCCCACACGGGCTTCTTTACTGCATGTCTATGTATCCTAAACATATGATAATTTCTATTTACTAAGGCATCAATATTTTATTGGATGATAATATTAAATTTTGTTTACTAAACAAAGCATATGTGAAAAAGGTGAAGCTATTTTAAATGGGGCAAATATTGAAACATATTTCTGAGCTATTTTTATGTAGATCCGTTGAAAGCAAAACTAACTCTACATGCTTTCTGCTTATTGTCTCTGAATAGATACAGAACTTATCTATCATATTTCCCCCAAAATAAGACAGGGTCTTATTTTCTTTTCGCCCCCGAAATAAGCACTTGGTCTTATTTTCAGGGAGGTCTTATTATTTTTGAGGTGCAGGAGGTGGTGAGCATGGTTACCTCATGGCTGCTGCTACGTTGCAATATTTTTGGGGATGGCTTATTTTCGGGGGAGGGCTTATTTTAGCACATGAGCTCAAAAGCCCAATTGGGCTTATTATCTGGGGAGGTCTTATTTTCAGGGAAAACAGGGTATCACGATTAAGATGGCTTTGCACTTCTCCAGAATTTTTATAATATTGTCAAGTTTCTCAGTTATCCGTCTGATAACTATTCACACTGAAAAGGAAGTGATCTGAACCCTTTTAGGTGGTCTACATCTGATCCACAGCAATGCAGCCCAAGATTTGTCCTTGTTTGTGGTAGTGGGAAAGTTAGTTGCACTGGTAAGGAATTTATTCTCCTTTTCACCAAAAACGAAGCTCCTATAACTTTTGGTAGAAAAAAGAATATTGAAATGGACATAAAATGCAATGCAAGCTGAAATTCCAACTTTGCACAAAGCTTCAACATTGTCAAATGCCGCCTTCGATGTTCCAATAGAAGATAATATATGTACAGTAGCTCAGGATGGAATTGTGAAGTCCTTGTCAATTTTGGTGGGTGTGTAATTTCTTTTCCTTGATAGTTCCTTGATTAGAGTATAGTATATTTCCTGCTTGATCATTTGCTTTAATCCTTGCTGATTTGGGTGTTGGCTGTGTTCTGGTCTTCTTGTTTCCTTCTTAGCTTTTTGTGGTCTCTTTTGAATGGTGTGCAAATGTGGTTTATTCCAGTGTGTCTATTAATCGCTGAGAACTTGCTTCTTCATTCACAAGGGTGCTTTGTACCCTCCAACTTCATGTCACCCACTCTTTTTGTTTATTTTGTTTGCCTTTGCCTTCTCCCCAATTCTTCAGTGGGATCCTTGGCCACCAAAAAACTACCTACAGTAAGGATGGAAAGTGGCCTAGAACCAATGCTGTTTTCTCTGCTCCTAGCCCAAGATTTTAACTACTGCACCATACTGGTTATCAGTGTGACACATTTAATGATAGGACCATGCACAGTTTTGGTTTTGATTCCAGGGGGAAAAAACCAAATTTCAGATGGCAAATGTGTACAACTCTCAAAAACAGTTGGGCTTTTATTGAGATCATATGGCAGATGCAGAGGGCAATCTTATGGCTGCTTTAAGGCATTCCAGATAGATCTGGTCTCATGCTCCTGTGTGCTCCAATGCATCTTTTTATTATTATTATTATTATTATTATTATTATTATTATTATTATTATTATTTCCAAAGTTAGACACAGTCATGTTCAATATGGCTTTGCACTTCTCCAGAATTTTTATAATATTGTCAAGTTTCTCAGTTATCCGTCTGACAACTATTCACACTGAAAAGGAAGTGATGGACCTGCCTTCCTGCCTAATATTTAAATTGGTCAGACTTTTCCAAGCTTGTGGAAGAAGAAAAATGTTAGCCTAGATGACCTATCAGGTTTGTTTTATTTTGAAATTCTATTACAGTGGTACCTCGGTATTCATCATTAATTGATTCTGGGAGTCACGATGAATACCAAAAAACAATGAGTGCCAAACATTTTTTTCCCACAGGAATAGTGTTGTGAGTCACAAGGCAACCAATACCAACTCTTGTGTGTTGAGTATCAAACAATGGTACTGGGTCAAAATTTTTGCTTCAAAATGCATTGAGTACTAAATTCGATGAGTTTCAAAGCAGCTGAGTACCAAGGTACCACTATACAGTATAATCTTCTCCTTGATTTATGTACAACCATGTGAAAACTATACTTAACCATAATCAGCTCAGTAAACCACAACTGAATGAGTTTTGCTCAAACCAGCACATGAGAGCTTTACACAATACATTCATTACAATGCACTCACCTTTTGTAATTGTCCCCACACTGAGAATTTATTTTATATATTCTTTAGATCTTAGCTGGGGGAAGTTTATCCTTAACAGAAAGCAGCAGCTGTTGTATGTAGTCCACCGTAATAGTTCTAGTTCTTATATCTTTGCTATTTAATAGCGTCCTGTCCCGTCCCCCCCCTCCTTAGCCTGCAAATCGCACATGAGATGAATGGAAGGTCTGCATATAATCCTTCCTTGGCATTCTGCTATTTCACTTCCTGTAGTTATATCCTTTGTAATGTACAGGTGATTAATTTCCTTCGGCGTACTATTTGCATCACTTATTTTGTCAGCGCTGTACATCAGTGATTTAATAACCAATGTTTTTTTTTTAATTTATTGAGGATGCAGCATTGAAGTAAGTCTGCATGTGATCTTCTTCCGGTACACTTCCTGGTTCAGATGTGCCTCATCACATCATTTCATTGTAATGTCCCAAGAATGGAAATCTATTCTTATTTTTAATGAATTTTATAGCCTCGTGTTGTCCATATGAGTGCTTTGCAGATTTCAACAGCTCTTTTCCATTCTGCCAGATAATACAAGCACATTAATATATCTAAGCCAGCACAGATTTAAAGCTGTCTGCTTAGAGCCTTCTAGAATAACATTGGTAATAACTATTAACAGCAATGACCATCTAGCTCTTACAGAATTATGTTTATAATGTTTTCTTTTCTAAAGGAAATGAGAAATTTTATCAGGTATGTAATATCTTTAGGCAGTCCTTCTGATATTCAGCTGATCGAGAACATTGATTCTTCTAGTGATACATTGGTAAACAATGATGAGGCATCAAACCTCACCAAGATGTTATCCTCTACTCCAAGTTTTAAAGTTTTTAATTATTAAATAAAATGATTTGAGTCTCTATTTTTTTTTCCTGTTAAGGAATCCTTGTGCTTAATCTAAAAATAAAGCTATATCTGGGCAACAGCACTTTCTCCTCCATAATTGAGGATTAAAGGTAAAAGTTTCCTCTGTCCAGTTGTGTCCAACTCTAGGGGGTGGTGCTCAAATCCATGTCCTATGCAAAGGAGCCAGTGTTGTCCGAAGATGCTTCGGTGGTCATATGGCTAGTATGATTATATGTCAAAGGTGCATAGAATGCTGTTACCTTCCCACCAACATGGTACCTATTTATCTATTGGTATGTTTTCAAACTGGTAGGTTGGCAGGAGCTGGAGTCAGAATGGGTGCTCACCCTGTCACACGGTTGGATCTCAAACTGCCAACCTTCCAGTTGACAAGTCCCAGCATCTTAACCACCAGACCATGACACCCCCAACTGAGGGTTAATCATTGTTTTTGTTTGTTTATTAATCCAAGGAATTCTAGGGCCACTGATACTTATTCCAACTCTTTTTTTGGAGGGAGGGGAAGTTTTCCTCCTTTTTGTTCTTTGCTTCTCCATCATGCTATGTGCAGATGTGTTGGGATAACTCCCCATCCTTCTGACTTTCCTATCTGAAAATTCTGTGATTTCCCAATAATCTTTAAAGGATTAGGATGATAAAGGCTGGCACAATCCAAGAAGGCTCCCTGGTGTTTTCTGGAGTCAGAACACGATGTACCATTCCAAGGAGAAAATCAAACCAAAACAAAAAGGATGCTTAGGAAATCTACAAGCTGTTGATGTAGCAGTACTTTAAAAGAATTCTCATGAAAGAGGCACAGTGGTTAATGTACCCTTGTAAGAACTAGATCAGCGATGGTGAAACTTTTTTGGCTCACGTGCCATGGGAGGGAGCGTAGGGGGGGGTCATGTGCGGATGTGCTGCACCCATAATGCAATGTGCGACTCCCAGTGTGCATGCGCGAATGAGAGGTGCTCCCCCCATTTTTTCATGCTTTTTTCGCCCTCCCCAGGCTCCAGAGCTTTATAGGAGCCTGGGGAGGGTGAAAACAGCCTCTCCCGCCACCCCTGGAGGCCCTCCAGAGGCTTCAGGGACCTTCAGGAGGCTTCACTGAAGCCTCTGGAGGGCTTAAACCAACCCTACAAGCAAGCAGAAGTCAGTTCCTGAACTTCCTGTTTGCCCATAGGGCCGGTTTTTTGCACTCCGGAGGCTTCAGGGAAGCTCCTGGTCTCCGGAGGGCCTCTGGATAGGGGGGGAGGCTCTTTTCGCCCTCCCCAGGCTCCTATAAAGCCTCTGGAGCCTGGGAAAGGCAAAAAGGCTGAACTCAGCTGACAGGGCAATGCCTTGCGTGCCCTGACAAATGGCTCCACGTGCCACCTATGACACGAGTGCCATAGGTTCGCCATCCCAGAACTAGATGCTTTGAAATTAAAACATAGCTTCTTAGGTTTTGTACAAATGAAGCTCTTGAGAACATGAGTTGTCAAGAACTGGTGAAGATTATTACCAGCATTTTAAATGAATCAGGTTCAGAGATGGATATCCTCCATTGTTACTGGCTCAGATACAGACAACAAAATGCACAATATGTTTAAACCATGCTGTGCAATTGCCCTTGAATTCTTCTAGAGCAATGGGTTTCAACCTTCCTAATGCCGCGACCCTTTAATACAGTTCCTCATGTTGTGGTGACCCCCAACCATAAAATTATTTTATGTTTTCCGTATTTTTTAAAAAATATATCTGTTTTCCGATAGTCTTAGGCAATCCCTGTTAAAGGGTCGTTCGACCCCCAAAGGTTGAGAACCACTATTCTAGAGCAAGAGTACAGCAATCCAATAAGGTATCTTGACCATCAGTCACTTGGAGTGTCTCCAGGTTTCGTGTTTGGAAAAATCCATTTCTGTCCCCAAAATATGAACACTTGGTTATTTTGTTTTTTAAATCCTTTAATTTCAACCTAGTTGAAATTAAAAGGCCACATTATGCGGATTTTTTTTGAACCAAAGGATCTGGGAGAAATAATGTGCAGTAACCCCAATCCATGTGGTGTCAGAGTCGCTACTTCAACTCTACAGGAAATTAAAGAGGGGGCAACTGTAAAATTCATATTGAACATGACTGTGTCTAACTTTGGAAATAATAATAATAATAATAATAATAATAATAATAATAATAATAATAATAATATGCATTGGAGCACACAGGAGCATGAGACCAGATCTATCTGGAATGCCTTAAAGCAGCCATAAGATTGCCCTCTGCATCTGCCATATGATCTCAATAAAAGCCCAACTATTTTTGAGAGTTGTACACATTTGCCATCTGAAATTTGGTTTTTTCCCCCTGGAATCAAAACCAAAACTGTGCATGGTCCTATCATTAAATGTGTCACACTGATAACCAGTATGGTGCAGTAGTTAAAATCTTGGGCTAGGAGCAGAGAAAACAGCATTGGTTCTAGGCCACTTTCCATCCTTACTGTAGGTAGTTTTTTGGTGGCCAAGGATCCCACTGAAGAATTGGGGAGAAGGCAAAGGCAAACAAAATAAACAAAAAGAGTGGGTGACATGAAATTGGAGGGTACAAAGCACCCTTGTGAATGAAGAAGCAAGTTCTCAGCGATTAATAGACACACTGGAATAAACCACATTTGCACACCATTCAAAAGAGACCACAAAAAGCTAAGAAGGAAACAAGAAGACCAGAACACAGCCAACACCCAAATCAGCAAGGATTAAAGCAAATGATCAAGCAGGAAATATACTATACTCTAATCAAGGAACTATCAAGGAAAAGAAATTACACACCCACCAAAATTGACAAGGACTTCACAATTCCATCCTGAGCTACTGTACATATATTATCTTCTATTGGAACATCGAAGGCGGCATTTGACAATGTTGAAGCTTTGTGCAAAGTTGGAATTTCAGCTTGCATTGCATTTTATGTCCATTTCAATATTCTTTTTTCTACCAAAAGTTATAGGAGCTTCGTTTTTGGTGAAAAGGAGAATAAATTCCTTACCAGTGCAACTAACTTTCCCACTACCACAAACAAGGACAAATCTTGGGCTGCATTGCTGTGGATCAGATGTAGACCACCTAAAAGGGTTCAGATCTTTTTGATTAAGCACAAAGTGCTATTAGTATTGGGGCCAAATCATCTAGATATGAAATAGGTTGCCCCTGCTGGGATCAAGTCCCTCTGAATTTAGACAAGCCACTGCAGTATAAGTATACACAGTAGTGGTATCCTATTATCTTCACTACTGGTTCGGTAACGGGAGCGCCCGTGTGCTTGTTTCACTCGCGGGCGGTATGTCTGGGCATGCACAGAAGGTCTGTGATGACATCTGGGTGAGTGGGTGTAGCGTCGCATTGCCACCACTACCAGTTCGCCCGAACCAGTACGAACCAGCAGAATACCACTTCTGAGTATATACTTATAAGTTATGTAGTTATAAATATATATGTAGTATAAGTGTATAAGTGTACAGCCAGTTTGGTCTAGTGGTTAACACATCAGGCTAAAAACTGGGAGACTGTAAGTTTGAATTCCACCTTACCCATCAAAACCAGTTGGGTGACCTTGGGCCAGTCATTCTCTCTTAGCTCAACCACCTGGCACGGTTGTTACAGTGGAGAAAATAGGAGGAGAAAATATTTCAGAATATCTTGCTTCAAATCCCAATGCTGAGTGGAGGCCCCCAATCTACACATCCTTGTATGAATTGCCAAATTCTACATATACAACTACAGGGAAGCGGTGGCTGAGTGGATAAGACGCTGAGCTTGTCGATCAGAAAGGTCGGCAGTTCGGCGGTTCGAATCCCTAGTGCCGCGTAACGGAGTGAGCTCCCATTACTTCTCCCAGCTTCTGCCAACCTAGCAGTTCGAAAGCACGTAAAAAAGCAAATAGAAAAATAGGGACCACCTTTGGTGGGAAGGTTGTTACTGTTGTGTTCTGTGCACCTTCGGCGTTTAGTCATGCTGGCCACATGGCCACGGAGATGTCTTCAGACAGTGCTGGCTCTTCGGCTTTGTAACGGAGATGAGCACCGCCCCCTAGAGTTGGGAACGACTAGCACATATGTGCGAGGGGAACCTTTACCTTTACATATAAAACTGCAGACTCTGCCTGCAGCTGTCCTGTGTTCTCCTGCAATAAACAGCTAATTCATTAACTAAGAGGTTTGTGTTCAACAATCGGTTAATAAGCATGTTTGTTGAATGGATGTCAGTTGGATTGTAGGCCAAGGCAAAAGATCAAATACAGGTAATCTTCCACTTACAACAATTCATTTAGTGACCATTTAAGATTACAATGGCACTGAAAAAAGTAACTAATGGACGCTTTTCACATTTACGACCGTGGTAGCAACCTCATGTTTATGTGATCAAAATTCAGATGCTTGGCAACTGACTCATAATTATGACGGATGCAATGTCCCAGGGTTACGTCATCACCTTTTGTGAGTTTCTGACAAGCAAAGTCAATAGGGAAGCCAGATTCACTAAAACAACCATGTCACTAACTTAACAACTGCAGTGATTCACTTAACAACAGTGCCAATAAAGGTCGTAAAATGGGGCAAAACTCACTTAACAAATGTCTCACTTAGTAACATAAATTTTGGGCTCAATTGTGGTCACAAGCAAAAACCCATCTCTACATTCAGATGGAAAAGTCCAGACTGTATCGGTTGGAAAAACATCCCAAAGTTCCCTCAGAGAAATTAATTTTGATACCCCTCTCGAAAATTTGAAGTCTCCCTTTAAGAAAAAATAAAAATCTGCAAATATATTCTGTATAAAAACACAAACCTCAAACCTCCTCCCTCCCTCCCTCCCCCTCTCTCTCTCTTTCTTTCTTTCTTGCTGGTCTCCCTCAGCCATCTGCTTCCTTCTTGCCTGCCCTACACAAGACAATGGACACTAGCGTACACAACTCCATCCATGGTCGTTCAGGGCCTTGTGAAATTTAATTGGCTGCTTGCTTAGAAACAAAGAAAGGTGGGAGGGGGGAGAGAGAGAAACAAAATTAATGGCTGAAATGAGCAGTGAGGGGTGAACCGGCAAGATCGAGCTCAATTCTGGAAGAGATATCTCCCAACTACACCGAAACAACACTTTTGTAGACTGATGCCTCCTTGGCTTATGTTTAATCTACCTTAAAGATAGGGTGGCATTCTTAGAATGCATCTACTGGAAAGTTAAGAGTGGAGCATATTTTTAGAAGGTTATGCTTGAGTTGCTAACAAATGGCAGTCAAAAATAGATCCCCCCCCCTCCTTTCGAATTAGCCTCCCGCTCTCCCTGGCAGTTCCTGCTTCAGAAGATCCTTGCTTTGCAGATGGGGAACCTGAGCAAAGGCCAAAAGCAGTCAGTTTCCTGTATCTTTTAAGTTTGATGGACAAGACAACGTATGCAGAGCTTTGAGGGTGGAGCAGGAAAACAAAAACAACATACAATGTTTCTTTTCCCTGCACAGTTGTGAAAGACATGGGGACACCCTGATGTAGAGAATCCTCTACTTACAAACCATTCCTTTAGTGATTGCTCAAAGGGACAGATAAGCAACTTACAACCACTCCTCGCACTTACGGTCATCCCAGCCATCCATAGTGCTAATGTGATCAAAATGCGAACACCTTGCAATAAGCTTTTATTTATGACGGTTGCAGCCTCCTGCATCCGTGTGTGTGTGTGTGTGTGTGTGTGTGTGTGTGTGTGTGACATGCAATCTCCATTTAGGACCTGGCTTCTGACAAGCAAAGTCAATGGGGGAAGCCAGATTTGCTTAACGACTGCATAATTCACTTTGCGACTGCGGCGATTTACTTTTTTGCCAGTGGCAGAAACGATCGTAAAAACTGGGGACGACTCCATTAACAGCCACCTGGCTTAGTAGCCACATAAATTCCTGTCCTAACTGTGGTCCTAAATTGAGGACTACCTGCCCTTTCTCCTTTTCACCCATGCAACATTTAGGCAGAACTTTTCTGGATGGACAAGTTCATGAGGTGTTCAACAACATGACCTTGAGGAGCCTGATAGCATCTGGGATTTTAAAACGTTTATTCATTGAAGGAGCATTGATCAACTCATTACCACCATCATCATTTTCTTCTTGTTGTTCTTCATCATCATCATACCACTTTCCACCCAGAACTTTTTGAGACATCTACCTTTAATTTTTGGTTGTGATTATCCCATCATTCAGAGGCAATGTCTTCCTTTTTGTTTTCCTAGGAAATGTTGAAATTCCATCTGACCAAGGAAGAAGTAAGTTTGATGTTCAGCCATTGTTTAAAAGACGCAATCTCACAGAGATGCACATGCACAAGTCTCACTGAATTTAGTGCTACGCCCTTGATGTCTACAGTAGGAGCCTGATGGTTCTTATTTATGGGTGCCTTTGTTTGACATTAATCTCAGCAGCACAAGGGAATGCCTGCACCCAGGGGATAATTTAGGCACAAAAACCTGGGGTGGATAAGGGACACTCTTTTATGAAACCTCCTGCAGGGATCATTTGGATGAATGGTGCTTTGGCAATCGTAATCTGAGGCTTTATCCAATGACATAATCATGTGTCTCCTGACAATCCCTTTGTCCTCCCACCCTGGCTACTCATGTTGAATGACCATTGTCATAGACTGGAACAGACTATTTTGAAATGACTCATTAAAGAGTTGATGAGAAAGAAGATGAGGCATGGGAGTGAGCTGTTACTTCCTTTTGTCTGTTTGTAAGGGTGTAACAAACAGCGCCAGGTAATGGAGTGAGCTCCCGTTACTGGTCCCAGCTTCTGCCAACATAGCAGTTCAAAAACATGTAAAAATGGAAGTAGAGGAATAAACTTTGTTGGGAAGGTTCCGTGCGCCTTGCCCCATGAGACGTCTTTGGACAATGCTGGCTCTTCGGCTTTGAAACGGAGATGAGAACTGCCCCTTAAAGTCAGAACTGACTAGCACATATGTGCAAGGGGAACCTTTACCTTAAAGGTATGGCTTTTACTTTATTTTCCTCTTTAAGTCTTTTAAAGAGCATGTACAGGGTTTCTTTGATTTACGACCAGAACTGAGCCCAAAATTTCTGCTTTGTTAGATGAGTTTTGCCCCATTTTATGACCTTCCTTGCCACAGTTGCTAAGTGAATCATTGCAGTGGTTAAATTAGTATCATGCTTGTTAAGTGAACCTGGGCTCCGCGCTGTCTTTGCTTGTCAGAAGGTTTGCAAAAGGTGACATGACAAGACCGCAGGACACTGCAATGGCTATAAATGTGAGTCCATTGTCAAGCATCCGAACGTAAATCATATCACTATGGAACTGCGATCACAAGGGTGAAAAATGTTCATAAGTCACTTTTTCAGTGCCGGTCACTAAGGGAACTGTTCTAAGTCAAGGACTACCTGTATTACATCACATTCAGTGGAACTTCCTCACCATTTATATTGTAACTTTGTGTACGTTGAATTTTGTTTTTTGAACTTTAGATTCATATCCAAAATATGAGTCAGTTGCCAAGAATCTGAATTAAGATCCCATGACCACGGGGTTGCTGGTAAGTGTGAAAGGTGGTCATAAATCACTTGTTTCGGTGCCCTTGTAATTTTGAACAGTCACTAAATGAACTGCTGTAAGTCAAGGATCACTTGTAGTGCCTTATTTGTGTTTCTTGCTGGGCAATTGTCTAGAAAAAAAAACCTCCCATCGCTTTCGCCTGATCCACAATGTGGTAGGGGGCATCTTCACAATTAATTCACTTACAACTTTGAAAAGTGCCGATATAAATAATTTATACTTCTTACTCTCGGATAGTACATTCGGAGAGGCTGGAGAACTTAAAGGAGGAGGACGAGAGTAGTAGGCATGGTGATGTTGGTGCTGTAGTACTCTAGAGTGATTTAAATTTGATCAGAAGAGCACTGCTAAAGGAAGGGACAGTCCATCATCCCTCATAATATTCTCAACCTACGCCATAGATGCACCCCGGGGCATTAGCCCTGAAATAAGAAAAGAAATTAAGGTATGAGAGAGAGAGAGATCTGTATGTATTTTCTCCACTCTGGGGAGAAGAAGGCTTCATGGGATGAAAAATAGCCTGAGCTGGAGAAGCTGAACAGTTGATCCCCCACCCCCCACCCCCTCATCATCACTGCTCTCGTGAAAACTAAAACTCTACATAACAGATTTTAAATGATTGGTTTTTAAGGACAAGCATCCCATCACTGATCTCTCACGCTGTGTCATTTGTCTCCAAGTTATGTGCATACATGGTGCTCCAAATAGCATCCAAAAGTAAATCAGAGTCAAAGGCAAAGTATTGCTCAAAGTTCCAATTTATTAAGAGAGCCATGTTGGCAATCTGGGAAAACCCGAATCTGAAAGCTTCCCGGTTTTCCCCACCTAGTTGAAAGTTCAAGATCTTGCCCCCACACCCACAAGTCCATCACAGGGTCCAACCTTCCGAATATACGAATATACTGATGTACGAATCAGCTTATTAAATCTATATGTCCTCTCCTGTCTGTCCCCTAACCTAAATAAGCTTTTCTACTTAGATTAGCTTTAATGGCTTTCCTGTTCATATCTTATAAATGTGGTTTGCACAGACTGCAGTCAGTTCCATTGGTGTGTTCACAAATAGCTATCTGTCTGCAGAATTTGGTCCAGAGGAAAAAGGAATCCTTCAGAATCCTTCAGTATTGTTACAAATAAAATTCTCAGCTGGATTCTCTTGTCAACATTATCTTCCCTGGCAACGTTACCTATTGTCCCATTAGATGTAACAATCCAGGAACAAATTATGTCTTCTTCTTTTGTCAGTAGATGCGAACAAGAAAGGAAGATATTTCCAATTGAGTCTTTTGACTATGGCATCCGTACTTATTACCTGGTTAAGAACGTGGTTTATAAGTTGGGAAACTGCTGTAATACATTTTCCATACTGGGGGGGAGGTCGTCTTGCCTGACAGATGGAGATAATTCAATCTACACAAAGATGGGTTTAAATGGACTTTGTGTAAAATGTCCTCCGCCACAACAGAAAATCTGACTCATTTGTAGCCTTTTCCAGGCCCAGTTTCCTTGGAGAACTAGATGCCAAATGAGATCACCCAAAATATATATCCATTTTTGATGTCCCAATAAACTTTGGGGTTACTTTCACTGAGAGAAAGTAAATTCCTTTCTTCTTTTTCTTTTCTAAAACGGAACCAACATTATAAAGTTGGACAGTCGTGGTACTAATTAGCAGGGTTTGGCATTTTTAAACCTATTTCTGATGCAAGCAACTAAATTTGAACAGAGATTTCTCAAGCATAGCTAATTATATTAGAGTACATAAGAAAGAAAAAAAAACCCTCAGAGTTTCAATTCAATAGGCAAAGATAGGTCTAGATAAGAGTTCATGAAAGAGGTCCTAAGCATAGCAGTAACGCAGATTCATTTCCAGCATTGTCTGGGCCAATTTTGCTGATGGTATGAAATCAATTATTATTGGACGTAAAGTGGCCAAATGCAAAAGCAGCTAGAACTTCCATCCTTGAGTTTCTGAACAGTGAAAAATTCACTGGTACAACTTGTATGTTTTCTATATTGCTATTGACTCTGCCTTTTTGCAAATCCATGGAATTGTATACAAGATAAAGTGGTTAACATCTAATGTCTTACGAAACCACAATCCCTTTTTGTGTTTGTTCATTCAGCGTGAAACAGACCTCTCCCTAAGTTATTGTCTTGCCAAAGGACTGAACTTCTCCATTCTCAACTTTTCCTGCCTTCGGCTTGTCTTCTTTTAACCAATCTTTTTTTTTTCCAACAGAGTGTGCAGTACTTATCAGAAAATAAGTACCATGTTCCTCCCCAGTGCCTTTGAAAAGGAACACTTGAACAAGGAGCTATACCTGTTGGATTCTTGCCTTTTACCAGGTTTAAGGATACAGACCTACTGATGGGAAAAGAAGTTTTCACTTTATATCTACCTTGCTTCTTTATTTAACAATAGCTTAGATATTTAATCGGCAGATCAGACAATTCAAGCAATCCTATCAATAAGATAGCAGCTTTAATTAAGACTTTAGGGGACAAATATGGATTTGGCAGAAGTTTTAACAGGGCTTAGCATAAATTCACTATAATGTATTATTTGTTGAAATTAAGTTAATGTAGCTATTCTTGTAACAATCACTAAATATGCTGAAATTAGGGAGTAAACCTTCTCTCTAGTCTACCTTTATAAATCAAAGTAATTGTTAAAATGCAGGGGCAAATCAGGCCACTTTTTACCAAGTGACAGTGAAATGATTTTTTAAAATCATTTTGAAAATTGTGTTTGCTTATAAAGTTACAACCCACAGCCAAAATTGTGTATTGTTTTAGTATAATGGGACAATCTAAAACTGTAGATGTCATATGCTGGATATTGACCCTTCCAAGGCCTTGTATTTTTAATTCAATGATCTCTTTCTTTAAAAGCTGTTTTTTCAAGCTTGGCGGAGAAAAATAAGGCAAGCTATTATTTTCCTACAACTTATTTGAATTGCCAGTTTTTCTTCCCAGTGTACGTCCCCTTCATTTCAACAAGACCGAAGCCAGCTGAGTATCTGAAGTTCTTCCTGCATGGTGCTCAATAGCACTAATGATTAGAACGGAGGTGGATGGCAATTAGTGGCATTCCATTAAAAATAATTAGGTTTATTAACAGCAAATTATAGGGACCCCTGACATTTGTAGAAACAACAGTTCAGGATTATTTTTTTTCAGGTTGTTTTGCTGGTCCTACAAATCAGAGCCAAACAGTAGGTTAAACAGAATTGTCAAATGCTCTTTCCACTGCAGAAATGACAGGAAATAATATTCCTTTCCACGGCACAAGTGACAGTAATTATTCTTAGTATTAGATTATTTTACAAACAATGCAGATTTATTTAAAAGACTACATTGCATCTGGGCAGAATGACCTTGATCAGGTGCACTAGAAATACGTCCCATTGAACTCCTGCCTAGGATGGTTCTTGAAATTGAAATAGGAAGATGGGATATACTGTATGCTTGTTGGGGGAAAATTTTTTGCCAATAATTATAATGACTCGCTATTATAGTTCATGGCTGGTACGTTTGTGCTATACAGCTAGCAACTTTAAAGATCTGTTCCCTATATGAAAATAATTAGGAACAGAATGCCAAGACTTAGTGGTACTTTGCACATGTGTGTATACACACACACATTTACACACACACACACCAATGCTAATTGCTAGCCAACAACAACAACAGCAGCAAAGTCTTGGACAATCTGCTCACTATTCATCCAATAGTCAGTAACAGCACAAAATCGGGACAACCCACAAAGCTCAATTGTGAAGTTCTCTGTTGAATCATTGTGTGCGATATAACTACAAAATGTAAAGCACCGCTTTAAAAATTGGAACCCCAACTCTTTAAAAACTATGAGAAACTATGTTTCCTGGAAGGAAACCAGGATGTTACCACAACAGTACACCACCCTATCCAAAGCCTTATTCTACAATGGCATCCTCCCCTTGTTACTCTTTTCCAACGTTGCAGGAATTGTATCTAAGAGAAACACTTAGATGTGTTTCTGTACCACAGAAGACAAGAATGTAGAGTTAGGAGATACTGTAACTCTTATCTCTGTGAAGGTAGACTAAACCAGCCAGGACAATTTCTGACTGATTTCCCCCACCTGATTTGTTGGACTGCAGTTCCCACCACTCCCATTCAGGATGTCCTTGTCTATCTGAAGGACAAGGGAGTTCCGAGCTTGGAGAACTGAGAAACACTCATCTCTATCTCTCCATCTCTAAAAAAATAATTAAGATGTGGTCTAGAAGCTCGCTAAATGTCTTTTTTTAATAAATTTTATTTTTTTCCCTTTTAAAACAAACATTTCATCATTCATTGTTTAGTGTGTTGTCTGAATACAATTTTTTAGTATCATAATAGTTATAGCTTACCACCAAATTTATATATATATGGGCATACCAGGGGTTGTAACACAAATACACACACACACACACACACACACAAACATTATTTTAACATTACAACCTAATATATTTCCTCATCACATTTCTCTTCTATTTTATACTTCTCCCCCCCCCCAATCATCTTTCCTATTAATAATTTTACTTACAAACTCCTTTTAAATGTATACTTATATAGCTTGCTAAATGTCTATGGAGATTCTCAGTCATCCAAGTCGTGGTTTCCCAAAGGTGCTTTTTTCAAAAGGCAGGTGCATTTTCCCCTCAAGACGAACCGAAGAAGCTCCTTGGGTGAGAAGTGAAACGTCTTCAAGGAAAAACAAAAGAAAACCCAGTTGCCTTTTTTTTTAAAGCACCTTTGGCATAATCTCGCTTCATTGAGCAGAAACACAATTTAGCAGTTTGTGGTGTGTGGAGGAGCGGACAAACATCAAGATTGTTAACAGGTGCCCAGAAGTTCGCCCTTCGTTTCCCATCCTTCCTACGTAAGGCAACCTGGGGAGGGGGAGGGGGGGAGACGGACAATTTTGTTAACCGTCCCTGGTGTGAAGTCGTAGTTAGGGGGAGGGACGGGACAAGGCAATCCAAAGCAAAGGCGAAGCTGAGACGGGCTCCCCAAAAGAAGGCGCGGAGTGGCCAAGGGGCTCCGTGGGAAAAACTTGACTGCCGAGCGCCGAGCGATGAACAGACGGGAAGGTTAACAGGCGCACGCAACGCACGGCGGGCGAGGAGACGCGGCGACTTTGCTATGAATGGGAAGCGAGTTCCATTGTTCTTGGGCGGCGCTAAGAGATCGGAACCCCCCCACCCCACCCCCTCTTTCCTTTGGCTTCAGAGCACGGCCCGTTTTAAGCTGCACCTCGGATTCCTGAAAGTAGCTTCCGGCAATAAGAAGAATAGCCGCGGAAATCGGCACACCACCACCATTCTACTACTACTACTACTACTACTACTACTACTACTACTACTACTACTACTACTACTACTACTACTACTACTACTACTACTACTACTACTACTACTACTACTACACACTTAGTCTTCCACATAAGCTTGAAGTTTGTCCGGGCATCTTAAAGCACAGTTTTAATGGAGGAGGAGTGAGGGTGGAAAACTGCTTCGAAACACACACCCCCGCAAAACCTTTTGCATATTTTTTCCTAGAAAATTAACCTCAAACCATCTCTCACTCTCTCCTACCTTCCCTCTCTCTCCCTCCCTCTCTCTCTCTCCTCCCCCTCCCTCCCAAAGTCTGGGGGTGAGGGTGGGGGTGGGGAGGGAATCAGTAATAAAAAAAGGCACTTACCATTGCAAACGCATAATGTCTGGCCACAGGCTTTGCATAAAAAGGGAGCTTTACGCTTGTTCAGGAGGATTGATGCGGGGTGTACGCACGTACCATTTAAGGGTAAGGAGGCAGGGGAAAGGGGGAGAGAGAGAGAGAGAGAGAGGGAGGGAGAAAGAGAGAGAGAGCGCGCAGCACTTGAAAGTCAATTCTGTAATCATATCCAAAACAAAAGGAGCGATGGTTGACCAATCAGAAGGGAAACAGCAGACCACCCCTCTTCTTTCTCCTCCCCCCACCAAAAAAAATCGCATTCGAGAGATAGAGCCAAACCGATTGAACTAATTACCATCGCTTTGAAGATTATATATATATTTGTTTGCTTAATAAGGACCAATCCAACATAACCCCACTATAAAGATGCAGTGCACATTCACTTGTTTTGAAA
Organism: Natrix helvetica; assembly: GCF_964273705.1. Taxonomy (NCBI): domain Eukaryota; kingdom Metazoa; phylum Chordata; class Lepidosauria; order Squamata; family Natricidae; genus Natrix; species Natrix helvetica. The sequence goes on from NC_138552.1 coordinate 86,210,806, forward strand.
GGAGGTGGGGGTGGGGGTGGGAACGGGGAGCCTTGACTAAAAGATAGCCCATCTCTTGCTTCGCTGACTCTGGTAGAGCTGGTGATGGATAATTTTCCTTCAATAAAACTGAAGCAGTCAGGCAGAAAGTAGAACTCACCCCCCTTCCTCGTCTCTCTTTCTCTCAATAAATAAAAAAAAAACAACTATTGGCATTCTGACATTGTGCCCTTGCTTGCTGTTCTTTCTTTCTTTCTTTCTTTCTTTCTTTCTTTCTTTCTTTCTTTCTTTCTTTCTTTCTTTCTTTTTTCTTTTTAAGTATCAACATGGTCCGTGGTCCAGATTGCCATATATAAATAAGAGAAAAATCAAGATTGTTTCATATTTTGGACCTACTTAACGCGCATGCTATTGGGTTTCCTTTTAATGTGTGTAACATCTGGGGGACCTTGCTTTTCACATGCAGTTGGCTGGTTTGGACATGCTTGCAAGTTAATTGAAATTTATCAGCTTGGTTGCCATTTGCCTGGTAATTGGTAGCTCAGACCAAATCTGAAGTGATTACGTTGGAGGCAACATAGGAAGGTCTGCTTATAATGCCCTCTCTCTGCTACTCCACCCCCAAACAAGCATACATTAACCAAGCAGTACCAAAAACATATGTGTATAGAGTCCCTCATGTTTAGGTATTTATTTCTTCAATTTCTATCTCACCTTTCCTCCCCAAACTCCAGACAGCCTATATTTGGGAATTGGCAATCTATGGATTCACCAGCAAAGAAATGCAACACCTGGTCCATGGAATAAAATCCCCATTTGTCTCAAAAATTCCCAGGACTGTAAATTGTGCATCCAGGAAACAAGTGCTGATTTCAGAATATGTGGTATATAGCAATCAACTGTAAAAAGAATCCATGGTTTTCGTTTATATCACAAATGCACATTTGTTGCTCAGATGAATCAAGAGGTAGGTGATCTTCACGTGTGAATGGGTTACTGGAACAAGTAGTTTATAAATGCACTGAGAAACAGGCAAGTAAAATAAATGTAAGGAACCTGATCCAAGGCATATTTGGAAAACAGAAATGATCAATGAAAAGAACTGTCACAGGTCAAAACCAGAATTGATTTTCTTTATCTGCAGAAAAGCATGTCTCTGAATGTATATTATTTTTTTCAATTAAGTTATTTCACATTTCATAGTTTTCCCTTTAACTAATAAAAAATTGAATATTTGGGGGGGACAGTCCAATTTATTATAACAGCATAACATTGAAGAATAAAATGATAGTCTCATATTGGGCAAATTACTTACTTAACCTATTACTGTAGAATATTTAATTTGTAGGTCATCCAACCCCAGCCTCTATTTGAAGGAAAACATGCCAATTCATATGGCAGCCTGTTCCACTGGCTAATACGAAACTTGCCCTTTGGGTTAGCAATGGATAAGATCCCATTTTTCGTTTATGTGTCAACCATTCAGATATTTGAAGAGTGCTCATCCTATTGACTGAATATAAGAAAGTTTCCAGTAATCCACATTTTTATACAACTATTTTTGAAATAAAAAGTTAAACCTCCCAAACAACACTTGTTTCACCTTGTTCATATCACACTCTTTGAGTTGGGAATAACAGAGTTGGAATTGACCTCGGGAGGAGGTGTCTTCTGGTCTAACCTACTGCTTAAGCAGGAAACCATATATAATTTCAGACAAATTGTTGTCCTATTTTGTCTTAAAAATCTCCACAACTTCTGAAGGCCAGCTGTTCCACTGGTTAATTGTTCTAACCATCAGGAAATTTTTTCCTTAGCTCTAGGTTGGCTCTCTCCTTGATCAGTTTTCATTCTTTGCTTCTTATCCTGCCTTCAAGTGCTTTGGAAAATAGGTTGACTCCCTCTTCTTTGTGGCAGCCCCTTAAATACTGGAACACTGCCATCACATTATCCCTAGTCCTTCTTTTCATTAAACTACACATACAATTCCTGCAACTGTTATTTGTACCTTTTAGCCTCCAGTTCCTTAATCATCTTTGTGGCTCTTCTCTGTATTCAATCCACAGATGAATAAATGTACACAGAGAAAAGGGGAGATAATGCTTTCTCTTTGCTTTGGATTCTTCTTCTGCTCAGAAATGCAGCTCAGGCACACAAATTGGCATTCCTTAGCATGTGTTGACTTCACCCAGCACATGCTCACAAAGCTGGCATTTGTCCGTGGAGCATTCCTAGTGAAATTGCAGAGAAGCCGTGCCTTCCTAAGCCATTGCAGCTGGTGTTAAGGAGTTAGTGCAAAATGACTAAACATATGCTGTTACTCAAAGAATAAAGACAAACTTATTGGTTCTTGAGAGGAGAGATGGAGCATCACAATCTGTGCCAGGAGTGCCATCTATTTTGCTTGATATGAGAATTTTTTTCTTCTGAATCCGATCAAAGTTCCCTTCCCTCTGCAGCTTGGCCATTGAGATGTTGTTTGAAGCTCATAGGGTTCGATGAAGTTTTTGCACCATAAATACATCCTCACCATCACCATCATCAACCCCAAAGCACATCAACGTCACATCAAGCAGCCAGTTTTCACCTCACTTAAAGGACATCGTGGCTTCCTTAAGAAATCATTGTTAAAATAAACCATGGCATCAGCACAATGTGTGTATGATCCAATGTCTTCATAAGTAAGGCTAGAAACTTTGCAATCTCATGGTGTTGCAATTTTGAATTCATGGGCGGTCATTTGATTTACAGATTAACAGAGTTGGAAGGGACCTTGTAGATCTTCTAGTCCAATCCTCCTCCCAAGCAGGAGATCCTACACCATAACTGACAAATGGCAGTCCAGTCTCTTCTTGAAAGCTTCCAGTGATTTTTTCAGTATCCAACTCTTAGATGTGTCAACTCAAATGCTAGTGCAGTGGTGTCAAACTTGAAGTGTCATGCTGTCACATGATGTATCATGACTTTTTCCCCTTCACTAAGCTGGGGGTGGGGGTGGCCAGTGCATGACGGCCCGCGGGCTGCGAGTTTGAGACCCCTGTGCTAATGGTTCTTTAGTCTTCCCCATAATAATTATTCTGGCAGCCCTGAAGATGCTCCAAAATGGCTTCAGGGTTGAAGTGTTGAGTCTGTTACTTGGAACCCTGACATGTTCTTCTTGGAAACTACTTCTATTCTCTGAAATCTGAAAAATGCTTTTTTTAAAAAATCTGAAAATTGTTGAAAACATGCTAAGGAATGCCAATTTCTAAAATGGACTTCTTTGATACTCTATTACTATTCCTCTTGAAAGTGACTTATTTTATTCTGGCTTGGTTCATTCGTGTTGTACTATTATGGAGAAGGCTATTTGCAAATATATGGAATTAATTTGATGTAATAATGAAAAACTAACCAGTCTTTTGTTTTAAAAAGAGAAAGCTAGGGTGACCAAACCTAAGCTGAAAAAAATGGAGAATATAAAATGTTAGGCATAGAGCAGTTTGTTGCATCAGATTCTAAAGTGGAATAACATTAGGTTTGTCCATACCTCTTATGTTTTAATGTCTCCTCCACAGATTTATTTTTGAGAGACTCTCCAATAATTGATGGTTGCAGTCCTATGCCGTTCATACAATCAACAGGTAAACTGACTGAAATGAATTTTTAAAAAAAAATTGGAAGAGAAATTTGGCTAAGCATTTGCTTCCTGCTTCCTTTGTACTGTTTTTCTCATGCTGATAAGTTGCAGGAAAGATTGATAACACAATGGTAGAATTATTGCTTGTGACGTCCTTGGAGCTGTGATGCTGTTCTTCCCATAGGATTACTCAGAGCAGGAAGGCTGCTAATGGCAGGAACAGATAAGAAAACTTGCCCTGCTTCTGTTAACTGCAGGGAAAAGGATGGTAATAATAGGTGATGTTATTATGTAAATCACAATTGAAATGTGATACTGATAACAATTTTCTGTTAGCTGTATTAATGAGAAATGGAAAAGGAAAAGAGAAAAGGAAGGTGAGAGAGAGAGGGGGGGAGGGAGGGAGGGAGGGAGGGAGGGAGATAGATAGATAGATAGATAGATAGATAGATAGATAGATAGATAGATAGATAGATAGATAGATAGATAGATAGATAGATAGATAGATGATAAAGAGAGAGGGGGGGGAGAGGAGGTTTGAGGTTATTTTTTTAGGAAAAAATATGAAAAAGGTTTCTATGGAGGTTCTCTTCCGTGGTTGTGCCAAAGGTGCTTTTCCAAAATACAACTGGACTTTCTTGGATTTTTTTCTTGATAACATTTCGATTTGCATCCAATCCTAGAAGCTTCTTCAGTTCTGACTGAAGAAGTCAGAACTGAAGAAGCTTCTAGGATTAGAAGCAAAACATTTTCAAGAAAAATATCCAAGAAAGTCCAGTTGCTTTTTGGAAAAGCAGCTTTGGAGATGCAAAAAGTTACATATTGTCAGATATAGATAAAAGTTCCTGTGGACTTCGGTGCAAAAGCGTACATGGATATTATGAGAGCTGGACAATAAACAAAGTATATTTAAAGTGTGGCTTTAACTATTTCTTTGAGATCTTTTATTGTTGTTTATATTAGAGTTTTGGGAACACTCCCCATATCAACTTCCCTTTTTTAAAATTCCTTTTTGTTTAAATATCGTGATTCCCCCCCTCAACACACACACATACTCTCTCTCTCACACACACACATTCCTACATTTTTTCTTTAGAATCACAGAAGGCATTCGCTTGCAAACTTTTTAATAAGTCTATTACATGCAGATAAAGATTATATCTTGTGGCGGTACAATAGATTTTTGCCTTTCTGTAAGAAAAAAAAATCAGAATATTTTCTGATATTTCTCTCTCACCAGACAGAAACTCTGAATAGCAATGTGACAAGTCTATTCAGGAGGTGACAATATGAATAGTCTTAATTGCACTCCCTTGTGTGCCACAAACTGTCACTTCATTTTTGTATGTGCTTGTTTTGGGGGGGAAAGGAGAAAGAAAATACTACTTAAGAGTTTCAAAAAGTGCAGTTGAACCACCAAAATTATATGTGTGTTTATGTGCACATATATAAATATAAGCAGGAAAAGCAAATGCTGAAATTTTCTTTAGCTTTTCCACCCTCCATTACAGCTCAGCTGTGGATTGAAACACTATTATTGATCAAAATGTAAGTTGGGCTGGTTAACACTGATATTGTGTATGTAAGGCAGGGATCTCAAACTCAATTTTATTGAGAGCCTCAGTGGGGGGGGCAGGGGTGGTGGTGGTGGCCGGGGGGCGTGGCCAGCACAACGTCAATCTTGTAAGGGGAGCCTATGGCAGCCCAAGAGCTCTGTCAGTGAAAATGGGCTCCCAAGCTCCATTTTTGGCTGCAATGCCTTCCTGGAACCCTCTGCCAGCAAAAATGGAGCTTGGGAGGGTTGCATGCAGAGGTACCATGGGCTGGTCCTTCTCTGTTTCTATGGCAGCCCCATGGGCCAGATCTAAGCACCCTACGGGCTGGATCTAAGCACCCTGCAGTCCTTGAGTTTGACACCCCTGATGTAAGGGAATGGATAACAACATGTGCATTATGACATTATCACAAACATGGTGTAAATGATCTCGATTATATTAGCCATGTCATGCCACAAATTATATAATTCTTGTCATTTTCAAAATGATGTGATGATGCCTGTGTCATCATTGTGTTGGATACTGGATCGGCAGCATCCGGGGGTGAATGCCGAGTACAGAAGTAGCAGAATGATGGAAATAGCATCATGCCATTGCAATGCAAGCCTCTCCCTCCACACACACACACAACATTTGTACATCTGTTGTGACATTATACACATATAAAACGTTAGAGTCACAGAAGTGTAATGCGGCTTTTATCATTTGGATGAATGCCAAAAGATCCTGCAGATATCCATGCATTGACCTTCAACTACCCTTTTTCATGGTATTTGACCATGACGCTTGAAAACTGATAGCAAATTTCCCTATCATTGAAAAATCAATCCCTAGCCAAACTCTTCCTCTGTCTTCATCTCCATTGTGAGCTCCTTGTTGTTTAAACCTACTAGCATTGTGCTATTTGTACTTGGTTCTATTATTCCTTTCCTACATTTTGTATCTCTTTAGAATTATATTCTTTCACAAAAATGATTAATAAAGAAAATACATCTCAAAATGAGGGAGGCTTTAAAAAAACAAAGTCTCAAACATATTGGACCTCATCATCTCCCATAAAGTTGAGTTTGGACCACGGTTATAGGAGGTTGCCATCTCTGGGATTAAGCTAACATTGGGGAAGTTCACATATAGCATACTGAGTTATAAACTCTGCAGGTTCTACCAAAATTGAACAAGCCATGTTGGGACTTAGCCATATGCGTCTCTCCAAGCCACAGCTGATAAAGAAGCATTTTGGAGAATTTAGTGTTACAGCCCCTTTAAAAACGGTAGCTTTAGCTTTATTTATACTTAAGGAACTATACAGATGATTTCGCCTTTATTTTGATATGATAGGCAGCTTGGTATAGTAGTCAAGATGTTGAAATAGAAGCCCGGAGTTCTGGGTTCACTTTCAACCACAAAGCTTACTGGTTGACTTCCACTCTGAGCTCCTGACTGAAAGGCAGTTTGTAAATCTAGTTTCAAAAGCCCCTTTGAGTTAATGCATTCTATTCTTACATAGGCACATACAAAATAGACGAGGAAACGGTGCAGTGTAAAGTTCATTTCTTTTTATAGTGCTGTCAACTTGCGTAGAAGCTTTCTTACAGTCAATGGGACTTGATCCGAGGTAATTATATCTAAAAAGTCGGTCTCATTAAACATCTTGATTTTTAAAAAGGAGGCCAAAAACTAAGTGGGGAGCTGATTTGACAGATCCATTGAATCCAGTAGGTCAGAGGTCCCCAATCCCTGGTCCATGACCCAGTGTTGGGCAGTAGCTCGTTCAGTGTAAGTCAGGCATGAAATGCTCTAATCTTCGCTACCAGTTTGGAACCGGGAGCTTGCACGCTGTGCTTCTGCCCATGCACCAGGGACGTGTGGTCAGGGGAGGCAGGGGAGGCAGAGCCTCGCCTCTCTTCATGAAATAATAGTATATAATATTATGCTCCCGGATGATGAAGGCACGAAAGCGACTGGGGAATGACGAGAACCTTCCTGCCTCTGCTGGATTTCGCGTGCAAAGTCCAGCAGAGGCAGGAAGGTTCTCGTCGTTCCCCAGTCGCTTTTGAGGACTGCGGAGCGCGAGCCGGCGGAGCACGCTCAGGAAGGCGGGGAATGGGATCACGTGTGCTGGAGGCTGAGGCAGCCTGAGCCTCCAGCACACGTGGTCCCATTCCCTGCGTTCCTGATGACGTCACCAGTCTCACCAGCCATAAACCTCACCGCACGTCACTGCCATGCACAGAACCTTCTGCGCATGCGTAGAGCATCTGTGATGACATCTGGGCAGGAGGGAGGACCCTCCCACTGCCGCCACTACCGGTTTGCCTGAACCAGGGTGAACTGGCAGAATACCACTCTGGTGTAAGTGATGGGTGAGAGTGAGTATGCGCATACATGCATCAAGCTGCATTTGTGAATGCAGAAAGAAAGACGGAATGTGGTAAAAGAAAGCAAGCAGAAATACTCAGTTCTTCACTCCGTTCCCTCTTGCTAGCATATGAGCCTGGCCTGAGTTTTGGATCTCCCTGTTCTGACTGATAGAATTGATCTGTTTGTTCATCTCTTTATCTAGCCATGCACTGGAAGGCTTGGAATCAATATAGTTTACTTATTTATTTAGAACATTTATTTTCAGCATCCCATTAAAAGGAGAAGCCCAAAGTGGGTTTCACAAAGAAGATAAAACAATAAAACCATGCAAAATTGCCACTTGTAAATAGTGTAATGCCTAACATAAACAAGCATTCAATGAAAATTATGTTTAAAACTTTTTTTTAACATGAGCCCCTATATTCAGTTTAAATGAAAAAAAGCAGATGCAGAAATTCAATCCAGGAGACTGCTTTTACTATAGGTGCCCATTGTATTACGTAAGTCATCTCAACCATTTGGCATGACCATAAGTGGGCCGTGCTATTAGAGCCCAGGTATCCTACATAGGATACCACTAGTATATAAATTGCTATTAATATTGAGTCTATCTATGTGGGGATCCAGGTCTACAAGTAATACTTACATGGAAAAATATCTGTGGTGGAATGTAGTCTGTATATCAACTCGCAAAACATTCAATGCTCTCGAGTTGCCATAAGAAAGGGGGGATGGGAAACCGATGAAATGGCATGGCAGAAAAAGACAGATGCACATTCCAGACTTATCACTCTCAAGGCTGTATCCCAGGGTTACTTACAGCAGCTGGAGGGACAGTGGTCTCTACAACCTGCGAAATTGTCCCATTGGCAAATGTGATTGATGACACACCCTGGGGGAGAGGAGGGCGAAACATGGTCATGATTGGGGCCATAAATTATGTGGGGTCAGAGCTGCTTCACTTGGATATGTGGCGACATGAAGCTCCTAATAAATGACTGGATTTCTTTTGAAGCTTGGCTCGATGCTCATGATTTAATTAGGGCATCCATCGGAACCCTGACATTGGATTTCTGGGAGGGAGGGGCTGCTTTCCAGGGGACAAAGAGGCAGTGGAGGTTGGAAAGTTGGGTTGGTAGGAAGAGGGCTAAAACAGCTCATTCCTAGCAGTTCCCAGAGTATATTTACAGTTACGCAAGATTCCGTCTATAGGTTAAGAGCAATAAAGGAAAATACTCCTTTATAAAAGTTGTTTTAACCCTCTTCCTTCTGATGAAACTTTCCAAGCTCCACTGTCTCTTTGCTATCTGGAAAACAGGCCCTCCCTCCTGAGAATCTAGACTACATTCCACCACAATATTACCCCTTTCCATTGCTTTCCTTTTATTTCTAAATAATAAAATACTGTAAATAGACACAGCGTGGCATATGGACAAAGCCAATCTTCAAAGCTGGGCAAAAGCACTCTAGTTAATGATTAAAACAATTAAAACTTAAATAATGGTTTCCATTGCAAATATAAAGCTTGCAAATGAAAAAAAGCACTTACTTTTGAACCTATAGATCTCACAAACATTCACAATGACTTGTCAAATTAGATTGGACTGTCTTCCCTACCCATTTGTTGTTCATCATTTGGAACAACAAGGAATCTTTCTTGTGTCATTTAAGTTTTCTTTGGATAAATGTGTTTCCCTCCCTTTCCTGTTCTTTGTAAAAGTCTTACAAATCAGTGTCTATGGCTTGCACATCAATATGTTTGAAACTGCTGAGATGGCTGGCCTAGGTAGCATAAGCACACATGATGCGTCCGTAATGTTGCTTGCAAGGTAGCACCAATCATTATACTTTTGATGCTAAACCCAGACAATTCCACGAATACTTTCTAAGACCAGTTTAAAATGGGTGTCGTACTTGGAATGACCTCCTTCAGTTTGAAGAGCTACCAACGCTCTGACTAGCAAAACTGAGAAGGAGATATAAAAATTGGCACAAATAATAGAATGAGTATTGCAGATCTGATTTTTTTTTTAAAAAGAAGAGTAGATGCATTTTCATGATTATTTTGTTAGTTGTGAAGTCGTGTCTGACCCATTGTGACACCAGGGATAGCCTTCCTCCAGGCCTTCCTGTCCTCTACCATCCTCTGGAGTCCATTTAAGCTCACACCTTCTGCTTTGATGACTCCACTCAGCCACCTCATTCTTTGTCATCCCCTTCTTCTTTTGCCCTCAATCGTTCCCAGCATTAGGCTCTTCTCCAGTGAGTCCTTCCTTCCCATTAGGTGGCCAAAGTTTTTTCATCTTCAGGATCTGGTCTTCTAAAGAGCAATCAGGGTTGATCTCCTCTAGGACTGACCGGTTTGATCTCCTTGCAGTCCAAGGGACTCACACAAGTCTTCTCCAGCATTCAAAGGCCTCAATTCCTTGGCTCTCAGCCTTTCTTAGGGTCCAACTTTCACAGCCATACATTGCAACTGGGAAATCCATAACCTTGACTATACGCACTTTTGTTGGCAGGGTGATGTCTCTGCTTTTTAGTATGCTGTCTAGATTTGCCATAGCTTTCTTCCCTAGGAGCAAGCATCATGATTATAAGCAGATCTATTAATTTAGTTTCAGTCCAAGTTAAAACAAGCTGTTTTCCGAGTTGCATAATCACACAGCCTTGCTTTGAATGCTCACCTGTATCCATAGCTGATACAGCTTACCATATGCAGTCTTTCCTGGTACCTAACAAAGAAATACACCTATAATGCACAAGGACAATTTTCTACTATACCGTGGAAATACTGAGCAAGCTACAGTAGTATTGTCTCTCCTAATATCTAGTTGCCAATCAGAAATTAGTAACTCCTATTAAAAACCAATCATATACAACTGTTTTTGTTTATGGAAAAGGGATGTACTGATGGAAAAGTTTTTACTACCAGTGAGCTTTCTGCTAAACTCTAACTATCAAGGCCATATTCTGGAAATTGAGAGGAAGGCCTTTCTTAGCAGCAGGAGATATTCTGGCTCCACTAAAGTAGGCATGAAATTGATTTCTTTATAGTGAGCTTTTATAGTAGCCTGTTACAGATGTCTCTGACCATCAAACAGATCACATAAGAACTGTCACAATCACATTTTCTCAGAGTAGCATGGAGAACCTTTGAGTGAGATAATGGCAGACTGAGTTGTCTCCAAAAGAGCAGAAACAACACTGCAGTTTTGCAATGGTTAGGCAATAAGCCTGTACTAATGGAGCCACCTCAAACAAGGTGAGGCCAAGAGATCGTCAACTTCTGTTTCAGGCAGTTGCTCCTTGTGAGGAGACTGCAGGAATGTAGTTAACTTATGAGTTTGAGTGCCAGGAGCCACATAAAGTCAACAATGTCACAGCCACAATGAAGCTTGTAAAGATACTGGGTTCACTAAAACTCTAATTTCTTAAAACAACTCTGGATTATAATTCTTCTATAGCTAAAAGACATCTTTGGAGCAGCAAGAAAAAAAACCTTCACCCAGTGAATGATAATTCCAGTTTAAAGACTTAAAGAAAAAAAATAACAATATAAAGAATTAAAGATCAACAGCAATAAGCTTGACAAGAATTTAATTTAAGAATGGACTAGGGAACTAGATTAATTAGAAACATTACATTACATTTTAAGTGTTTAGATTTTAAAATATTTACATTTTTGTTAAAATGATTTTGAAATAAAGAAATAAAACATTTTTTCCCAGTTGTCATCCTTACCAGGTAGACCAGGCAGGAAACACAACAGCTAATTCTACTTTGTTTTAAAGCTACTTTAACAGAATCTTGCAAGTTTGAAAATACAATTCTCCCAAGGTTGCCATTACAGCCTGAGAACTTAGGAAAATTCCCTTTGGAGCTTCTTGCTCCACCCATCATGCAGCTGCAGCGTATGTCTCTCTTATCTGATCATTCCCAAAGCTGCACCTCTTTGTCCTCTCCCCTACATCACTCCAACATACCATTGCTGAAAGAAATGTCCTTCTGGGTTCAGTTCCAAATGGGGAAAAAGACACTGGAGACATGGAGGCTGGTTGGAAAGATGGTTTAATGACGGACAGGACCACATGGCTTGAGTCCTGAACAGAAAAGGTGATCACATGCTTCAATGTTGGGTGAGGAAGAAGAGAAGAGCCGAGGTAGGGGCTTGCTGGCCTTTTTATAATCTGTTCAGCCCCACCTCTCTGTTTCCTGTTCCTGTGTAAGAAATGTATTCTGATTGGTTGTCAGACTCCCATGGTGCCATGCAGGGGCAACTCTCTAGTCTGTGTTTTGAATCCAGGTTTGGTTGAGTTCTCAGATGCCACTGGTTAAAGGCTGATCATGCCTTAATCCCATCACCTTGGAGCTGAAGGGGAGAACTCTTTATTATGTAAAGGGACTAGCTTGGGCACCTTAATGGCCCATTGACAAAGGGGGATGGGCAGGAAGCTGCAGGGAGCTACTCTGTCTTTAAAACACATTTCTTCCTTTTCACATCCAGGAAAATGTAATATTCTGCCTTTTCAATATTTCCTAGGATATTTCATTTTTCTGGGAGAGGGCTGGGTGATAACTTTTTACACCATTACATAGAAGAATAGAAGAGACCACTTCGATCTGAACCTAACTTTTATCTGGCGAGGCCGTAGATGGACACCTACATTGCACACCCTCATCCACACAGAGAGGTCTATTAAAGCATGTTCCCTCTCAACATAAATTTGCCACAGATTTATGTACTCAGACTAATTTTTTTCCTTTAATACTCAGAACTGAAATGAGTCTTCAGAAGAGTGTTTTAACTTCCATGTTTAACAGACTTAAACTGCACCCACGGCATCTCTCAAACCTCCAAAAGTGGTTCATGGCAGGGGTGGCTGTTACTGGTTCACCTGGGTTCAAGAGAATCCGTAGCTAACGTTATGGCCAGTTTGGAGGACCTCCAAATCCCACTCCTGGCTGGCCCTGCCAACGCCACCCCGCCCCTCCCAGGAATCTCCACGTGGCCCGTTTTGGATGTGAGATAAGTGCAGGGCCTGTGCACAGGCTTGGGGAGGGGGAAAAATGGCCCTCCTAGAAGTTCCGGAAGGCTGGAAACAGCCCTGTTTCCGGCCTCCAGAGGACCTTTGGAGCTTGGAGGAGGCAGCTTTCGATCTCCCAGAGGCTCGAGGAAAGCCTCTGGAGCCTGGGGAAGGCGAAAACACCTCCCTCCCCCATGGTTCAGGATGCCAACTAGGCCATGCCCATCATGGCCACCCAGCAACTAGGCAGAGAACCAGTTGCTGAAATTTTTGAAGCCCTGTTCATGGTCCCCCAAAAGATATCCTACTCCTGTTAGAAAATAAAACTGAAGCTTCTAAAGAAATCTTCGATAATGTACTTGGCCTTGGTAAATGGCATGATCAATCCAATACTAGGGCTTTTGAAAAATATTATTTCACAGAAGGGAAGATATCAAATGCCAATTCATATTTTAAAGTAGGCAAAGGGGTATCTAGCACATCTATCTTTACTATTCAGCATTAAACCAGCATGCTGTTATGTGATGATAAAATGTAATTAAGGTAAGGAATTAGTTGAAGTAATTTATCTATTGCAGATGTCCTCCAGTTCCGGTGTTAGGTTTATAACTCTCAGAATTAGGTCAGAATCATAGTAAGAAAAGCTCTTATCCATTTAAGTTTCCAACAAAATGCAAGCAACTGTTTCCAACAAGCAATATTTTAAAACCTCTTTTAGTACTGATTTATGGTGAGGAGGTAATGCAGAATAAATGTTGCTCCATCTATAAAAAGACATGGACAATTTCTGCCCATCAGTTTGAAAAGTTGTTGATCAAACAAAACACAATTAGAATATTTGCTTGTTACCAGGCCTCTCAGTGAAGATCTAGTTACTTCTCTTGGGTTCCAGGATGAAAAACTCGGAAGTGGAGATGAGTTGATTACTTGTTGTTCCCTTAAAGACACATAATAATTATTGTTGTAATAAAGTACCAGTGATCCACCTTAATATGGAAAGAAGCCTGTAGATTCTGAAGCAGCCAGGAAAATTCAGTAAATTGTTTCTGAATTGTTGTTATTATTTATTTTTGTAAGGTGAAACATCCAGGACCCTCCAGAAGTTATGAAATTGTTATTACTCTGCAGTCCATGCCAACATGATCTCTGTGTAGTCCAGCTCTATTAATGACACCTCTCGGCATCTTTCACATTGGCCATGCTTGCTTGGGTTGAAGAGAGATAATAGTTGAATGACATTTGGAGGTTCTCCGATGACTTAGGCAGGGGTAAAATGCTACCAGTTTGGACCGGTTCACCCTAACCGGTAGTAAAAAAATGCTACTGGTTCACCCCAACCGGTGGTTAAATAAATGCTACCAGTTCAGACGAACCAGTAGTTCCAACTATCAGCTTTGTGACAATCAGCTGTGCCAATGTGATTTATATTCTCTAGAAATCCTGCTTTCTAGTGAATCTAAACTACGCAGCACAGCTGTTCCCCCCCTTCCCCTCGCTGGTCTACTTACCTTTGCAGACTTCTTAATCCTCCTTTTTCACCGTTGCGCAGTAGCACCTGTGGTGCACATGCAGGCGAAGCAAACCGGTAGCAGACTTCAGAGCAATTCACCCCTGGACTTGATTAAGAAAGCCCAAACTGAAAGGCAGCAAGGCAGATTCTAAACATCATCATAAACATTCTCATGGGTCAGGGTGAGTTACGGAGATTATTTTGCAAGATATAGCAAAAAGTCTAAAAGGAGAAGCAACCCCAAAGAGAAAGTATTCCTGGAACACAGAGAAGAAGTAGCAAATGGATGGAGTAAAAAAACAACAACGCAAAACAGCTTCAGCTGTTCATGCATATCTGAAGGGCCCAAAAAGCTGCAAAATAAGCCCATAAAAGGAAAGGGGCCTTTGTCCCAAAGAAGTAGCAACAGTAATGCATATAAAAGGAGATGGGGGACCGAAAAGGACCCAGAAATTAAGGATGAGGACTTGAATTCTTCTAACACCCAAGACTCTTATCTGGCCAAGAACAACGGCAGGGGAAGACATAGTGACAGCAATAGCACTTAGACTTACTGGTATATACCACTTCACAGTGCTTTACAGTCCTCTCTAACCGTTTTACAGAGTCAGCATGTTGTCCCCAATAAGCTGGATCTTCATTTTACCAACCTTGGAAAGATGGAAGTCTGATTCAACTTTGAGCCGGTTGTCAGCTCTGGAGGCCATCTTTTTCTTTGGATCTTCAAGACTGCCACACTTGGTGGAAAGGCATGCTGTGGGAACTGGGAGTCGGTGGGTTGGATGGCGATGGAGTGAGATGTATAGCCATAACAATATTCTTTCCCCTGGGAGTCAAGGATGTTCAGCCTGCACCTGGAGAGGCATGACTAGGAAACAATTCCAGTTAGGGTGGTAACCTGATTGGACCATGTGATGGACATACGGGTGCAGGGGAAGGGACTTTGACTTTCCTCTGGGTGGGGAAAACCCAGGAGACTTCAGATTCAGGTTTTCCCATATGTGCCAATCAGAGGTGGTATTCAGCCGGTTCAGACCGGTTTGGGCGAACTGGTAGCTCCAACACTCCATTGGCCCCGCCCACCCACCCTTGCCCTATCCTATTCTTTATTTCCTGCTTTCTAGCTCATCTATATCACACAGCACAACCGCCCCCCCCATCGCTGTTTTACTTACCATTGCTGACTTGGAAGGTAAGCAGCTAAACTTCTAAATGCTCCATTTTCAGTGCTGCATGCAAGTGCTTTAGCCATGCATGCACAAAGCGCACACTCAGTGAACCGGTTGTTAAACCGGCAACATCACACCACTGGTACCAATATGACATCTCTAATAAAATGGAAAATTTCAGGAAATGCCTGCCTTGGAGACTTACTTGGCTGTGGGTGTTACTTGGAACCCTGACACTGGTGAGAATCGAACTGCTGGCAGTCAGCAGAATTAGACTGCAATCTGCAGGTGTCTTTGAGGAATATAACTTTGTTTTGCTTTAACAAATACATTATTAATTATTAAGAAAAAAACTCTTGATATTCATTAGGAACCTTAATTTCAGAGTAGCATTTTGCATGGAAAGCTAGGTGCATTCTGAATCTGAGAACATATGTTTTACAGTAAATAAATCTGCCATAAAGCAGGACTGAGTGCTGTTCCTCTTTTTCCTGTTTTTTGCTCTTTGGCTAGACACAAGCCAAAGAATGAGAAATCCTTAGAAGGAGAAGATATATCTACAGTCAGTAAATGATGTACTGTACATATTCATGGGATGGAGAAATATCCATAACTGAGGAGCTCTGGCGATGCAATGATTAGACTGCAGTATTGCAAGCTAACTCTGCCGACTGCCAGCAGTTCAATCCTGAGTGGCTCAAGGTTGACTCAGCATTCCATCCTTCCGCAGTGGGTAAAATGAGGACCCAGATTGTTGTGGGTAATATGCTGACTCTGTAAACTTCTTAGAGAGGGCTGTAAAACTTCATGGAGTGATATATAAGTCCAAGGGCTATTGCTATGCCAGACTGCTGAATTATTCCTCATGTAGCTGTTCTGACAATACGTTACAACACTTACCTCCACCTTACTGTGAAGAAATTAGGGATATAGAAAATACAGCACTGAGGGGAGGCAGGGATGGGATGTTTCCTCTTTTTTACCTAGTATTTTCTAGGGGGTAACATCATGGAATCTCATGTTGAGGGGAAAAAAATCAGGAGAGTAGAGGAAAAAACTAACATTTGTTCACACCTATCCTTAATAAGACACTAAGCTTGTCGATCAGAAAGATCGGCAGTTTGGCAGTTCGAATCCCTAGCGCTGTGTAATGGAGTGAGCTCCCATTACTTGTCCCAGCTTCTGCCAACCTAGCAGTTCAAAAGCATGTAAAAATGCAAGTAGAAAAATAGGGACCATCTTTGGTGGGAAGGTAACAGCGTTCCTTGTGCTTCCAGCATTTAGTCATGCCAGCCACACAACCATGGAGACGTCTTCGAACAGCGCTGGCTCTTTGGCTTTGAAACGGTGATCAGTACCACCCCCTAGAGTTGGGAATGACTAGCACATATATGCGAGGGGAACCTTTACCTTTACTCTTAATAATAATTGCACTCCTGTTTGTAAGTATTACAATATGTTTTATCACTAGCAAGATAACGACCAAGATCTGAAAACTAAAAATATTCAGAGGCTTTAGAGGAAGGTTCTGTCCTTTTCTCACCCCCCCTCCTTTTTTTCATAATGCATCTCCAATCTTCCCGAAGGAGAAAAGGACTGTTCTCTCTTGTTTCTGTTGTTGCTGTTGTTATGGAAGCTTATTGCTCATTTTAAATAAGTAAAGCTGGATGCTAGGAAATGGGAGCGGAATATTTATGTCTGATCTCAGCTCCCCGTATTAGAGCGTTTGTTTAAAATCTTATAAATATTTAATATAATCAATGGGAGCTTCAAAAGGAAAGTGATGGTGCATGGAGGAAGGCCGTCTGTCCATCCTATTAGCCTACCTAGTGCAATAACCCTTAAATGTCAAAAAGCTCCTTGCTTTTCTATTTTTCCAATACTGGAACCTGCAGTTACCACCGCAGCAAAGGCCAATCTTGCCCAAAAGGGAAAAAACGGGAAATGACTTTTTTCCTTTTATAGTGGTTAATAATAACTGGGGTAATAAATAATAAAAGTTAAGATCAGTTATCAGATGTGCAGCAAGCTCAGTCTCTCCCTCTATCTTTTATAAATCACTTTCTATGTTTGGATAAATAACGGCTTTAATTTATTAGGACTGAGAGTAAACAAAATAGTTCCATGATCTCTGAATTAATCCTTTGCTGATTAATGGAGGGAAAGCTAGAATTCATTATCCTCCCTATTAACAAATAGAAATGGCTAAATGTCATAGAACTGTCAGTCTGTTGTGTGATGGTGAATTTTATCACCAGCTTCTTCTTCTTCTTTAACTCGGATCCATATATTTAGGACAGAACCGGTGTTGTAGAGTCATTTTAGTTTATAATTGTAGGACTGTTTTAAAATATAAACTCAGTTTTCCCTGGAGACCCATGACATGAGATGGTGCTTGGGAAGAGAACTTGATTTGTCATTGCTTGAAAGTTAGGCAAAGTAGAGATGTCAGAATGAATATGAGGAACCAAGTTAAAAGCCTATGATTCCTAGAACAGAGCCATAGGATCGGTCAGTTTCCTTCTTATAAGATCAGAGACAGACTGCAACTTGGGAGAGAGGGATCCATCCCTCCATGCATTTTCATTTCCAGAATTGCTATTTTTCAAGATATGGACGTCCCAACCTGAGAAAAATCCCCAGAACAGAAATAGGGCAAAAAGAGAGATGGATCTAAGTTTGGTTGGTCTTCTCTCAACTGTGGGTCTATGACAATTCACCACAGCCAGCTCGCCATGATCAACCTGCCACAGGCAGCTCATTATGGCTAACACACCATGGCCAATTCGCCATGGCCAACTCCCTGCAGGACAGCTTGCCACGGGACAAGAGTTATACTAATATCAAAGAAATGGTGGAATAGAATCATTAAAGAAAGGATGCAAAAGGAGAGACAGAATTAAATTTGAATGGCAAAAATTAAAATAATTTTTATTTATTGCAGTGAGTTGGCCATGGCGAGTCCAGGTGCTGCAAATTGGCTGTGGCAAGTTGGCTGTGACGGGTTATGCATGGAGAGTTGGCCGTGGGGGGTTATCTGTGGCGAATTGGGCTCAGCAAGATGCAATGGGAAGTTGTCCCATTCCTCATCACTGTATCCCCATCCAAGGAAAGGACTCTTTTACTCAGCTAAGTAAATTCACTCCCATTATGGGTGGTTGTTGGCTTATAACAAACAACCAAGCCCCAAATGACTGGGACAGTCATTAACTCAGTTTTGCCCCATTTTACAGCCTTCCTTGCCACAATTGTTACATGAATCACTGCAGTTGTTAAGTTAGTTAACGCAGTTGTGAAGCAAATCCAGCTTCTCCATTGACTTTGCTTGTCAGGCGGTCACAAAAAGTGATCACATCACAGTTGTTAAGTGAGCCATTTGATCGTTAAGCAAAACATGCTTCCCTCAATGACTTCGCTTGTTGGAAGCCATCCGAGAAGGTTACAAAAGATGGTGACATGACCCAGGGACACTGCAATTGTCATAAATATGAGCCAGTTGCCAAGTCTCTGAATTTTGATCCCATGATCATGGGGATGCCACAACAGTCGTAAGTGTGAAAACTGTTCGTCAGTCACTTTTTCAGGGCCGTTGTAACTATGGTCATTAAACAAAAGGTTATATGCCAAGGTCTGCCTGTACAGCTAGTCCTTGACTTACAACCAGAATTGAGCCCAAATTTTTCTGCTTTTAGGTGAGAGATTTGGTGAGTTTTTGCTCCATTTTATGACCTTTCTTGATACAGTTGTTAAGTGGATCACTGTAGTGGATAAGTTAGTAACCCGGTTGTTAAGTAAAACCAGCTTCCCCATTGACTTTGCTTGTCAGAAGGTCGCAAAAGGGGATCACATGACATTTTAGCCCCCTCAGAGAAGGCTCGCAATCTGGGAGTCCTCCTGGATACGTGGTTTAGTTTAGAAGAACACCTGATGGCTGTGACCAGGAGGGCCTTTTACCAGGTTCACCTGGTACGTCAGTTGCGCCCCTTCCTGGATCGGGATGCTCTGTGCACAGTCACTCATGCCCTCGTCCTTTCTCGCCTGGACTACTGCAATGCTCTCTACATGGGGCTGCCCTTGAAGAGCACCTGGAGGCTTCAGCTGGTCCAGAATGCGGCCGCGCAGGTTGTCATGGGGGTACCTAGGTGCTCCCATGTCACACCCCTTTTAGGCGTCCTGCACTGGTTGCCGGTTGTTTTCCGGGTGCGATTCAAGGTATTAATTATGACCTTTAAAGCACTCCATGGCTTAGGCCCAGGGTACCTGCGAGACCACCTACTGCCACCAGTAGCCTCCCACCGTCCAATACGATCCCACAGAGTTGGCCTCCTCAGGTGCCATTGGCCAGACAGTGTCGGCTGGTGACCCCCAGGGGAGAGCTTTCTCTGTGGGAGCGCCTTCCCTCTGGAATAAGCTGCTCCCGGAGCTTCGCACAATCCCTGACTTCCGGTCTTTCCAACGCGTCCTAAAAAGTTGGCTTTTCCAGCAAGCCAGCCTGGCCTGTTAATTTTAACTCATTTTTAAATGTATTGTCCTATAAATTCGGGTTGTTTTTTTTTTTGGATATGTATTTAATTTCTTTTTAACTTTTGGGATGTGTGTTTTTTAATGTTGTACGCCGCCCTGAGTCCTTTGGGAGAAGGGCGGCATATAAATCCAATAAAAACAAACAAAACAAAACATGGGACACAGCAATGGTCATAAGTTTGAACCAGTTGATGAACATCTGAATTCTGATCACATGATCATGGGGATGCTACAAAGGTCATAAGTGTGAAAAATGGTCATAAGTCACTTTTTTTCAGGGCCGTTGTCACTTTGAACGGTCACTAAATGAACTGTTGCAAGTCGAGGAAGACCTGCACTTGATTCTGGTTTAAAAAAGATTGTATGGATAGAGAGCAGCAAACATTTTCTCATTCTATTTTCTCTAGGCAGCCAGCAAAGGATTTAAGTCTCCTGAATACAGCGATGTTGGTATGCTCCAGTTTTCAGAATAATTGCTCTGAATGGGCTATTGCTTTATATGCTGTTGATGGGAAAATTTGGGCAGGGTGATCAGCTGGATTGCTCTGAAGCAGACTAGAGAAGATTTCTAAAGATGGAGAGCCATCAACATGTACTGTATATTCACACAAGGCGAAATTTAGATTTAGATTTACTTTATTGTCATTGTACGTATATACACAATATGCCCATACAATGAAATTCACGTAACACCCAAAGACCAGGCCCAACACACATGACAAATCCCTAAACACCCCCCAAATTCCAAAAATTCCCCACCCCTATAAATCCTGTTATATTTACTGAGTTTAATAAAGTATGTGTACATGGAAGTCCAAGCATTATCACATGCAGTTTTTGATTGCTTCACTGCCTTCATTGTGGCAGTAAGAATGTAGACTGTTTTGTACATTTTAACCAGTGTGCATTTTCTGCCCTAATCGGATGAAAGAAAATACAAAATCGCACATTTTAATTTTTGTTGTTGGAATGAACGATTCTCTTCTCCTTTCAGTTTGGCTCCTGTTACTTTAATATTAATTATTTTTTAGATATTTCCCATTGCTACTCTTATACTGGTCTTCCTCATCAGGGTTAAATTTCCCTTACCTCTATCTAAAAAATAAGCATTTGAAAGTCTCAGTTCATAGGATAATTTCAGAGCATCTCTGCCACTTTCTGAAACAATGAAGTCTGAGGTTTATTGAAGACTTTTTTCACTTCTTCTAAAGCAGTGATATCTATAATCTTGTTTCAGTTGTTCTGAAGTCAGCAGTAACTCAGGCAGATAAGTATAGACCAGTGTTTCTCAACGTTGACCACTTGAAGATGTCTGGACTTCAACTCCCAGAATTCCCCAGCCAGTGGCTGGCTGGGGAATTCTGGGAGTTGAAGTCTGGACATCTTCAAGTTGCCAACGTTGAGAAACATTGGTATAGACAGTCTACTAAGAAGGATGTTATAAATAGTTTTCAAAGCATTCAAGAGAAACGGAATACAATTTATTAAAATGAGATTTGTCATAACACCACTAGATGCTCAGCATTTGAAAGGTCTTACGATAGAAGAATGGTTAATAAAGATGACATAACTGGCAACAATGGCTAAATTAATGGCCCTTGTGAAAAAAAACACTCAAGAAATTCATTTATAATTGGAAACACTTTGTGGACTTTTTGCAGGAGATGGAGAAAAATCAAATTTTGACCTATAGATTTGATGATTGTTAAAATTTAAAAAGGAAAAAGAAGATTTTTTTTTTTAATTTCCAGTTTTTTTTTTACTAGGGCGAATAGTCGAAGTAAAGAACTGTTCTTTACATTTTTGGAAGAAAAAGAAATAAGATATTCTTTATATATATTTTGGTATTCCTTTAAAAAAAAATACTATGTCACACTTCTATCTAAGGTGACCAACTTTTTTTAAAATGAAAAGGAGGACAAAACACGTTCTATTGTCCAAAATGCTAAGGTGACCAACTTTTTTACAATGAAAAGGAGGACAAATAAATTGGGAAAAATATATCATAAATAAAAGAAATATTTCATTCATTGCAACAATAATACACTAAAATATGATATATGCATAATAAAAACATTTGCAACATTTTATATTGTAATTATGCTTACATGCCTGTTAATTATTATTTAAATGAGTACTTTTCCATTGAATTAATATTTTTTGTCAATGTATCATCTTCTAAGAATATATTGGAATATCTGAACAAGAAATATCCTTCATATTGAATTTTACGGCAAGTGCTGCAGCTAGAGTATCAACATTCAATCTCGATTTCTCATTTGTCGAAAAATCATTGGCAATTGAGAAAAACTCTTTCAACTGCTGCATTAGTTCCAGGGCAGCACAACCTAAATTGAACAAGTATAAATAAATGTTCACATGGAATATGTTCGTTTTTGAAATGGCTGAAAATATCCACCCATCTTTTCTCAATTTCAATGTGTTGATTTTCCCATTGTATTAATTTTTCAGAATTTAAATATACATTCAGTCTTCTAATTTCTTCAAAGAGACAATTGTCGTCTATTTTAATGTCTAGCATTTCTTTAGATAAAAATTCAACACAAGATTCAATATCTGTTCAATATACTTGCAATGAAGTAAAAAAAACACCATTAAAAACTGTTTAATAAAATAAGTCACATAACGCGCAACAGATTAGCCTTCAAATATCAAAAAGGAGGACATGTAGGAGGACACTTTTCGAGGGAGGACAGAACTTACAAAAGAAGGACTGTCCTCCCTAAAGGAGGACAGTTGGTCACCTTATTCTATCCCTATTCTTTTTTTCATACTTTATCTTTTCCCTTGATCGTTAGTTCATGTTTTATACATGAATGCTTTGCAAAATGTGATAAAATTGTTTTAGAGTAGAAGGGACACGGTGGCTCAGTGGAGTAAGATGTTGAGCTTGTCGATCAGAAAGGTCGGCAGTTTGGCGGTTTGAATCCCTAGTGCCGCGTAATGGAGTGAGTTCCCGTTACTTGTCCGAGCTTCTGCCAACGTAGCAGTTTGAAAGCATGTAAAAATGCAAGTAGAAAAATAGGGACCACCTTTGGTGAGAAGATAACTGTGTTCTGTGCGCCTTTGGTGTTTAGTCATGCCAGCCACATGACCATGGAGACGACTTTGGACAGCGCTGGCTCTTCGGTTTTGAAATGGAGATGAGCACCGCCCCCTACAGTGGGAAACAACTAGCAAATATATGCGAGGGGAACCTTCAATTCCAAAATAGTTAACCTTCAATTACAATAAAGTTATGGCTTAGGCAGAGAGATCATCACTGAAAAAAGTGACTTATGACTGTTTTTCACATGTGCATTTGTTGGTCACATGATCAAAATTTAGACACTTGGCAACCAATTCATATTTATGATGGTTGCAGTGTCCCACGGTGTCAGGGTTCCAAATAGCATCCAAAAGTAAATCAGAGTCCAAGGCAAAGTATTGCTCAAAGTTCCAATTTATTAAGAGAGCCATGTTGGCACATCTGGAAAAACCCAAATCTGAAAGCTTCACAGTTTTCCCCACTCAGTTGAAAGTTCAAGATCTTGCCCCCACACCCACAAGTCCATCACATGGTCCAATCTTCCACTGCCAGGCTGGCAGTTTCACCCATCCAGTTCCGGTCAGGTGCAGAGATGCAAAGAAAAGGATGACCTTGGCTGTCTAGAAAGAATTTTGTTATGGCTACGTATCATCTAACGCTGTAAAATTCCCCCTCCCATTTTCCCACAACTGAAAATGTAAAGTAGAATATTAGAAAGCAAATATGGCTGCAGGCCTAACACACGATCATGCAGGTTTTGCGAACTTCTCACAAGCAAAGTCCGTGGGGAAGCCAGATTCACTTAAAAACCGTGTTACTAACTTAACAACTGTAGTGATTCACTTAACAATAGCAGCAAGAAAGATTGTAAAAGGGTGCAAAATTCACTTCACAACTGTGTCACTTAGCAACAGAAATTTTAGGCTCAACTATAGGTCCCTGGTTCTGCAAGAATGACCTTTGTCTTGGTAGGATGCGCCATCGTTTAAAAAACCCAAATTTCTCCCCAAGTATCTTGTTTAAATCCCAGGGCTTTGCTTTTGCTACTAATTTCAAGAGGGGGAAACTGAAGACCCAAACTTCTCCCACCAAGTTCTATTCAGAGGCAGATAGCCTTGGAGATCCATTCAGGATTTATCCTAGCTTTATGGGTTTTTTTTCCTGGCTTGGATCAAAAGGAGCAGATAGCAGACAAGCTAAATAGCTTACATGGCTATAAAGATGACAAATGGGTTACAATCTAAATTGAGTCTAGCTTAAATTGAAATGAAACCATTTTACTCTTTTGCCTCTCCCCAGATCAAGGATTGAACTTGATGTAATACAACAGCAATTCATGCGAGAAAATATTTATGCAATCTTCAGGTTTCTGAAGCCTTAAAGTAACAACATTCAAGTTGCCCAGAACTATGGCTGAATACACCTATATGAAATATGTCCTTGCTCAAAGTAAGGAATTAAAGTTTTATTAAATCAATTCAATCTCATTACAAACAAGGAATATTATTATCTGCTGTTCAAGACTCTGAGCAAAGACCCACAAACCCCAAACTATTTTTGGATAATAAGATTTTATAGATAGGTACAAAAAAGGACGTGGTGGCTCAGTGGCTGAGACGCTGAGCTTGTCTATCAGAAGGTCGGCAGTTTGGCAGTTTGAATCCCTAGTGCCGCGTAATGGAGTGAGCTCCCATTACTTGTCACAGCTTCTGCCAACCTAGCAGTTCGAAAGCATGTAAAAATGCAAGTAGAAAAACAAGAACCACCTTTGGTGGGAAGGTAACAGTATTTTGTGCGCCTTTGGCATTTGGTTATGCCGGCCACATGACCACGGAGATATCTTCAGACAGCGCTGGCTCTTTGGCTTTGAAACGGAGATGAGCACTGCCCCCTAGAGTCAGGAAAGATTAGTGCATATGTGCGAGGGGAACCTTTACCTTACAAAATATAAACTAGGTATAACCTATTAGCAATTGTTTTATCTGACTGGTGAACTGCATTTAAGTGTAAACCAAAAATTCAAATTTAATTAAACCATGCTCCTCTTTGCAATTATAGGCTGGAAGTGAAAATGATACAAAACCATTTTAAGAGTATCAGTTTTTATTTTATTTTAGCACACTGTAGCATAATGCTAAAACGTAGCCATTAACCGTAGGTTTTGTATCTGCATGCTTGTGAATCTATTTGATTCTGGCTTGTTTAATAAGGTCTGGTTAAGTAAATAATGTTTTTGAGCAATGGAAAATCCTATTTCAATTCTCTTTTTGTGGCCTAATAGCTAAGCAAAGGATGACAAGTGATTAAAAGTATAGAACACAGAACATAGATTAATACAGTTGGGAAGGATCTTGGAGGTCTTCTAATCCAAACCCTACACGAGTAATAAATCCTATACCACTTCAGACAAATGGTTGTCCAGTCTCTTTTTCAAAGTCTCCGGTGATGGAGGACCCACAACTTCTGCATCAGTCATTCCACTGATTGATTGTTCTCATTGTTAGGAATTTTCTCCTTAGTTCTAGGTTGCTTCACTTCCTGGTTACTTTCCATCCGTTGTTTCTCGTCTTGCCTTTTGGTGCTGTTGGAAGAAATGTCCTTCTGGGTTCAGTTCCAAGTGGGGAGAAAGAGACTGGAAACATGGTGGCTGGTTGGAAATATGGTTTTTAATGGGGGACAAGACCACATGGTTTGAGATCCTGGGGGGAAAAGGGGGGATCACGTGCCTTGAAGATCTTGAAGAAAAAAGGGAAGAGATGTTAAGAGTGCTCTGGTTTTATGCACTCTCTGGGCCCCACCTTACAGTTTCCTGTTCCTGTAGAAGAAATGTACCGCATTGGCTTTCAGACTCCCAGGGGGCGGGATCTTAGCAAACCTTGTATCCCAGGTGCCATGTGGTGAGTTCTGTCGCTCAATGGGTAGAGTGCTAATCCTATCATGTCCTGAGGGCCATGTCTTAATCCCATCACCCTAGATCTGAAGGGGGTAGATCTTTGTTATGTAGAATAGACTGGCTCAGGCCTTAATGGGCCATAGACAAAGGTGGGGAGTTTGAGTTTCTGCTTCCCTTTTAGGGGAAATATTCTGTCCTTTTAATATTTCCTAAAATATTTCATTTTTCTAGGAGAGGGGTGCGTCCTAACTTCCTACAGTGCTTTGGAAAATAGTTTGACTCTCTCATCTTTTTGGGAGCCCCTCAAATATAGGAACACTGCTGTTGGTCTCCTATAGTCCTTCTTTTCATTAGACTAGACATACCCAATTCCTGTTAACTGTTCTTCATATGTTTTAGCCTCCAGCCTGCATGTTGCTCTTCTCTGCACTCTTTCCAGACTCTCAGCAAGTTTTTTATATCGTGGTGACCAGCAATTAGGATATACGTATATGGTTAAGTACTGATATTGATGATACTGATATTGATTGTGTTAGAGATAGATGGTTAAGGCATCAGAAAGGCCATGAGTTGTAGTTCCACCTTGGACATGAAGCCAATTGGGGTGACCTTAGGCTAGTCACTCCCTCTCTCTCTCAGCCAAAGGAAGCAGGCAGGAAGCAATAAATTCTGAAAAACCTTGACAAGAAAGCTGCAGGAACTAGCTCGGGTAGCCAGCAGAAGCCCCCAAAAGCTGTCTTGAACACACAGACACAGGCACACACACCTGAATTAAATAGTTTTGTGACTTTGTACATTTCCTAGTATTTATTAGTTCAGTGATAATTCAGTGGTTGCAATATTTGTGCTTTAATGGAAATGGATCTCCATTTATCTTAATTAATAAAATAACGTTCTGAACAAGTTAAACTTACACACCCTACATTGTCACACAGTTTGGATCAGGCTTCTCAGACGGGAAAGTAGCATTACTTACTGAATTTTTGTGAGATTCAATTTTGAATATGAAAACAATTATTTCTTATTTTGGAGATTGTTTGCCTGTTAATAGATAAGGCTTCCACTATTTTTGTAACAGTTTGCTCCCCCTTGTAAGAACGTACACAGTGTTTGATCTTGGACAATCAGCAATCACATTATAATCAAAATATTTCTAGTGGGAAATGAAACATTTCTGTTACTCCAACTGCACACGTGGGGAAAGGAGGGGAATTACTGTGAACTATTTTTCCTATTTGTTTGGAAATATAATCTATAGGTAGTCCTTCCGTTACACAACCACTCATTTTGAGACTGCTCGAAGTTACAGTAGCACTGAAAAAAATTGACTTATGACTGGTTTTCACCTTTACGACTATTGCAGCATCCCCATGGAAACGTGACCAAATTTGGGCACTTGGCAACTGGCATGTGTTAATGACACTTGCACTGTCCTGGGCTCATCTGAACATCATTTGTAACCTTCCCATCTGGTTTCTAACAAGCAAAGTTGATGGGGGAAGCCACATTTATTTAACAACCACGTGATTCACTAAACAACTGCAGTGATTTGCTTAACAAATGGCCAAAACATCATAAAATGGGGTGCAACTCACTTAACAACTGTCTTGTTTAGCAACAGAAATTTTGGATTCAATTGTGGTTGCATTTCCATGTTCCATGCAAATTACTCCAAGATGTGAATTTATGCAACTCGGCCCACTTATTCTGAGAAACTGTATAGGATCAGGCTATACGCCTCAATTTCTCATTCTTAAAAGTTTCACCACTCTCAGTTTTTCTTTAGATGCTTTCTGACCCCAGTTGCATTTTAAGACAGCTAAATATTATCAGCCAGAATTAATAAACCATCAGTTTATTATTTATAATGTGGGCCGTTTTGTTTTTCAGAATCTTAACTTCAGGATGTTATCATGCCATATCTCATGGGTACTGCAGATTATTGGTTTGAATTGTTTGCTTTGTATTACTTTTTTACTGAAAACATTTATAGCCCACCCTAAAGCTATCAAAGCCCAAAACAGCTTACAGATCAATTAAAAAAAAAAACCTGCTCTCAAGTCTAATTTCAAGCACACAATAAAAAATAAATAAACACCGCATGCCACATTCTAAAATAATAAAATAAAATGACATCTTAGGGGAAAAAGAAAGCAAAAACATTCAGGCATCAGTTCTTGATGTTATCCAGTTCTTAATGTTATAAAAAGCAGCTATAATAGAAATATAATGTTGTGCTGCAGCTTAAGGGTGTTGATCATCTTCAGCTTTGTTGTTTCAAACATTAAAAGCCACTTAAATTTTAGCTTTCACTTAAATAAAATTTCTTATTGCATGTTAAATGTTTAACAGATATATGTTTAGTCCATAGTATCATATGCAACCTACTTTGGGTGCTAATACTAAATGGAATTAAGTAAACAAAACAACATATTATAGCCATGATAGCGAACCTATGGCACGCATGCCACAGGTGGCACGCAGAGCCATATCAGCGGGCATGCGAGCTGTTGCCCTGGCTCAACTCCAGTATGCATATGCCCGCCCATGCTGCCCTTCCCTTTCCAGGAGTCTCCACGCAATGCCAGGTAAGTACAGGGCATGGCTCACACAAAGACTCTGGGAGGGCGTTTTCAGCTTCTGATGGGACAGGGGAGGCCATTTTTGCCCAATCCAGGCTCCAGGAAAACCTCTGGAGCTTGGGGAGGGCAAAAAAAATAAACATATCGGGCCCACTGGAAGTCAGGAAATGGGTCGTTTCCAGCCTCTGGAGGATGGGGGGGGGCACGGGGGCGGGGAGGGCTGTTTTCACTCTCCCCCAAATCCAAGAAAGCTTCTGTAGCCTGGGGAGGGTGAAAAACCGGCCCCTCGGAAGTTGGGAAATGGGCCGTTTCTGGATTTTGGAGGGCCTCGAGCGGATGGGGGGCGGTTTCCACCCTCCCCAGGCTCCAAAAAAGCCATGCACGAATGCGTAGGACAATGGGGGGGCATTAAATTATGGATGTGGGTACGCAAGTGTGCACAATAGCATGTGTACCTGTTCTTTTGGCACCCGAGGGAAAAAAGGTTCGCCATCACTGTACTATAGTATTATAGTACTATACTTATAGTCCTCCCCTTCTCCCATATTTTTCCTATTTGACTGAATAAGAAAGTTTTATTTATTCCTTCCTTCCTCACCATGCAAATGTCTTGTTTCTATGGTTTATCAAGAGCACGTCTGCAAACACATTCTGAGCCCAATGATAACATCAAAAAACAAAAACCCAAACCCACAGTTGGATCACAACCTCAAATGTGTCATTTAAAAAGTTTATACATACCAAGTTTATACATACCCACCTCTTTTGTATAAACTGATCACCGTGGAGGTTCTGTCGACCTCTAATAAAATAAGTTGATTTTATGAGCCATGTTAATTGCTTACCCTATTCCAGATCAAAAATTTCAGTGCTTTTTATTGCTTTCCAATGTTGTGGAAATGTTCCAATACTTATTTTAACGGCTGCTAGTAAACAGAATGCAAATTCCGAATCTTTGGACTTAATCCAGTCTTTTATGTAGCACTTGAGAATAAGTATATGATTCAGTGGTAAGCAATGATCTGTCATTTGGACAATGTTACGTAATGCAGAATTATATAATGTCCCCAAGACCCTGATTATTGTCATCATGGTAAATTTGACTAAATTTGCCGGGTGTCAGATATGAATGGGACTCTGTTTTGAAGAGTTAGTCTGTTTATCTATATTTACAGATGTATATGCCACCTGTTCAGTGCAAATTTGTGGGTGGTTGATAGATGGCTTTTTCTGCTTCGGCTGTTATGGGACTATCCATTATCTATACTGGTTTTAGAAGGATTCGTGGACTGCATTTATGGTCAATGAGGGGGAATGTGAATACACGTCTTCTACAACAATCTATCTCTGAAAGATTGAAACCCAGATCTTGTGAGGAATAGATGTCAACGTTCCAAATATCATCCGGAACTAAATCAGAGCCCAAAGTTCCAATTTAATAAGAGAGACATGTTGGCACATCTGTGGAAACCTGAATCTGAAAGCTTCCGGGGTTTCCCACCCAGTTGAAAGTTCATGATCTTGCCTCTACACCCATAAGTCCATCACATGGTCCAATCTTCCTCTTCCATGCTGGCAGTTTCACCCATTCACTTCCGGTCAGGTGCAGAGGTGCAGAGACAAAGAATGACCTTGATTTCTAGAAAGGATTTTTTTTATTTTGAAAACAAACACATTCTGCTCCTTACTATTCCCCCTACCAATCCCCCCCCTAATGAAACAGCATAGTAAAGAAAGATAGAGAGAGTGGTAGGCCAAAGATCCTAAAAGGAATATGACTGCAGGCCTGACATAGTTGCGGTTTATCTGGGTCTATCAGTTTATTCAGTCCTTTTCAACCGGGAGACACAGACGAGTTCATTCTGGAAAAATCCAACCCTGAGCTCATAAGAGAGGAAAAGCATAACTGAATATCATTAACTTAATGCAGGTAGTCATTGACATACAACTGTAATGGAAGCTTCCTTAGTTCTAGGTTGCTTCTCTCTTTGATTAGTTTCCATCCATTGCTTCGTGTCCTGCCTTCAGGTGCTTTGGAGAATAGGTTGACTTCCTCTTCTTTGTAGCAGCCCCTCAAATATTGGAACACTGCTATCATGTTCTCCCTAGTCCTCCTTTTCACTAGACTAGATAAATTCAATTCCTGCAACTGTTCTTCATATGTTTTAACTTCCAGTCCCCTAATCATCATTGTTGCTCTTTTCTGCATTCTTTCTACACTCAGGGAGGAGTTTAATGGTGCCACTTTGTAGTATTGCTCCTACTTCCTCCAAAATTCTGGGAAGATTTGGTAGTCAATGGAACTTAATAAACAATGTCCTCAAATACTTAAGACTGTTATATTCCTGGTATTTCTCTCTTGATACAGAGCATCTGTTAGATTGGGTAATGAAAGGCACAAAAGGCTAAGATAACAACAGCTCTTTATTTGGTCAAGTACAGGCATCCACTGAGTGAGAGGTCTGGTAGCTCCCTTTTTAAAGGGGAGCTGGCCAGCGCTTCAGCCAATCAGGTCTCTCTCTGTTCCCGCCTGAAAAGAGAGGACCTGACTGGAAACTACTATTGTCCTTGCAACAACTAGAGGGGGGAGTATCTAACACCCCTCCCCTCTAGGATGGAACATCTTAACGAGTGACGTAGTCACGCAGGTAGGCGGGCCTCTGGATCAACCTGCTGGACTTGCACAGTTCAGACAGTGGGGTTTCTCTGCGCTGGGTGGTCGGACCTGTTGCTTCTCCGGACTCGTTGGGTGGAAACTCCTGGAAGCTTTCGGAGGCCTCGGCTGGCACCGTCAGCGGAGGATTCGCCCGTGCCCCGTCGGAGTCAGATAAGTCCCTGGGTTCCTCCGTAGTGGTCTGTGGGTGGTGCGGCTCGGCCTGTGATGGTGTTACTGGCGTTTGCCAGAGTGGGGAGTTCTCCACTCGTCCCTGGAGTTGGTCGATGTGCCTCCTCCAATGTTGTCCATCCTCGAGCCTGACAGAGTAGGATCGCGGGCCCGAAACTCCGACGATGGTTGCGGGTAACCACAGGGTCCCCCCTGTGTAATTGTGGGCCTAGAATGGGTCGCCTATGGTAAATGTCCGGATCTTTCCCGTGGAGTCGGGAGGCGTGTCGGAAGAGTAGTTGGGGTGCAGCCAGTCTAAGTGGGACCTGAGTCGGCATCCCATGAGTAGCTCCACAGGGCTCCTGCCGGTGGTGGTGCTCGGCGTGATGTGTTGGACCAGGAGGTAGTGGTCTATTCGCGTTTTCCAGTCGCCCGGGCCCATTCTGCTTAAGGCCACCTTGGTAGACCTTACCATCCGTTCCGCCTGGCCATTGGACGCTGGGTGGAATGGGGCGACGAGGGCGTGCCAGATTCCCTGTGCCGCTAGGAACTCTTTGAATGATTTGGCCGTGAACTGTGGGCCATTATCAGACACAAGCACGTTGGGGAACCCGTGGGTCGCGAACAGCCTCCGTAGTGCCCTGATGAAAGTGTCTGTGGTGGTGGATGTCATCAGGACTACCTCCAACCACTTCGAGAATGTGTCCACAACTATGAAGAAGGTTTGCCCATGCACTGGCCCTGCGAAGTCTATGTGGACTCTGGACCATGGTGCTTGGGGTCGCTCCCATTCTTTTGCGGGTGCCTCTGGGGGAGCAGGCCTGGACTCTTGGCATGGTGTGCATGTAGCCACCCACTCCTGAATGTCTCCGTCCATATTGGGCCACCACACATAGCTCCATGCCAACGCCTTCATTCTTACTATCCCAGGGTGACCCTTGTGGAGAGCCTCCAGCACGGCTACTCGCAGCTGTTTCGGGATGACCCCGCACAATAGACAAACCCGGGTGGCGGACAATTGGTCACGTTTCGTGATGAAAGGGTTGAGTTCCACCAGTCCCTTGGGCCACCCCCTCCACATCCACAAGAGCCATGGTGGTGCAGTGGTTAGAATGCAGTATTACTTCTGCTGACTACTGCTGGCAGTTGACGGTTGACTCTCAACAGTTCAAGGATGACCCATCCTTCCATCCTTCCGAGGTTGGTCAAATGAGGACCCAGGCTGTTGGGGGCAACATGCTGACTCTGTAAACTGCTTAGAGAGGGCTGTAAAGCACTATGAAGCAGTATATAAGTCTAAGTGTTATTTAAGATTTCTTTTTCCCTCCAACATGCCAGGATCCAGAAAGCAGAATTTTGATTCTATTCCCTCTGTTGATATCATGGCCAGCCATGTTCAGCCTTCAAAGTCTGTTTACAGAATTATTATTGTTATTATGTGCAACCAAACCAACAACAAAATACACCATTTGGCTTAAAACATTGCGTACTTTGATGCAGCAGGAACTCATCACCCTCAACTTCTGACTTTCCAGATTTTTTTCCCCTTTTTGTGGCTCTGCGTCATTTATCTCATCCCCAAGCCCAGAGGGGGACATGAGCCCTTCCTAATTGGATCCTGAAAAATAAAGCCAAGATATCAAAAATCTATTTTCTGCTTTACAGTGTTCACAGCTTCACCATTCTGCTTTCAGAAAATAAAACGTGTTAATATCAGGAACGAAAGAGAGAGCATCATATACCTTTCTCTGAAACAAAATAAAGTATTTTGAAGAAAAACTAAACCAAAGCAAAACAAAACTGATCAATAAAGTTAGTCACTTTAAACCATAAATGATTGATGATAGATTTTAGCATTTTAGCATTCTTCCCTTTTGATATCCTATCTTCCTTCTTACTAAAAACTACCCTAACCCTTACTTTATAGCTTTCTTTTCTTTTCCTCTTTGCTTTTTTTCATTCTCTTTCTTTTTCTTTCTTTCTTTCTTTCTTTCTTTCTTTCTTTCTTTCTTTCTTTCTTTCTTTCTCCCTCCTCCCTCCTCATCCCTTCCTTCCTTCCTTCCTTCCTTCCTTCCCTCCCTCCCTCCCTCCCTCCCTTTCATTCTTTTTTCCTTTCTTTCTTATTCTTGGTAAAGGTATTTAATGCTCAAAAGTAGCTTATATATACATTCTCATATATCACATAACATTTCCTGTAA
The DNA here is from genome assembly GCF_964273705.1 of Natrix helvetica. Taxonomy (NCBI): domain Eukaryota; kingdom Metazoa; phylum Chordata; class Lepidosauria; order Squamata; family Natricidae; genus Natrix; species Natrix helvetica. The sequence goes on from NC_138552.1 coordinate 86,244,094, forward strand.
AATCTTTGATTTTAGCCTACAAAGAGCTAATTTCATTTCATCCACCTATTTATCTTGCTATGTATTTTTAAACAGCTAATAAACAGCTAATAACCACAGTTCTCTGAGCACTGTAAAAATCGATTTTAAAAAAAGCAAAGAAATGGATTCAGTTCAGCTTCATTGTAAAAGTCAAGAAAAAAGCAATATAAAACAGACAAAGCAGTTGTATTTTGTATGCTTTCTTCTTTCTTTCTTCTTTCTTTCTTTCTTTTAAATTAATCAAACTTAACATTATTTTTTTAAGAAAACAAAGCACCAGCCACCCACTAAAAACATCATGTACCAAGGAAAGCTATATAAAATAAATCAAGAAGTCAATAATAATATTTTATAACAATAAATGCAACCCTAATACTATAATAAAAGCAACAGTAAAGCAGGCTGAAGTGTGAACAATATTAAAATAGTTTTAAAATAGTATTTAAAAATATTCTTGTGCAACTGAAAGATGATTAAAATAGGCTCTGGCAATAGTTTGGTGAGAAGAATATTTCACAAACATTACCAGATGGATAATGAGGTTAGTTGCCTCATCTTGTTTGGTGGGGGTTTTAAAAAGAAATACCGGTAGTGCTTGACTTACAAGCATTCGTTTAATGACCAATTGAAGTTACCACAGCCCTGAAAAAAGTGACTTGTGACTGCTTTTCACACATGATATTTTTTAATAATATTTTTTTAAATAAAAATGTCAAATCAATGCGTAAACAGTGTGTCATCTGGGCGCCATACATTCCAACACAAAGAAAACTGATCGAATAAGGATTATTATCATTACATTCAATCAATTTATGAAATTCCAATTACAATACACATCTATATTAGGTTACAATCTATCATTATTCAATTATTCCACCTATTTCTCATTATTACTTTCATTTTATCAACTAAAAGTGTAATACATTAATATTCCCTTTATTTCTATCTCTTACTCTAGCTTTTAATCATATCATCCAATATTAAAAATATTATCTTTCTTTCCTATCTAACTTCTAATCATAACATCAGTCGAAAAGAAAAGAAAAAGAGAAAGGGAACAAAAAGGGAGAGGGAGGGAAAGACAGTTGAAAACATCATCTCTTGCCCGCTTTATATTTTAATTGCTATGTTTTTAAAAAGAGGCGTGAAAGGAAAAGAAAGTTAAAGCAGCCATAAGAACGGTTGCAGGAACTAGGTATGTCTAGCTTAAGAGAAAGAAGGACTAGGGGAGACATGATAGCAGTGTTCCAATATCTCAGGGGTTGCCACAAAGAAGAGGGAGTCAAGCTATTCTCCAAGGCACCTGTGGACAGAACAAGAAGCAATGGGTGGAAATTAATCAAGGAGAGAAGCAACTTAGAACTGAGGAGAAACTTCCTGACAGAACAATTAATCAGTGGAACAGCTTGCCTCCAGAAGTTGTGAATGCCCCAACACTGGAAGTCTTTAAGAAGATGTTGGATAGCCATTTGTCTGGAACGGTATAGGGTTTCCTGCCTAGGCAGGGGGTTGGACTAGAAGACCTCCAAGGTCCCTTCCAATTCTACTATTGTATTATTGTATTGTATTATTGTATAAAGAAAAAGAAATCCTCTACCCATCATCTCTTGCCCGCTTTGATACTTCAATTACTATGTTTTTTTTTTGGCTTGTCTTATGATCTTTGAAGCATCTCCATCGACACATGATCAAAACTTTGCCACTTGGCAACTGGCATATATTTATGACAGTTGGATTGTTGGATTGTTGTGGGATCATGCGATTACCATTTATAACCTTCCCAGCTGGTTTCCGACAAGCCAAGTCAATAGGGAGTCAAAGTCAAAAGTCGCTTTATGACAGCGAGGTTCACTTAAGAACTGCAAAGGATTCCTTAACAACTGTAGGGAAAAAAGATGCAAAATGGGGCTAAACTCACTTAACAGCTGCTCTGCTTAGCCACAACATTTTTGGGCTCAATTGCGGTTGTAGGTTGAGGATTGTCTGCCCCTTGGGTGGAGATTGCATGGTCTGGTGGAATTTTTCTTCTAATTGCTTAAAAAAAGAGGACAATGAAGAGGAAGACTTGAACCAGAACTCCAAACAACCTCATCGTAACTTAACATAAAGAGCAAAGTAATACAAACCAAAATAGAGAGAACATTTTACATTTTGTGGTATAAGCTTAATTCCATAGGAGCCATACTTCACTACTGCAGTTCTCAACAAATTCAAAAATATTCCAATATGTACATCCTACGTATTTCCATTGTTTTAAGATTACAAATGTCATTTTTTAAAAATTTTATCACGAGCATCTTCTGACTTATGGCCATCCACATGGTTTCATCTACGTTTTTAAAAAAGGGGAAATCATTTTGATATCAGAAGTTACTGAAGTCACTCATGGACTAGAGTCCTGGAAACAAAAGAAACCCAATACGAAGGAAGAGGAAGTCTCTAACTCTGCACTGAATGACTGTATGTGCAGGAACATCCATATAAAGCAGTGGTTCCCAACCTTTTTTGGCAACAGTTTTTTGTGGAAGACAATTTGTCCATGGAATGGGGGCGTGGGGGTGGGGAGCATGCAAACTAGATCCCTTGCATGTGCAGTTTACATTCTGGCAGAGTTGCCAGAAGAAAAGAACAGCTAAGAAATCAGGGTCGACTTGGGAGTAAAGCCACAGGTGGAAGGCAAATGGCCCCTCCCATAGGAAGTAAAAGAGGAGCGATAGGGGAATGGGCTTTTGCAAGAAACAATTCATTCCTTCGTAAGTTTGTTCGTTTCAGGAGTTTGAAGATCTGTCCATGTATCTCAGAGACTCTGTGCCAAGTCTTTCCTTGCACAGCCCTGCGTTTGGAAAATATTTACATGGCAGCTTTCCAAGCTAGATAAGGTCTATGGTCATAACTTCACCTTTGAAGGACTGTTTACCAGGCCTTTGCTGAATGTGAATGAGAGGAATTCACATTCGTTTAATAAAAGAGGTTTTGTCAGGACCAGGAATCTGCTTTGTGCTTTTGGGGGAAGCCTAGGTCAGAACACTAACAGGCCACAGACTGGTACTGGTCCGTAGACCAGGGGTTGGGTACCGCTGATATAAAACTTTCTGATGTCATGGAATACCTAGCTTGGTATCTTTAAAGATCACATTAACACAGTCTCTTGCAGAATGTATATCAGCAGGAGCAATTCTTTCTTTCTCTGAATTCTCCTTTCCCCCCTTTTTGTCACTTCCCTTTCTCTCACTTTTCCTGTTAGTCCCTTGTTTGTCTCTCAAAGCAACCTCTTCCTTAGCAATGACAAATGACTTTCACCAAATCATTTCAACCGATCGCTTGCAAAGGGCATATAAAAGCAGGCTTTCTGCCAGTCGTCTGCATTGTATGTTGAAGAAGACAGCTGTGACTCAAAAAGCAAAGCATAGAGTAACTTGTAGCATCAGAACAAAAGAGTCCCTTTTGGTTTACTAGCTGAATACTATAGGCTGCTCCTTCAAATAAAGCTGGATAGATGTCTCTGCTAAAAATAATGTAATGCTGCTCAGCAGAGAAGTTGAAGAGGGAGCTACATTTCCATATCTAAGAATCATTTCAGTTAAACGGGATGAAGAACTTGGTTGAACCTGGTTTTTTGGAAAAACATGATATTTGAGGTTAGTCAACACCACACATCAAACTAAGTTAACATGGTTGGGTATGTTACATAAAACCAATGATGGCTTTAACCAGACAGAATAGCATTAGCATTTAGGCTTATATGCCGCCACATACCTTTCTACAGCACTCTCTTTACAATATCAACATATTTTCCTCAATAACCTGGGACCTCATTTTATTGGCCTCAGAAGGCTAGAAGGATGAGCCACCATCAGGATCAAACGCCAGGCTGTGGACGGAGTTTTCCTGCAATACTGCACTTTAACTGTTGAGCCACCAGGGCTCCTCCAATGCCAAAGACTCTGCAGAATGAAGAAGAAAAAATATGTAGAACATCTATAATGTTTTAGTGGAGACCAAAGGCCAAGCATGGCTCCATTTAAGGGGACCAGCATATGTACTTTCTAATGCAAAACTCTGAGTTAATGGTTGAGTTCATGAAATTTACTCCCTCTTGCATCTTTCCTTTCTCCACCTGGCTGATTACTTGGCCCCAGCATGAATGCTATTGTACTGGCAGCATCTTCCCTTCTCCTTTTTTCGTAGCTGCCCCACTCTGCCCATCCTCTTACAAGTTTCCAAAACTTCTTCTATCCAAACCACAAAGATAGTAGCGAGCCAGTGTGTCAAACATTTAGAGGTAGTCCTCAACTAGCAACCACAATTGAACACAGAACATAGAATAATAGAGTTGGAAGGGATCTTGGAAGTCTTCTAGTCTGATCTCCTGCTCAAGCAGGAGACCCTATAGCTATATACCTATAATTATATACCTATAATTGGATATATAAAGCAATAGCGACAGCACTTAGACTTATATACTGCTTCATTGTGCTTTGCAGCCCTCTCTAAGCGGGTTACAGACTCAGCATGTTGCCCCCAACAATCTGGGTCCTCATTTTACTGAACTCCGAAGGATGGAAAGCTGAGTCAACCTTGAGCCTGGTGAGAATTGAATTGCCAAACTGCTGGCAGCCGGCAGTTCAGCAGAAGTAGCCTGCAGTACTGCATTCTAACCACCGCGCCACCATGGCTCATAATATAATATAATAATATATAATTATATAGTATAGCAACTGATTTATAATAACAGCTATAGCATTTATATATAAGGGGGAATACCCAGCTGTTCAGCAGTTTGATTCTTACCAGGCTCAAGGTTGACTTAGCCTTCTATCCTTCTGAGGTGGGTAAAATGAGGACCCAAATTGTTGGGGACAATATGCTGACTCTGTAAATCATTTAGAGAGGGTTATAAAGCACTGTGCAATGGTATATAAGTCTAAGTGTTATTATACCCAAGTGATATGTCAGTTTGGGTGGGGCTAGCTGAATGTATTGTTTGAACCCAGCCAAATTTATGCTTTCCTCACTCCTTCACCCACATTTTTTTTTTAATTCAGTGACAAACCGTGGGAAATGTGCATGAACCAATGCACTAAGTGGGGATCCAGTGACATTCTTAATAAATAGAAATGTTTATGGATTGTACTTTGGTGTTTTGTTTGGAACTGCCTCCATTTCCTTACGAAAAAGCTGGAAGGGAACATCCCAGAGAATCTAGTTAGAGAAACGGGGGAGACCTTCAGCAGTTCTTAACTATGCCTACCCCACAGCTTCTTGATGGAAAGACCAGCCCCAGCAACAGTTTTATGAGAGCATTAAAACGTCCCTTAAATTTTTTTGCTAACAAGCCACTTCATCTTATATATTCAGAGCCAAAAATCAGAGATTGGGTTAACCAACCCACAAAGCAGTCCATTCACAGTTGGAAGCTTCTAAGCAGTGGAAGCTTAGGCAGAAAGCACTCTTGTGAGTGAATGAAAAAAAAAAACTATTCTGTGAAACTCAAGGCTTTATAATAATAAGTTGTGCCTGGTGAGCTTCTATGTTTGGAGTGCAGCTCACTCGGGAGTCTTTCCCCCCCCCCAGGTTAGTTTTCTAAACTACTTCTCAGAATTCCTTTCACAAGTTGTCCTTTGTGGAAAATGTGAGGGCTAGGGTACACCTGAGAACTTTGGTTAAACTTATTTGAACTTGCTTTTAATTTGTATGGATTTCTTTTCCAAGTAGGCTAATCCCTAACCCACATTAGTTAAGAATGCTGGTAGGGACAAAAATTGGTGGCAACTATACAGTGATTGTATGGATCTTTAAGGTGAAGTGAATGGGAATAGATTTATAGACACACACACACACACACACACAACCTGGTTAGACAACCATGGAGAAACTCTATCTATGTGGTTGTTAACAGTTGCAAATGACCTGATGGCACATAATCCATCATAATCAAAAGTGGTTTATTCCTAGAAACTAAGTTATGACATTTGCTGCTATCTGATATGATGAACACTAGTTTAGATGGTGTCTGGGTAAATTTATGGAGAATTGGACTACATGATAATATAAAAAAAGACATCAATGACATGAAATCCACCTATTATTTCCTGAATCAAAACCAACACACTTTATAATCAGTGGAACAGCTTGCCTCCAGAAGTTGTGAATGCCCCAACACTGGAAGTCTTTAAGAAGATGTTGGATAGCCATTTGCCTGAAACGGTATAGGGTTTCCTGCCTAGGCAGGGGGTTGGACTAGAAGACCTCCAAGGTCCCTTCCAACTCTACTATTGTATTGTATTGTATTGTATAAACTAAGTCTTAACTTAGTTTGTTTAGAATTCAGGGGTGTCAAATAGGCGGCCTGGGGGCTGGATGTGTTATGCGCAGGCGCCACCCAGTTCCGTGAAGGGGAAAAACATCACAAAAGGTCATGTCGCAGCAATGTGATGTGGTGAGTTTGACACCCTATGGTTTAGATAGTTAGGTCTGCAGTGAAGTTACTACTTTGGTACAGTTATAATGCTCCATTAGACCAAGCTTCTAAACTTGTTAACAAATGCCCAAATAAGGCTTAAACATCTTAGCACTCAGAGTTATAGTTTTTTTTTTTTCTGGCTAAGTTTCCCATAAGAATTTATAAGTTTGCAGATACTAGTTTCACTGCTGTCTCTTGTTTTAATATTCAAAGTTTATTTGCAAGGTAAGGTTATCGGAGGCAGCACTGATGGTTCTTTTATTAACAACCCTGCACCAAAAATGTTCTGCCCTTCTATCTACCATCACTCCTTTTTTTAGGTTTAAAAATGAATTTGACATTTTAGAAACTGTAAGATCTTGATTTAACTGCAAGGTAAGACTTTGGCTACACACGAGCATCTTTTCAAATGTAATTAATTTTTTTCCCCTGACATTTTTCTCATCGTAAGGTAAATTTGTTTGTTGCGCTTAACCTTTAAGAATGATATCTGCTTCCTCAGGAGTCATGCAGTGGTCAAAAGCACCAGGATACAGCTTGTGAACTCTCTGCCTGCTTAGTTCTTTGGAAATGAATAGAGCATTTCTTCCTAGTCCTGCATTGTTCATCATCATTGCCCTTTCTGGAAACTAATTCTGGAGCAAAGGGTAGTTGTCTGCTTATTCATCCCAGGGAAAGAGAGCTCATCTATAGCTGAGCTGATTTTGGTGGCCGTCTTTTCACAGCCACCATTTTATTTTTCTAGAGACCTTTTTTTAGGTTTAAAAATGAATTTGACATTTTAGAAACTGTAAGATCTTGATTTAACTGCAAGGTAAGACTTTGGCTACACACGAGCATCTTTTCAAATGTAATTAATTTTTTTCCCCTGACATTTTTCTCATCGTAAGGTAAATTTGTTTGTTGCGCTTAACCTTTAAGAATGATATCTGCTTCCTCAGGAGTCATGCAGTGGTCAAAAGCACCAGGATACAGCTTGTGAACTCTCTGCCTGCTTAGTTCTTTGGAAATGAATAGAGCATTTCTTCCTAGTCCTGCATTGTTCATCATCATTGCCCTTTCTGGAAACTAATTCTGGAGCAAAGGGTAGTTGTCTGCTTATTCATCCCAGGGAAAGAGAGCTCATCTATAGCTGAGCTGATTTTGGTGGCCGTCTTTTCACAGCCACCATTTTATTTTTCTAGAGACCTTGGGCAGGCTTGATGCTGTCCAGAGAAAAGAAAAGAAAATATCCGCCATCAAAAAGAATAGGATTCCTCACTGTGGAATCACATCTTTTGAGTAAGACAAAAGTAAATAAGTGGCTATATGTGAAAGCTGTGTATAGTAGTGCATAATACATAGAAGTTGTTCTCATTCCAATAACTTCACCTACAGTCACCTATGCAGTGGTCCTAGAGCAGTGATCGCAAACCTTTTTGGCACCGAGTGTTCATGCAGAAACATCACATGTGCGCATGTGCACTCATCAGGCAGCACTCTGGGAAAGCTGAACTTCTGGGTTCTAGCTCATATGCGCACCTGAAAATCAGCTGACTGGCATACATGCGCAGGCCAGTTTTCGACACTGCCGCACATGCAAAGGGATGGTACTCTGGAAAAGCTGAACTTCCGAGTTCTGGGTTCTAGCACGTAAGCGCACCTGACAATTAGCTGGATGGCATGCATGCGCACACCGGTTTTCCCACTACCTTGCGCACAAAGGACAGCTGATTGTTGCACACTCATGCATGCCAGAAACCCAGAAGACAAAGAGGCAAGATCACAAGTGCCAGGCAACATGGCTTTGCGTGCCACTTTGGCCAGGTGTGCTATAGGTTTGCCATCACGGTCCTAGAGGGTTCAATCATTCTGGTGCCTGGAGATTGTTGTGGTCTGAAGACAGAGGGACAAGTTCAGGCTGAATCCCCCAAGATGGAAAGGCAAGAGGTTTAGAAAGCCCTCTGATAGGGTAAAGAGATTTACCCTATTTGATTCCGGACAGAGTTATTCTGCCCTGTGTAGAAATGGTTTGTAACCTTGGAATACTCCTGAACTCACAGCAGGTGACAACCATGACTAGGTGCAGATAATATAGCAGTTATGATTTTCTGGGATTGGGAAGCTTTGCTCTTCATTCATACTTAGCCACTTCTCATTTGAACTACTGAACAGTTCTCTACATGAGGCTGCCCTTGTAGACTATCCAGAAGCTTCATCTGGGCCAGAATGGTTATGGGTGGAACCTCAAGGATTTCCCTCTGCTTCAAGTGCTACATCAATTTCTAGTTTCCTTCTGGGTAAAATTCAAGGTGCTGGTTGTCACTCTTAAAGACTACATGACTTAGGACCTGAATAACTATAGGATGACTTCTTATAGTGGCTTCTACATGTTCAATAAAATCTGAAGGGCTATCTATCTGAAGGTCATTCTTCAGGGATCATGGAGACAAATCTTTCCAATTATGGCCCCAGATCACTAGAACAGCCTTTCCCTGGGATTAAGCTATCTGCACCAGTGGTGAAATTCAAATTTCTTTTACTACCGGTTCTGGGGGGTACGGCTTGGTGGGTGTGGCAGGGGAAGGATACTGCAAAATTGCCATTCCCATCCCACTCTGGGGCCAGCCAGAGGTGGTAATTTCTGGTTCTCTGAACTACTCAAAATTTCCGCTACCTGTCAGAACTTGCTGAATTTCACCCCTGACCTGCACCTTGTTAATTTTTCCAAAGGCCATTAAAACTTAGCTATTCCAGAAAGCATTGGGAATGTATTTATTATGAATGGGGCTCTCCCGTTATAGATGTATATCCTGTTGGCCATTTCTTGCAGTTGTAGTTCATTTTTATTGTTTATTGTTTTTAATTTTCTTTTGTACAGAACTGCATAAGCTGCTCAGAGACCTATTAGTTTGAGACAGTATATAAAGTGCAGCAAATTGTTAACTAACTAAGTAAATAAAACCCAGAAAGAAGCAATTTCAGTGCATGACAATGGTTATCAGGAATGAAGACCAAGGTCTAGAGTTGGGTTTTACCCATTGACAGGTTTTTCCCATTGGCCATTGATTTTACACATTGGTGTTGGTCAATGGGCAACTATGTACTTTGACAGAGGAAACACTGTACTTAAGTAACACCATCATTTACTACAATGGTCAACAATGGTCAAGAAAAAAGTGATCTTTTCACAAAGCACTGGGATGGATATTGACACATGACTAATGAGTATGGATGAATAAAGTAATTCTCACAATCAACTTAAATGAATCTTGTAAACAGGAAGACTAGCCAAGGGAAGATTTATCACAACCAAATTATGTGTTGGCATCTTGCTGAAGCCAAACAATATGTTAATCCTGGGCTGACTGAAGTAATGGGGAAAAAACCATGAGGTCCAGCTGGATCTTTTTTTTTCAAATACCTGTAGTAAAAGTTTGAGAATTACTTGTATTCAGAGCCACAAATGAAACAAAATTCCAGATAATCTTTCTGGACATGTTTGCAGAATTGTTTTTAGAATTTTGTTTTCAAAATAAAGGGCTAGAAATCAGCAGGTTCAACAGGAACATTGTGATAGGGAAGTTACCTCTTTTACACAAGGTAGAAAGGATCACTTCTTTGGTGTAATAGTGCAGTTAGTGTCTCAATTCATGAGCTAGGAAGTCCTTTGTGTAGATTCATTTGAGTCATTTGAACTAGAGTAATTTTAGGGAAATATCTATTCTCTCAATTTCAACAGAACCCCCAAAACTCCAGAGTTAAATACTATGTCACAAAATCTGCAACCTCAAAGATTCACAACTTGAAGATTTTATGACATAGTATTTAACTTTGAAGCCTAATGAAGTCTATATATCCATTCTGTTCGCCATTTTAATATTTACTGAACTTTGAGTAGTAAGAATAACCTGGATGAGGTACCTGTTTTTCTCTCTTGACTAAATGGAAGCCACATTGCTCAGTGAATTTTAAGTTACATAAAGATCTAGTCTTTCAAAATTAGGAATCTTGTTTCCCATTCACCCTACTAGGTTATTTTTGATACTGTGTGTCAAGTTCCTTAAACAATAAAGTGTGATATTCGTTCCTTCATTTAATGTATATGACTACCAACCTCGCAGATGTGACTCTGGGTGGCTAACAACACCTTAAAAACAATGCAAACAAAATGAAAACCAAACACTCAATATTAAAAAAGCATAAAAACCTACAATGGTCACTAAAAACAACTCCAATAAGCACTTCCCAGAACATCTCAAAATGTTATAAACAATGATTATATTGTTATTATGAAGCATATTCAATTCACACCACTTCCTTAATAATCATCCCTATAAAGTACCAACATCTACATTACTTGTGAGACGAAAATCCTCTTTCTTTCTAGGTATATCTATTGCCTTCTTACTGGATGTTTTCACCAACTCAGTCCAAGTGCTTCTTTCAAAGAAAGGGGAAATGGTCTCCTTTTTACTGGATCACATGTCTACTACAATTTCAAAGCACCCTGAAAAAGGTTGATTTATTTTTTATTGAATTGATTTCATAAAATAATTATTTTGTACAATAAAGTATCAGTGCACTGGAAAAAAAGTTTGGGTCATTTCTTATTTTCTTTTTCTGGTAGCTGGCATACGCTATCTATAAGGAACAGGAAACAATTACGTTGTACATGATTTGCTAAGGAATGGCATTTTGCTATTATTTACAGCAGCATAACACTAGAGAAATAATTTGAAAAAAGTCCAAGTGGGATGCGAAGATAGGGCTGTCCGCAGCTCTTTAAAGCAGCCATGTCTTTTTACATGTCTTCTACAACATTAACCCGGGAGAAGGGGTAGGCAGAGCGATGAACCTGCTTTTTAAACAATAAATTTAAATAATTGCACATATTTCATAATTATGGGCTCCTGTATGGTTCAACCACCCTTTTTGGAATTAAATCTGAACCATTGCACAACTATTAATGGCATTATTTTTAAAGCCCTCGATGTTGGGGGTTAAATTTGTGAATTTGTCTATTATACTCCTGTAAGATGACTGGAAGAGTCACTTGTATGAGTTAGGAGGCCATGTACCGGTATATCTAATCAATCAATCAATCATTCTGTAAACATGCATCTATGAGATTTACTTTAGTTCTTCCTTTGGTTGTTTAAATATCATCTTGCTCATTTGATATTGCATTTATTTATTTATTTTGGTTGCTTTTTTCCAGTTAAATCATATTAGGTCGAGGGGTAGGCAACCAGTGTTTCATGGCATCATATGGCCCCCAAGCCTCCATCTGGAATTTCCTGGAGCCTCCTTGACGCTAAATCACCTTTCAATTGGATAGTTAAAATTTGTTTTATGAAAGGTGCTCTTGAAGATTATCCCAAAGCTTAAACTGGTTCAGCATGCAGCAGTGCAGATATAACATCTTCCCACATCTTAGCATCACACATTGCACCTATCCACAGAAAACATTTATTCTCTCAAATATAAAGTCATACAGCCATTGTTTCTTCTTTTTCTGGCTTTTTTTCTTGCACACATCTACAAATACATATTTTCATACAAGCAAGCGCCATTCTCCCTTTTTTTTTGAATTGCTGTTCTTCCCATCATAACTATGATTTCAGTGAGCTGTGATCTGGTTTTTGCAGCATAATTTATAGCAGGGCAATGATGCTTAGGAAAAGTAATCCCTGCATATCATTCTGCCTGCAAAGGCACATGCCTGTCAACTTTATGGAATAAGATACACTTGTGGGAGTGCAGTTTTGAGGAGAATATGGCAGAAATAAAATCCAGCTTGGGCATCTGTGCCCTGAAAATTTATGAAGGTCACGTGCAAGCTGAAGGTTGCAGTTTGCCCATTGTGATGTTTAAAGCTCAAAGGACAGAGCGTTGTTCTTTTGGTCTTTCCATGTTTTACCTAGATGTTCTAATTTTAGGTACTGGAGTGTAGAAGGAGCCTCCTGTTCAGTTTTTCTAGGTTTCTCCCAACAGTTTGATTAGACCAAATTAAGGTTATAAAATCTTGAAGTGAAATCCACACCTTTTTCATGGTGGGATAGACATCAGCTGGCAGGAAAAAAAATCGGATTAATTTTTGGAATGTGAAAAATAGCTCTTGACTTTTTATTCCCCCCCCCTCAAGATAGTGCAAGACTCTCATTTCCAATTCTACCTGAATAATTATTGCTCCATTCAGTTGTTAAATCCATTCGGTATGAGTATTCTAGATAAGTTTATGTTCACCATTGCTCAAATGGAGCTTGCAGACAAATTCGTATATTCAATTAAATACATACTGGTTTTCATATTTTACCAGGGTTTGTTTTGTGTCACAGTCAACATTCTTACAATTTTATCCACAAAACCTTTTTCTTTCATGTAGACATTTATGTTGAATGCCAACTTGTCAATGGAAGAAGTTTATCATTGGAGCCCCACCAGCAAGAGCAGAAATTATATGGAACACTCACCATTGATTAATTTGTAAGTAGGGTTGATGTGATTGTGTATGGTCACACGATCATTCCAAGAAGTATTGCAATAGTTAAGCAGAGGCCAAAAGGGGCACAGTAGTCAAGTGGTTAAGATGCTGGGCTGTCAACCAGAAGGTTTGTAGTTCTAGACCTACAGTAAGTACCCTGCCACAGGATAAGCTTCCGTTCTTGCTCTAGATCCAAGTAGTTTGAAAGCATACAAATGGGAATAGATAAATAGGTACCAGTTTGGTGGGAAAGTAATAACGTTCTGCACATTTCAGCATACAGTCATGCTGGCCACATATCCATGGAGTCTGGCTCTCCCAGCTAAGAAACAGAGATGAGCACCACTCCCTAGAGTTAGACTCGATTAGAGATTGAAAACAGGTACCTTTTAAAGAGAATTAGTGAGCTGCTTTTGCTCTGAAAAGAAAAGGCCAATACTCCAGCTCATTATATGTGTTTTTTTTAAAGTAAAATCTCCCTCTGCTTCCAAGTAAACTAGCAAACCCATGTCCAGACATTTTATTGAAAATTTGGACATCACTTTGCTGAAATGGAAAGCTGCTGTCTCAAGTGGACTGCAAAGCAGATCTGATTTATGCAGATGCCTAAAAAGACTTGGTTATTATACAATATAAGATGAATGAACTACTCCATTGGTTGCCTATAGGATGTATGCATTCCACACATTAAAATAAAACAAATAACACAAAAGCATGTAAAAACAAAAGACAAGGGGGATACAGCACAATTTGAATACATGCTGTACAATTACTAGGAGATGTTCTTGTTTCGGTAAATTTAAAGGAACATTTTTTTGTGTTTCCCTGATAAGCTGCTGATTCTGTCTATTTTTCTGCTGAGTTGATCTCCACAATCAGTAATGTTTGTAGGAGGGCAGGGCAAATATGAACAGTTGAAAACAGATGGCAAGAGTTACAACTTCCATATTCCCAGTTGTGGCTCTAGTATTTAGAAGAGAGCATCTGTTCCTTTTCCATGTTGTTCTTTTTTCCCCTTTGACTCAGAGGTGTTAAAAATGCGTAAGTTACTGTTTTATTCGTTTTAGCTGTTTACTGACTTTAATGGCTTATATATTCAAAGCAATGTACAATCTTTATCCAATTGGCAAAGGATTCAAAACAAAGATGTTTGAGTTTTTGAGGCAAAACCTTGGAAGATAGGATTCAGTATGTATCTGGATGAAAAAAAATGGAAAATACATTCTATTCAATAGTAAGTTCAAAATCCAGCTTCTGCAACTGTTTTGGCATTATGTCTATACTTTCAATTTCTCAGTTTCATAGGTTTCACTGCACTGCAAACTGGAGAAATGTATGTTGACATCTGCCATATTCTGTCGTGTTCCTCTGTGAAACGCCACAAACAGCTTTAGTCTTAAATTTACCTGTCTCATAGGTCATCTTAAGAATTTCTGACTATTGTGTATGCAGGACTAGAAAAACACAGAATTTATAGATATTCTGTAACACCAATCCTTTATTATACTCTTAGTTATGAACGTAGTTATGGTTAAAATAGTTTTAAAGCACCCCTCATTCAAAGATAGCAGGGAGGTATACAATCTGAAAAGCATAACTCATCATTTTAAAAAATAATTAAACAAAAAAAAAGAATGCACTTATACAGCAATTTAAAATACAGTAAAACATAAGAGGACAAATTAAAGTGTCATAGCAAGCACAAGAGTGTAACCTGATGTTAATTTAATCAGGTCTTAGTTTTATAGAAAGGGATTTCTCCAATTATGGCATAAGAGGATATGAGTCTCCTTTGATCACAGCTTACCCTTAATGACTGGGTTTGTAAGCATTTCCTGGTATTTATTACTCGAGGGGATAACCTCCTTCTCCCTAAAGCTATGACAAGTTTCTCTTTTAGACCAGGGTTTCTCACTGTCGGCAACTTTAAGAAGAGTGGACTTCAATTCCCAGAAATCTCCAGCCAGCATGTTGTTGGAAGCAGAGTTCTGGCATGTTGACAGTGGAATTCTGGGAGTTGAAGTCCAGACTTCTTTAAGTTACCAAGGGTGGGAAGCACTGCTTTGGATCTTAACTTTTGTCTGACTCAGCTGCTTCTGGAAAATGATCTCACACATAACAATTTTTCAGTAAGGAGAAGTGACGTGAGGCTTGAGATCCCACAATAAATGACGAATGGATGATATGGACAGATTCCTGGTATGTTTTTAAATTCGTGCCCTTTCATCTCCAGATTCTGATCTGACAAATTTGGAGAGGAATGAGAAATTTCTTAAAGCTGATTGTTGAGGAGTTGGGGGCTGGGGGTGAATGGCAAAAACCATTTAGTCTGATGAAATGCTCACCACACAGATTGCAGATTTCCCTATACAGATAATCCTCAAGTTATAACCACAATTAAGCCCCAAATTTATGTTGCTAAGTGAAACATTTGTTAAGTGAGTTTGCCCCCATTTTCCGACTTTTCTTGCCATAGTTGTTAAAGTGAATCATTGCAGTTAAGTTAGTAACAAGGTTGTTAAGTGTTGACTTTGCTTGTCAGAAGGTTGCAAAAGGTGATCACACGACCCCGGGACACTGCAACCGTCATAAATATGAACCAATTACCAAGCATCTGGATTTTGATCATGTAATAGTGGGGATGTTGCCCCGGTAGCAAGTGTGAAAAACTGTCATAAGTCACTTTTTTCAGTGATGTTATAACTTTTGTCACTAAACAAATGCTTCTAAATCAAGGACTACTTGCAGTGGTGGGATTCAAATAATTTAACAACTGGTTCTCTGCCTGAATGACCAGCTGGGTAGGTGTGGCTTGGTGGTCATGTGACTGTGTAGGCAGGGCCAACTCAATGTCACTCAGGTCGATGGGCACTTCATCTTAGCTGTTACAATGTAATAAGGGTTAACCAGAGAGGCAGTTTCTGTAAACAGGGCAATAAAGATTAGGATAGAAACAACACCATCTTGCCTTCCTTACAGGATTATCCCTGTAAAGTGGAAAAAAACAAAATAAGATTTCTTCCAACAACCAGTTCTCGGAACTGCTTAGAAAGTTAACAACCGGTTCTCGCGAATAGGTGCGAACTGGCTGAATCCCACCACTGAGTCTACCTGTAAAGATATGAATGGCATCTCTCTTGGTGGAGAAACTCTGAAACTGATGTTGAGCTTCCCTGAGAAATTTTTATGGTTTTAGGAGACCTGTGCTGAAACAGCACAAGTTTTTCTTTGATTAAGTTTGCTTCGTGACATGATTGGATGGATTTGGAATAATTTAAGTGATGCTGAGGGACCTGAAGTAGAAGGATGATTTGAGCTCTTTGATCCCACCAACATATCAAAATGGGTTTTTAAAATATTGTATTGGCTTAGTTGGGTGGCCTAGAAGGCAAGGTCCTGTGCTTCCAGTCACTGAATTGTACAGGGAGTCCTCAACTTACAACAATTCGTTTAGTGACCGTTCAAAGTTATAAGGGCACTGAAAAAGGTGTCTTATGACTGTTTTTCACAGTTATGAACTTTGCAGCAAATCCCCATGATCATGTGATCAAAATTCAGATGCTTGGCAACTGGTTCATATTTATGACCGTTGCTGTGTCCCAAGGTCACGTTTTTGTGACCTTCTGACAAGCAAAGTCAATAGGGAAGCCAGATTCACTTAACAGCTGGATTCCTAACTTATCAATTGCAGTGATTCACTTAATGACTGTGTCAAGAAAGGTCGTAAAATGGGGCAAAACTAAGTTAATGTCTCCTTGAACAACAAAATTTTTGGAAGCAGTTATTGGTTGTAGGTTAAGGGCTACCAGTATTTTTGGTGGATCTCAGTTCTGTGTGGGACTCCTGGGACAATTGATACTTTTATCCTATAACAGAGAGTCAGTTTTTCCCCCATTAATAAGCCAACATCGAGGCCTGAAGTTAGGCCTCAGGCCAAGTTCTCCAAAGGGAAGTTCTCTGTGGGATCTGCCTGGCCTCACATCAGGCAGTGTGAGATGGTTTTTGGGCCCCACAATTAAACAACGTGGGACCGAATGCGGCCTTCTCTGTGCTGGAATAGCATCCCCAATGCAGGAATTTGTTCGGCCTCCACCACACTCGCCTTCAAGCAAACTTTAAAAATGCACGTCTCTTCCCTGAGGCCATGAGGTAAAATTGTGATCTTCCCCCCATTTGTTTTCTTGGGACAATCGTGTGTATATCATAGGTCAGTCCCAGAGACACAAACTGAATTATGTGTAATTATGTATATATATATATATATATTACAACAACAATAATATAAGTTATATTATATGTAATGGCATAGAAATTGCCTTAAAGGTTTGAATTGGCTGCCATGTTTCCTTACTCATTTGACTGTGATCTTTCAGCATTCTTAAATTTAATGACATTTTCTTAAGGGGAAGGGGAATTAATAAAGTGTATTGTAATTGGCCTGTGGGGACATGGTACACTCTGTGTGTGTGCGTGTGTATGTGGATTTATTTATTTATTTATTTACCCATTATAATTACTATTTACATAGTATAAATTATAATATAAATATTGTAAATTAATATAATGATATAAAACACGTACATCTTTTTCTGTTTTAAATGATTTTTATTTATTTTATTATTTAGCATATGGCGTAATATTTTTTGTACGTATGTTTCACTCTAAATTTAAAACACGGTAATATATAAACGTTACAAGATGTATATTCTGATACCAATGTCTAGGTCATCTAACCATGAAGTACATTATCCTTTAGCGGAAAAATAAATCAGATACTGAACTGCTTATATGCCTTCAGCTTACAGCCACTCATGATGTGATCTAGAATTTGGCATGGGACCCCCACAGTCACACTGAGGGGAGGATGCTGTAACCATTTATATAGTGAATCCCGGAAGATGCCTTGTGAGGTGCAAATCTTATTGTCCATTGTTGGTGAAGTAGTTCAAAACCTGGCACCTTTTCATAGGATTATCTATCTGTCTTCCTGTGTCTGGGCGTTCAGCGTTTAATTTTGTAAAACTGCATCAGTGGTGGGTTGCAGGTGGTACGCCCCGGAGCCAGCCTGGAGCACCGGATACCGTTCTGGTATGGGGCTCCGGAGGGCCCAGCTGCCCGCCTGCGCACCTTACCGTGTTTTAAAGCTGTCAGAACTTCCGCACACACACATGGCGCATACAGCGATTGTGCGATACTCCGCTGAGCAGCTGGAGCATCGCAGAGGCTTGTGGAAGCATCATTTCCAGTGACAACACTAGCGCGTACCGGTTGGAACAGAATACGGAACCCACCACTGAAGTGCATGAATTGTTTTTTGAGTTGGGCAGCGTAGAAATTTAATAAACAAACAAACAAACAAATTTCAGAGTTGATAAGCTTAGGTATCTAACAAACAAACAAACAAACAAACACAAATGAGTTTTACTAGGGCACCGGGCAGGGATTTCCTAAAGAATTCACTACCTATCTGTAAATCGGGTATGGTAGGAGCTTGGTTCCAAGTGATTGTTAGAACTCAGAGGTTTTTCAAGATAAAGGTAAGAATGTGTTTGATATTTGTGTCATGGTTCCAAAAAGCATCCAAAAGTAAATCAGAGTTCAAGGCAAAGTATTGCTCAAAGTTCCAATTTATTAAGAAAGCCATGTTGGCACATCTGGGAAAAAACCCAATCTGAAAGCTTTCCGGTTTTCCCCACCCAGTTGAAAGTTCAAGATCTTGCCCCCACACACAAGCCCATCACATGGTCCAATTTTCCACTGCCATACTGGCAGCTTCCACCCATCCAGTTCCAGTCAGGTGCAGAGGTGCAAAGACAAAGGATGACCTTGGCTTTCTAGAAAGAATTTTGCTATGGCTACATAGCATCTAGCTCCATACAATCCCCCCTCCCATTTTCCCTCAATAGAAAATGCATACTAGAATAATAGAAAGTGTGGCAGGCCAAAGATCCAAAAGGAAAGATGGCTGCAGGCCTGACAATTTGTGGGTTACAAAGGTTGTTTTTCCCCCTTCATGGGACGCTATATTCAGATGTCATGATGCATTCATATGTGGGAAGGTGAGCAGCCAGCATTTTTTAATGTAAACGATTTGTAAAAAAAGAATGTGAATGGCTTAAAAGTGGGCAAAAAATGTGAAAGTGACCACTATATTGCCTCAAAATAGTAGCTTGCCCCTAAAAATTGACACACCCACATGCCTGGGAATTTTGACACTATGGTAGAGTGACTGAAACAAAGGGAGCTGATAGGAGCAAGTGGAAAGAGGAAGTAAGGTAAAAGCATAGAAGGCCTGGGGCTCTCTAGACAAAAGATCTCAAGAGAATTTCAGGATGGAGCTTTTTTTTCAATAAACCTAGTGCAGCACACCTGCCTCTAGTCATTTCATCATGACACAAGTAGAAACTGAATACCCTCTGGTCTAATGGATCAGACTAAAATGTTCTTGGATTTACACCTCCCCCACTTATTCTGCATTTTATCCTTATGCAATCACTGGTTCAAATGAGGCTTCCTATGCCCCGAGTAACAAATATTTCCCAGTCCATAGAAATAAATTGTGGGGTATAAATTGCTTTTGAAGCAACAATCACCTGACAACTATTGTTACAGTTCTATAAGGAGTCAATAGAACCTATTCCCTTAATTCAGACTTCTGTAGCTCTGCCAAATATTTGTACCCCTTCTGAAACTTTGAAAGCACCATGATATTTGAAGAGCTAGAAACAACCTTAACAGAGCTATGTGGTGGGTGATCTCTCTTGAAAAGAGACTCCTCTCTTAAAAAGAAAACAAAAATGCTAAGGTTCATAATTGGCTAGTACATCAAGATTCATTAAGATTGTTTCATTGTTTTTGTTTTGATTTATCTGGCTATCTGCCAGGAAGAGCATTATGGAATTTCTGACTCAAACAACATCCTTATTTGTAGTCTGCATCTAATACAGTTTTATATAGCTGCACTATTAAATATGGATGAAAGAATATTTCATGTAAGAAG
The DNA here is from genome assembly GCF_964273705.1 of Natrix helvetica. Classification (NCBI taxonomy): domain Eukaryota; kingdom Metazoa; phylum Chordata; class Lepidosauria; order Squamata; family Natricidae; genus Natrix; species Natrix helvetica. The sequence goes on from NC_138552.1 coordinate 86,264,044, forward strand.
GGGCCTTCTTCAGAATAAAAGCTTAGTTCTCTTTGTGGCTGCATAGGGAAATAAAAGGGATCAGATAACATCAGCATCAACCAGTAAACTAGCTGATTCAGATAGGATTGGGTTTTGGCTAATTGTAGACAGGGTAATTGGACCGGGAGCTAAACAACAACATCTACTGTACTAGAGCACATATTTTGTACTCCTCTCATCTGCTTAAGTCCAGGTAAAATAAAACTCCACAAGGTCTTTTTTATTCTGCCTTTTATTTTTTTCATATACAACCAAGGCAACAAACATACTAATATGCCTTCTCCCCAAAATAGGTTTTGTTTCTTTTCTGCCGGTAAATCAATAAAAGATGCCTCATACAGGAGTTGACCTCTGGAGTCCATATCCGTGCAGTTTTCTTAATGGCATTATGCCCATGGTTTGTCATTTCCTTCTGGATTTTTTTTTTTTAAATCCCAATTTATTTGACAGCCATGGTATTTCCTAATGGTGTTCCATCCCAATGATAACCAGGATGATCTTGCTAGCATCTGTAACCAGTACTTAAAAATGAAAAGGCAAGTGGGGGAAATATAACTTTAAAGAATAATCGCTATTCTTTAAAAAAAATATGTGAGCAAAATAATTTAGGATTATGATTTAAATCAGGTGGGCATACCTGTATATGAGTTTGTACACATGCATGGGTTTGAGGAGCCCCCCCTTTTAGATTTTTATCTCACCTTCCCCCCCCCCCCCATATACAGCTCAAGGCAGTAAATATACCAATATTCCTTCCTCCTTTATTTCCCCCAAAATAAGCCTGTGAGGTCAGCTGGGCTGAGAGAGAGGGTCTGTCTCAAAGTCATCCAGCTGGCTTTCATGCCTATGGTAGGACTAGAGCTCACAGCCTCCTGGTTTCTAAGCCAGCCCTTTAACCACTATATCAAATTGGGTCTCGGTTTTTTTTCCAACGGTATATTTTATTATTTCTTTTAAAAAAAACAATTCCCGATTTTTCAACAATTTATGGATGAGGTACTGCTACTGGCATGAAGCTCAGGTAGATAAACTGATTATGAAACCAAACACATATTTTTGATATGTAGAAATAAAATACACATGGGGCTTCTAATCCTGCTTAACTAGCACATTAAACTAGTCTCTCTTTTTTTCAACCGTACTTTGTTACAAGAAAATTGAAATGTTAAGAAATGGGAGCACAAACCGCATGACCAAGAAAAAAAAAAAAAAGACGCAGGATTTTCTCCCCTGGAACTGCATATTGTAGAGAATCACGAGAAATTTGAAACATACTTTCTTGTATGGGTATTTTGGAATGCCATGAAAGAAGCAAATTTGGAGTCACCCTTTAAATCCTTAATTCTTGTTTCTAGCTTGATGAAGTTAAAAGTAAGAACATATGTGCAATGGCCCACTCGTGCTCCTATCCCATTTGAGAAAAGGCCCTCTTTCTCCTTCTAGTAGTCCGAGGGAAAAGTGACAGAATATACCTTTTTTTTTAAATGACAAAAACATTTGAGCTTGTTGGAAGAAATGTCCTTCTGGGTTTGGTTCCAAGTGGGGAAAAAGACACTGGAGACGTGGAGGCTACTTGGAAAGATGGTTTTAGTGGTGGATAGGACCACATGGCTTGAGTCCTGAACAGAAAAGGTGATCACATGCTTCAATGTTGGTGGAGAAGAAAAGGGGCAGAAGAGAAGCTGAGTCCCTGGTTTTATGCCCTCTCTGACCTTTGATCTTGTATTCTGATTGGTTGTCAGACTTCCATGGGGTAACTCTCTAGGCTGTGTTTTGAATCCAGGTGTGGTTGAGTTCTCAGATGCCATGTGGTGAGTTGGGTAAAGGGCCAATATTATCATGCCTTAATCCCATCTCCCTGGAGCTGAAGGGGAGAACTCTTTATTATGTGAAGGGACTGGCTTGGCCACCTTAATGGTCCATTGACAAAGTGGGTGGAGGCAGGAAGCTACAGGGAGCTATTCTCTCTTTATAAAACATGTTTCTTCCTTTTCACATCCAGAGAAATATTCTGCCTTTTCAATATTTCCTAGGATATTTCATTTTTCTGGGAGAGGGCTGGGTGATAACTTCTTACAAGCCAAAAGAGGGAAAGCATTTGCAGCCAAATGATAAAGTTAGCCTAGCTATAATTCCCTTTCCTATATTTTATGAACAGTGTACTCATTTAAAAGAACACACCACGTTTAATAGTGATTTCCCGCAAGTCCTTTAAAAGACATAAAATGATAAAAGTACCAATTTGTGCAGAGCTTTTTTGATTGGGGCGGGGGAGGGAATAATGTAAACAAATGTTGACCTGATAGCTGGAGTCATGATATATTTTTTTACTCAAACTGGCCTACTTCTAATCTTCATAATTCAAGGCCTCTAGGCTATGTCCAGTCTTTTGTGTAATGTATCAATGCAGACCAATAAAAAGAGACCCTTTCCTCTCACTTCCAAGGAGACTGAACGCCTCTGCATTATATGTGTCACATCCTTCTTTGCTTGCAATCATTGCTAACACACACACACAAACATGAATATGTATATGTAAATGTATATGTGTATGTCTCTGTGAGTGCATATGCATGTTTGTACATTTGCATGTACACAGACACATATACACATCATAGAACTACAGTATTGATTTTGCCTAGTTGTGTTCAGCAGTTGCATGAAATGCACACCAACTCACTGTTTGCAACTTTTAGGACAAAGCTGCCCTTTGCATGTCTATGCTGACCTTTGAACTGGCACATTTGCTTCAAGTACACATGCCAGATGGTAAAGAAAAGTGGTGGGTCATAGACCAGCCCTCCAGGGGTCAAGAGTCATGAAATCCTTCTCCACAAAAGCCAGCTTAAAAGCAACAATTTCAACAAATGCCTCTGAGCGACACTCTCGCAGTGTGAACGATAAAGAAAAGGAAAAGGGTGACTATTTTGCTGCTTTGGATTAAATGGGTATTTCATTGGACACTTTCATCAGGAAGCATTTCTCAATGTTCATAAGGAATGATGGACAGATGGGCTGACTATTTGAAAAGAAAATCTGTGGTAGGCAGGAAGCTGGAATGGAATGAATGGAGTTGAGCATTATAATTGGGATCTGGGATTTTAAGCCACACCTAGTCTCCCCTTGTACTGAAGACATTGTTCAGAAGGGGGTTGCCATGAAAAGATGAGCTGTGACATTAAATGAGAGGTCTTCTATCCTAAAGCTCTTGTGCTGCACAGCGGATGGTTAATGTTAATGGGCTTGAATGAAGGAAGCTCAGCAGTAATGAGGTGGGATATCTTTTTTTTTCCTTTTGGCACTATTGACTTACCTTTTCTCCCTCCCTCCCTGACCATAGCCTTAAAATTAGAAACATCCAAGTGTATTGGATGAAAGGCTGATCTAGAAGATAGGTTCTCTAGTCAAGCATTCAGGTATATATTGAAACCCACCAAGGTAGGTATGCTCCTATTCATGTTTCCATTCGTTAAGATGCAGAGACATGCTGCTTCTAACATGGGTGACATTTATTTATAAAATTCATAACAGCCACCTAACTCTAACAGAATCGGGGGGTGTACAAAACCAAAATTGCAATTCAGACGGTGTAACAAGAGTAACCTTGAGGAACTGGGGGAAGAGCCTCAACTAAGACAATGGTCAAACAAAAGAAATTTGAGGGTAATTGGAGTAAACATCTAAGTCTCTTGACCTTCCCTAGTTGTCTTGTAGACAAATGGAGAGAGGATACATTCAGGCTTGCAAGGTTCTGTCACTATAATCTTATAATAAAGGAAGTTTATTTTATTTCATAACTTTTGTTTCCTAGTTTAGTGTACTCCAAAGCTCCCATTCTGCCATTATTTAGAAGGGCCCTTGAGAACCTGGTTATTTAGTCAGGCCTTTGGTGAGGCAGAATGAAGACCTTTTTTCCTTCTTTCTTGTTCAGTCTGTTGTCTTTGTCATCTTTTACTTTTTTTAACTGGTTATGTTTGCATTTTCTTTGGTTTAGTTATTTGAGACATCCAGAGTCATTGAGAGCCAGGCAACATACAAATTTGATCAATAATTATTTCTAAAAGTACAGAAATGCAACTTTATTTAGCTATCTTACCATTGCCTATCTATAGCTATCCATTTTTAAATTTATTTTTAGTCAGGTATTACTGGAAAGCCAAAGCAAATGGCACTGACTCTTCAGCGCCTCGTGACCTACTGACCACAAGGGGGCAGTAGGGGGCAGATAGAGAGAAAGGAATTACTCTGTGCCTTTCTGTCTAGAATTTTGCCTGCTCTTTGTCTAAGAGGCTGCTAATCTGGAATCACACACACTGGGACAGAACACATGGTCTAGGACTCTTCCCTTGGTGTGATGTAGCTTGCTAGGTGCTAGGCTGTTGCCAATCCTTCTAGTCCATTACTGGTAAATACATCTCTTTTCTGTTATAGTTCTAAGAACTGTTCCACTAATCTTTGCTCAGGTCAGGTTCCTGCTTGTAGGAATGCTCAAATTATACACACTTCGACTTCCAACATTTATATCCACCTTAGTAACAACATTTCTACACACATTATCCACTTTCTTTTTATTGCTGCTTGGAATATAGAGAGTGGTAGTCCCTTGTTAGTGAATACAGCAGTAAGATCAAACTGTGTGGTATGTCATTCCAAGTTTCTTCTTCAACACAAATTGTATGGTGAAGTCCAGGCAAGAAATTGCATTAATGTGCCATTTAAAAAAAAGAATATTCAAAGAAGATCTCCAAAATCTACCTTGGATGTGTTGAAAGAAATGTCCTTCTGGGTTCAGCTCCAAGTGGGGAAAAGGCACTGGAGACATGGAGGCTGCTTGGAAAGATGGTTTTAATGGTGGACAGGACCACATGACTTGAGTCCTGAACAGAAAAGGTAATCACATGCTTCAATGTTGGTGGAGAAGAAGAGAAGGGCCGATGGAGGGGCTTGCAGGGCTTTTTATAAACTGTTCAGTCCCACCTCTCTGTTTCCTGTTCCTGTGTAAGAAAAGTATTCTGATTGGTTGTCAGACTCACATGGGCCCATGCAGGGGCAACTTTCTAGGCTGAGTCCAGGTTTGTTTGAATTCTCAGAGTTCTCAGATGCCATGTGGTCAGTTGAGTAAAGGCTTATATTATCATGCCTTCATTCCCATCTCCCTGGAGCTGAAGGGGAGAACTCTTTATTATGTAAAGGGACTGGCTTGGCCTTCTTAATGGCCCATTGACAAAGGGGGTGGAGGCAGGAAGCTACAGTGAGCTATTCTCAATTTAAAACATGTTTCTTCCTTTTCACATCCAGGGAAATATAATATTCTGCCTTATCAATATTTCCTAGGATATTTCATTTTTCTGGGAGAGGGCTGGGTGATAACTTCCTACAGATGAAACCCAACCTGTTTAAGCAGAGGGGTTTACAAGTTGAAAAGAGTGTATTCTACTCCTAAAATGTATTTATTTATTTATGAAATTTATATGCTATCTATCCCATTGTTGCAGTGCTTATAGGAGGCTTAGAAAATGAAAAAAGGTAAAGATGATGCAGGACGATTAAAATTAAGAAGATTAAATGAACTAAAAATCAAAGAGTATAGGCGACATAGAATTGGGGAATTTTTTCACTAGCCCATCAGCCACCGGCGTAGAGTCCCCTACTGGGAAACAAGGCCAGCTGGAAGACCAGAAGTGTGGAGGCCAGCGCCATTTCCAGCGGGAGAATATTCCAAAGGGTAGGGGCCCAGCTGAAATTCCTTAATTGATGGTCTCCACAATAAGCCGCTTCCGCTGGAGCAATTGGGAAGACTAATCTTGTTGTGGTGAGATGGCTTCTCTGATACCCTGAACCCATGCCTATCCTAAGGGGCTGCAAAGGTAATGACCAACACCTTGAAATTGAACTGGAAAGCAAACTGGCAACCAGTGCTGTTCACACAACAATGGAGTTACATGTGCCACCCGAGAGACCTCCAGAACTGTCTGCAGTGCTGCATTCTGTACCACTTGTAGTTTCCAAATATTCTACAAGTGTAGCCCCATGTAGAGCACATTGTAGTAATCCAACCAAGGGATGATGAGGGCATGCAAAACCTCACGATAAAATTAAATATTGATATGGAATAGAGGTCTTTCTCAAGTATCTTTCTTTCTTAAGATCTGTAGTAACCTCGCGTAGTCTTTCCCCTAATTTCTTCCCTACTCTGAGAAAACTATCATATCAAAATGGAAAATGGTTGAACCCTTCTTATTTAAAACTTGCAGTCTAAAGTCAAATAGTGTATCCAGAGATTTTTCAAAATAGCAATATCAATAGCACTTAGACTTATATACCGCTTCACAGAGCTTTACAGACCTCTCTAAGCTGTCAGCATATTTCCCCCAACAATCTGGCTCCTCATTTTACCAACCTCGAAAAGATGGAAGGCTGAGTCAACCTTGAGCCTGGTGAGACTCGAAATGCCAAACTGCAGGCAGCTGGCAATCAGCAGAAGTAGCCTGCAATACTGCATTCTAACCACTGTGCCACCATCACTCAAATAGATTAAATGGGCCTCAAGTTATATTATGTATCTATATATCCCATAGATTTGAAATTAAAATTAAACAAGGAATATGACTAAATCTTACATTCTGTGTTTAAAGCATTAAACATTACAATTGACAAGTGATTTTAAGGTTTTATAACAAAGCCCTGCATATGAAATCCAATCCAATTTTTTCATTGCTTTCAAAGGAAATTTTAGTTCACATTTAAAGTCCTTCTGGAACTTGTCTCCTGAATAATTAAAATTTAACACTAGGAGACAATAAATGGAAGGAAATGAGATACACGGAAGCAATATATTAAGTGTTTGTGTTGCACATGTTTTTATATTTTTAAAGGTTTATTTTTGCAAAATAGAATGATATTAAGTTTTTAAACTATCAAATTGAAAAGAATAAAAGCAATGACAACCAGAAATATCTCAAAACCAAAAAAAAAAAAAAATGATATAGGGTCTCCCGCTTGAGCAGTGAGTTGGATTAAAAGACCTCCAAGGTCCCTTCCAAATCTGTTAGTCTGTTATTGTTATTCTCTTCTGTTATCTGAAATGGGAATATGTATATATACACGTTCATAAACATATTAAAATAAAAACTAAAAAAATAATGTTTAATATTTCTGTACATAATAATATAGAGACATAAATGCAATATGTTAGAGAAAATCTTAATAATAATAAACTGAACATGTTTGAATAAAGTTATCCCTCGCTATAGGATTTTCAAAACTCTCTGTAGGGATGTCAGTTTTTTAACCAAATTGGTTAAAAATAGCAATATCAATAGCACTTAGACTTATATACTGCTTCATAGTGCTTTATGGCCCTCTCTAAGTGGTTTACAGAATCAGCATATTGCCTCCAACAGTCTGGGTCCTCATTTTACCAAACTTGGAAGGCTGGAAGGCTGAGTCAACCTTGAGCCTGATGAGGCTCGAACTGCCAAACTGCTAGCAGCTGGCAGTCAGCAGAAGTAGCATGAAGTACTGCATTCTAATCACTGCACCATCAATGCTACTGATCCAATGAAATATGTTTTTAGGTGCTTTTTCAAGAGGCAACTGGACTTCCTTGTTTTTCTTTGAAGATGTTTTCATCCAAGAAGCTTCTCAGACCTGAAGATTTGAGCTGAAGCCGCTTAAATCTAAATTCTTTAAAGAGTGCCTTTAACTCTACTGGTAACTGTCATTTGCTTTGCTTTCCAACCTATACATTTCTTGTTATTATTATTATTTAAACAGAAATGAAGAATAGAAAGCTTTTTTACCACCAAAGAGGACAGCTGCAGGCACATTGGTGTCCATCCTCCACATTGCTTACCTCTGTTGTAGGGCTTTTAGCCAAGGAAAAGATGGGCTTCTTAAATGAGAAAGTGCTTGGAGAAAGTCCAAAGCATTTGGCAAGGCTTCTTGGAACTACCATGGAATTAGAGGTGCTTTATGCATGCCAAATGAATCTATCAAGACTGACAACAGTAATATCCAAGTTCCCCTTTCCTTTCCTTTTCCCCATCTTTTGCTGACTGTCTTTTTCATGTTTACCACCAAGAATGCCAAGAATGTAGCATGGTAGAAAGACAAGGTAAATTGAGAGGGAGATAAACTGTATCTTCTATCCCCAATAGGTAATTTGTACTGTGAAATAAAGCACATCTAAATAAATTTCCTGCTTAAACAACAATGTCTTCCACAGCACTATTTAAAAAAAATAGATGCAGAAGAAGAATTGGAATTGGGGTCATTGTATAATTGTGTGTCACTTTAAATTCGGGTGATTGTATAATTGTGCCTCACTGTGCAACTTAGTACAGGCAGTCTTCGACTTACGACCATAACTGAGTCCAACATTTCTGTGGCTAAGGAAGACATTTGTTAAGTGTGCTTTGCTCCATTTTATGATCTTTCTTGCCACAGTTGTTAAGTGAATCACTGCAATTGTTAAGTTAGTAACGCAGTTAAGTGAATCTGGCTTCCCCGTTGACGTCCCTTGTTAGAAGATTACAAAAGGTGATCACATGACCCTGGAACACTGCAACCGTCGTGAATATGAATCAGTTGCCAAGCATATGAATTTGGATCAGGTGACGATAAGGATGTTGCAATGGTCATAAGTGTGAAAAACAATCCAAAAAAAAAAAAGATTGTTTCAGTCTCATTGTAACTTCAAATAGTTGCTAAATGAACCATTGTAAGTCAAGGACTACCTATATTGCAATCCCTTTTACCAGCCCTCTGAGCTGTATTTTTTCCAACCGAAATAAAAACTGTACTGTGTGTCTGTTTTATTCCAGGAATGGCTGGATTGGGTGGGAATCAAACACCAAAAGAACTTCTACTTTTCTCCTTTTTCCCCAGAGCTGCAACATATCTGTTTACCTGTCCTCCAAAATGTCTAGAGGAAACAGAGCAAGCCAATAGCAGTAGAGAAAATGAGCAGATGAGCCAGAAGAAATAATAAAGAAAAGAAATAGAAACACTAATAATTAGCAGCAGTTTCAGTGAATGTATTGGCTTAACCAGTGAATGAGACTCATTGAAGATTCCCCCGCTCCCCCCCACCCCAAGTCTGGTGGTGGTTCTCTGTACCTTCTTCCCAATTTGACTGTGGTCTTCCAATTTAGATGCATTGTGTGTGCTGTGTGACAAAAGCTATGAAGAAAATGGGTGGCTTTTATATAAAGGAGTCCAGCCACACAGACACAATTTCACAGTATTATTTTTTATAGACAAGAGGGTGTTTAATATACAGTATAAGGGGGTTTTTTTGAAAAAAAAAACCCTAACTATTGTCTTCTAGATGATGCATTTTAAATTTTATTTTATTGCTAACAAGCTTTGATACGCACAGGTGACTTATTGTTCTGCCAGCTCCTAATTTGGCTTGAGTTGAATACCATTTCCAGTAACTTTGGTAATCACTCATTTGTTCTAATTAGATGTTTGCTGCCCTCCTCATTACAATGGGAGCAGAGAGTCACTGCATGCAATGCTTAAGCGTTACAGTCTCTTTTGTGCAGGGATGTTGTCCTTTTCATCTTGGCTTTTCCATTTATGTTCATTGTTTGGAGAAGAAGATAATTTGAGACCTCCCTAAAAAGGGTAATTGGGTTGGGAGTGACAGGTGGCGCTAAGCTTCAGCGCAGAGAGGATTGAAGGGAGGAAGCTTGCTTGAAGATAGAAGATAGATTGCAGAGGGTTCCTAAGGAGTAGCAATCTGGCTACTTTTCTGTCCAACGGTTCCAGCGGCTGAGCCACGTTTCCAGATTGAAATACAAGTATGTTAGGTTTGAATTCACTTATAGCAACTGTCTTTAAATACCACTCAGGAGCTACAATTATAAGAAGCAGCACGTTATACTTATGCCCCAGGCCTTGCCCTAGCTTATGCTAGGCTTCCAGATGCAATTAAACATGCTGATTTTGATCTATTAAGCCTAAAATGTCTTGGCACCTGCTTACCTTCACAACTGCATACTTCAGTCAAAATCAATTCTGCCATTGTGAGAGAAAGACCAAGTATACCCCCACTTGTGACTGGGGAGGCAAAGCTAATAGGCACTGCTTTTCACAGCAACATATTTTGGGTTGGTGATGGTGGGGGAATTAGGGAAACCACCCCTTCCCTGATTTCATTCAGGAAATGCAAAAAATAAAATAAAACAGAGCTTCTAAATTTGCAGCTTGAAACAACATCATCATTGTGATTGTGTAAAATTAATTGAATTAATTGAAAATTAATTAATATTTATGATTGGTTTTTCTACCATTTATAATAATTTGATGGCAGATACATACATACATACATACATACATACATACATACTGTACATACATACACACACACATACATACATACATACATACATACATTGCATCATGGATATTTTAGATGTGTATCTTGCAAACCCCCAAGAGTTTTATTAGATTTAAAAAGGATATAAACTGAGTGACTCACAAGATATAGAAGAGTAATAAGTTTGTCTTTTTTTTTTAAAAAAAAGCTCTAGCTATTGGAAGAGTTTTGAGTTAATACAACTTAATATGAAAGTACTTGTTTTTGTTGTTCAAGATTTTTAAACAGTATGAGAAATGAAGGGACTTTCAAGAGCTATTGTGATTTATTTTTTATAAGGGAAAGTGGGAACATCTATAAATGAACAGAGAATGACAAATGCTAGTGAGACAATTCTTCAGGACAAGAATATTATGCAAACCAAGCTACAATCCAGTTATGCCTTAAGAATTTAAACCTCTTAAATCTAATCCTTTCTGCCTAGATGTTATCAGAACAACTGCACTGCTTCATCAGGAGAAGGTTCAATTTAGCCAGGAAGGTCTTTCTGGGATGACCTTATTAGTTGCTTCATTAGAAAAGAGAACTTTTAGTCTTCACCTGATGTGTGGTAAATAATGTTAGTCGGATTGATTTATAAGGATCATTTCATAATGTTCTAAGATTTTATTTTTTTACTCCACAGTTCATAGCCAAAAAACTCAACTTCTTTTTATGTCGGATTTAGCATTTCAATATTCATCTTCTCAAAATTGATAGACTTGTTGTGGAATAAACATATAAAGGTGCCCTTGATATTTTAGTATTTTTCAATACATTGACAATGAATATTGGCAAACATAATACTGCTTGCTCTTTCAAACTGAAAGAAATTTTAACTTGTGTAGTTGTGTGATGAAAGTATAATTATATATTCTACCCTCCCACCCTACTCCAGTGCTTGGCCTTCTGAAATTTGCTCTCTTCATGTTTGTATACATGCAGTCTTTTAATAAAAATGAAACATCTATATTAAAATGAAATTTCCTTTCTGTCAAGTTAATATTTGCTTGTTATTTCATTTATTTTGCTTTATTTTGTTCTTGTTTTTACAAAGGATATGCTAAAGCTCACCTAGCCCCCCCAAAAAGATAAAACCTAGTGTAACATTCTTTCAAAAGAAACCAAGTATATTGCAGATGTGGATTTCAAACAGACACATTCTCTATTGTTTTAGAATTTTTGAAAGCCTATCGCTTTTTAATTTTCCTGAACTATGGATTTTTAAAATATATTCATAGAAAAGAGCGTAATTCATAAACTACACAATATACTTCTAAGATAACTTTGTTTCTTCTGTCATAGCGTTAAGTCATGCCAAACCTATTCTCTATTTGAAAAAAAAAATATTTTTTTAAAAAATGTATTTGAAAAATATTATTTTATGTATACCAGAGGTAGTATGCTGCCTGTTCGCAGACCGGTAGTGGTGGTGATGCGGAGCTCCACCCACCCACCCAGACAGCATCAGGAATCTTCTGTGTGCGCTCCCGCTACGAAACTAGTAGTTAAGATAATAGGATACCATTAGCGATGTATACATATTTGGGCAGAGGCCTAGTTTCATACACAACAGGATTAAAATGTCTAGGATTAAATTACCTAAACATTACCAAAGCATATTGCTCAGATTTTGGGACTATGGCTGTAGCTGTTCTTCCAGTTTGTTTAATCTTTTAAGATGAGAAGAATATTTGATTGTATTTTACCCTTGTTTATACATTTACTTTATATTTACTAAAATCATCAGTAGCAGCCGTAGTGGTAATTATAGGCATTAATGATAAACAAGGGCCCATCTTAAATGATGATCGGTTGTCCTTCAGAGATGATTCTTTATGATGATTATCAACCAGCTCTTCTCCATGCTAATCTTTTGCATGCACCGCACAAACTTCCTGCATCCCTTGCCGAGCTCTGTTCCTTTAGGCCAGCTATTATTTATGTCACATAACCTGAGAGGGCAGGCTACTAGCTGACATCAAAGCCTGGTGAAGGCCTGGTCAGTGGGGAGCCATGAGGAGCCATCTGCTCTGTTCTTCTGTGGCAATGGAGAATGTCACCTCTGCCATCCTCTTTAGATTATGGAAAGAGAATAGAATCACTCTTAACTAGGCATGTTATTAGCCAAAGGGAGAGTGATTGTGTTCGTTATCCTTTAAAAAAAAAAGACAGTAAATAATGAGCAAACTAATAAAGATTCAACCAGGGCTAATAGGGAGGCTGAAATTACAGGCCGGCAACCCATTTCATTCATTGTATGAATGTGAACGATTAAAAATAATTGCCTGCATACCACCCACGCAGAGCTTTGGGGAGGGGAGGATGTTTCCATTGTCCCAATTGGCCTGGTCTGGCTAAAATCTATTAGGGAACAGCTTTGCTTTAAATTTTATGAAAGGATGAGGGAAATGCATTATTGCTAAAGGGAGACCTTCTGTTCTGCCACAAAACTATTGAAAATATTGATGCTTGGAGAAAGTGGGAACTAAATTAGTTCAGATGGGTAGCTTTGGAAAACTAGCATTACTGCAAAGAAATTTAGATTAACATTACTGTTGTATATTTCAATAGTATTTTACACTTATTTCAGTTACCTTAGTCTACTTTGCATGAGGTGGAAAGAAAAACACATTCTGAAAAAACAGAACCTTTCAAGATCCTGAAAGTCTCTAGAGAAGAATGGGTTATCACAGTCTCCTCCCTGGTCTTTTTTTTTCTCAATAGAGGTGAAGATAGCATCCATACATGGGTTGACATTGTCCGCCTTCTGATTGGACTGAGTCTGATTAAAGATAGTTAAGACACGCCCCTTGTTGCTAACCTTACCCAGCTTTTTGACTCAGTCCACTTCAGGGACGGTCATGTCATTGAATATCTCCTGAGAATATTGATCAAATAATTTGGATATACTGTGGTCTTGGATTTATTTCAGTTTTTACTGCTATTGGGACTAAAAATTGACAGTGAGCAGTCCATCTGGGCTAGAGCATGAGGCCTTGGGGCCATAGCTTGCCCTATACCACACTGGCTTGCTCCTGAGGTGGGAGAGAGCGGGAGAGAGCGAAGCACTCTTTGACTGGTCACTCACCATGACTACATTCCGCGCTTGTCTTCGAACAATTGCAAGTGTCGCCAAAGCTCTCCTCCGAAAAAACGTAGCTTTGACAGCCAAAAACAAATGAGGCTTTCAGATTGCCGACTTGACAGCTCCAGCGCAGCTGTCTTTGAAGTGACCGCGCAGCTACCGCTTTCCTCAGATTGGCTTCAGAAAGAGGTGGCTGGAGAGATTGACAGGAGGCACGTTCTGCAGCGCCGCTTCTAAAATAGCTAACATGGCCGGAGCAAGGAGAGTGGGAACAAGACAGCTTAAAATAGCTGGCGCACCGCTTCTAATTAGCCAGCTAAGTTGCGCCACAGCTGAAGCTAGCCCTTTGACTCAGCTGAGTCGGGCTTCATGGGATTCATCGGCAGCAGCTTCCCCTGCTTGCGTGAGAGCTGAGGAGAGCGATCTGCAGGGAGGCAGGTGAGCGCCCCAGACGAACCAGGGCCATAAGCTTCAGTCTCAATTTACTGTTGAGATCAGCGAACGTTAAAAAAGGTGCAAACCGCCATTTTGTTTGCCAGAACTACAACTAAGATGGCGGGCGCTGCTGAGGCAAAGGGGCCTAGGAGTCAGGACTTGCCTATCTCTCAGGGACTCCTGATGACAGTAGAGATTTCCACCACCACCACCACCCCCGGTCTGGCTCAGATCACAAGGGGAAGAAAAACCCTGAGGCAGAGACTGCCCACTCCAAAAGTAAAAAAAGTCTTCCAAATCAGTCTCAAGGTCTGGCAAGGACAAAAGCAAGGCAGAGGATAAAAATGAACCCAAGGCACCTCACAGGCATTCCTCTTCTTCCTCAAAAGGGGATCAAGTATCACAGGCCAGTGGCATCAGGTCTGTTCAGCCTTCTCCTATTTGTGTGGACCAGACATCTGGTCCTTTTAGTCCCCTGTTTCCTATAAACACCTCAGGTCTATGGGGGTGTGGCATTGTATTGCAGGGGCATATTTTGCAAGATATTCAGTTTGGAGCCATGGGTAGGAGACCTGTGACAGCCACTTTCACCCCTACAGCTGCGGAGCTCCACCCTGATATGCCATTGCCTGCTATGGCAGTACTTAATATTCAGGAAGTCATTTCTTCAGCTATTGCCCAGGGCATAGCAACTGGCCTGCAGCAGAAGCCTGGGACTACCCAACCACCGCCTCCTGCGGCTGATCCACCTGCTCTGACGGTCCCATCAATGCAGCTACCTCTGTCACCGGCTAGGTCCCATAGGAGCCAGTCTCCTGTTTCAAAAGATGGGGAGATTAAGGACGCAGAGTTCTCTGGAGGTGAGGAGCCTGCTCCAAAAAAAAGCCCGATTTTCAGGGTTATTCCAGCTGGCCCACTTCAAGACCTTGCTGACTAAGGCCAAAGCATCTGCTACCTTTGCAGCATTACCAGCTGTGCTGGCACCTGCACCAGCTTCTGTTTCAGCTGATTCCTTCTTCATCGAACAGACGGTGGAGATGGACACTGTTCCGCCCTTCAAGGCCATGATTATGGTTCCACTGGCTATAGGGCCCAGGGGGGGTATCGCCAGAGACAGCGTCAGCAGTCCTTTCGTTACCAAAGGGGTAACTAGGCAAAGAAGCCCTTTCAGGGTGGTGGTGGTCGTAATGCCCAAAAACCATAGATCTCATGGGGTATCCATTCCAATGGGGGGGGTTACAACATTTCGCAGACTGGTGGGACGAAATTACTTCTGATGAATGGGTACGAAGAACTATTAGATCTGGCTTAGCTCTAGAATTCCTCTCCATCCACCCACCCCCATGTCTCATAATCTGGACAGATAAGCCTTCATGAATTCGGCTATTCAACATCTCCTGGACATCAGGGAGGTTCAACCTGTTCTGGACGACCAATTACATCAGGGGTTTTATTCTATTCTTTTTGTCATCCCTAAAGCCTCGAGGGGTTGGAGAGCAATTCTAGACCTGAAACGCCTCACCGGCATTTAAGATACCACCGGTTTAAAATGCATTCGTTGCAGTCCATTCTGACAGGGGTGCAGGAAGGTGACTTCCTCACGTCAATTGACTTGATGGCTTACCTGCACATCCCAATTCTGCCCTAGCATCGTAAATTCTTAAGTTTCTGTTATGGGGGATAGCATTATCAGTACAAGGCCCTGCCATTTGGTCTTTCATCTGCTCCCCGGGCATTCACCAAGGTGCTGGCAGCATTGGCAGCACACCTGAGGCTCTTGCCTGTGCATGTCCAATGCTACCTTGATGACATGTTATTGCAACATCCAGGTCACTATCTGGATCAGGGCAAGACCTTGACTTTGTCACGATGTTTCCCCTGACAGACTTAACTATACGCACCTTGGAGTCCCATGGCTTCTCTATAAACAGGAAGAAAAGCCATCTTGAACCTACCACCTGGATATTACACCTAGGGGCATGGATTGATTCCATCTCACATCAGGTGTTCCTGTCAGGAGATAGACAGGAAAGCATTAGACAACTGGTTGGGGAGGTATTGGGTCGGCACAAAGTCTCCCTGGCCACCTTATCCCGTTTGCTGGGGAAAGTAATGTTGGCTATTAACATCATGCCATGGACACGTCTCCACACTAGGGACCTTCAGTGGTTTCTCTTACCATTCCAGAAGGCTTGCAGGGGTACAACACTGCTGAAGGTCACCGTCCCAGCAGACGTCCTCTGCTCTCTCACTTGGTGGAAGTCAGCTGCCATCACCAGGGCTGCCACTTGAGGGTGGTTCACGGGTGATGGTTACCATGGATGCCAGCATTTATGGCTGGGGAGCTCATCTGCAGGCACAGACGGCTCAGGGGTAATGGGGCCAGGTGGACAGTACTCACAACATAAACTGGTTATAACTCAGAGCCATCCACCTGGCCCTCCAGAGATTCCTGGGCAGTATCGTCGGCCAACACGTGCTAGTCTTAACAGACAACATGCCCGCCAAAACCTATGTCAACCAGCAAGGCAGCACAAAGTCCAAGACTCTTATGAGAGAAGCCAGGGAACTGGGTCTCTGGGTGGAGAGGCATTTAGCTTCATTGACTGCGGAACGCATCTCGGGGGTGGCAAATCTTCAGGCTGACTGGCTCAGCTGGGCCAAGGTGGACAATGCGGAATGGTGCCTCTACCCGCATCTCTTCCGACAGATCTTGGCCCATTTCGGATCACCAGTAGTGGACCTATTCGCCACCCCAGACAATTCACAATTTCTGTGCTTTTACACAAGGTTCTGGACACAGGGGGCGGCGGGGGCGGATGCTCTCAGGTGTCGGACTTCTTTATCCGTTCCCGCCCGCTGTCCCTGATTCCTCGGGTGTTACGCAAGGTGATCACTGAATGGGCAGAGGTGATCCTGGTGGCCCCACATTGGCCATGACGGCCGTGGTTTTCCGACCTACAGACACTGTCAGTGGGCAGACCCTGGAGGATCCCTCAAACTGCAGGTGCCCTCAGCCAGGGGTCGCTGGAGCATCCAGATCCTCAGTGGCTCCAGGTGACCACCTGGTGCTTGAGCAAGACTCTCTGAGGGAGAGGCACAATCCAGGGTCAGCGGCACAATCCAGGCCTCCAGAAGGCCCTCCACGGTCCGCATATATGATGCTACATGGCGCATTTTCTGCAAGGGGTGCGACACCAAGTCCACTCATTTCTCAACTGCCTCTTTACCCCAGGTATTGGAATTTCTCCAAGATGGGCTGGAGAAAGGGCTATCACCCAATACACTGAGACAGCAGGTAGCCGCTCTGGCCACGATTCTGATTTGGGGGGGGCAGCCTTTATCCCACCATCCGGCTGTGAGGAGATTCCTAAAAGGGGCAGTCAACCTGAGGCCTCTGGTGGTTCACCGCTACCCCACCTGGGATTTGCCCAAGATTTTGTCTGCCCTAATGGCAGCCCCCTTTGAGCCCATTTGTTCTGTGGAATTGCAGTTCCTTACATGGAAGCTGGCCTTTCTCATGGTCATCACCTCCGCCAGGAGGATCTTGGAGCTGCAGGCTCTGTCGGCGAGTGAGGATCTTTGCATCTTCCACACCGACAGAGTCGTCCTTTGATTAGACCCTTCCTTTACGCCAAAAGCCTCCTCTTGGTTCCATAGGGCACAGGAAGTGGTTTTGCCCAACTTCTGCCCCTCTCCTGCTCACCCCTTGGAGAGACTTTGGCACAAGCTGGATGTGAGACAGGCCCTTAAGGTCTATATCAGTCGCATATCTGACTTTAGGAGAACAGAAGGTTTGTTCATCTTTTTTCAGTCCGAGACCCTAGGTAGGAAAGTGTCAGCTTCTACTATTGGTAGGTGGCTCGGCAGTTGTATAGCCAGGGCATACACTTCACAACATCAGCCAACACCTGAGAGCATAACAGTGCACTCTATGAGAAATGTGGCTACTACAGCAGCCTGGGCCAGACAGGCTTCTCTTGAGGAGATCTGCCGGGCAGCTACCTGGGCTTCACCTTCCCTGTTCATTACCACCTATAAAATAGATAAGTTTGTGTCTGCAGAGGCAGCATTTGGCTGCAGGGTCTTACAAGCTGTTCATTCTACTGCAACTGTTCCAGATCAGTCTGGTTCCCTCCCGTAGGGACAATTGGCCTTGGGTATGTCCCATGTATGGATGCTATGTCCACCTCTATTGAGAAGGGGCGTTGGTACCTGATACACCTCTAATAGGGTGGAGATAGCATCCATCCCATCCCTTCTCTGACTGATCTGTTTTTATGTACTGTAAGGTTATTGCTTGCAGGTTATGAATTACAAGCAGGGTTCTGCGTTCAGTGTATTATTGTATATACAGTTGTTCATTTTTCTTGCCTGAGAGGTTTTTGTTTACAAAACTGTTGTTCTTGAGTCTGTCTAAGTTCCTCTTTGCCGAAAAGCTGGTTAAGGCTAGCAACAAGGGGCGTGTCTTAATTATCTTTAATCAGTCCAATCAGAAGGTGGACAATGTCAACCCATGTAAGGCTGCTATCTCCACCCTATTAGAAGAGGCGTATCAGGTAAACACCAACACCCTTTTCCTGAGCGCATCCTATTTCTATATATTTCTGATGATAATTGGGACATGTGAGGAAATTTAATATACTAAAATAACTCTGGGATTATTTTTTAATGGATTAATGAAAAACATCAACCTGTCAAATGCTGAATCATGCTTTGGATGGACTCCCTGCCCCCGCCCCCCTTATGTATGAAGCACAAGGCAGTTGATTTATTATTTATTCATTCAGAAAATTAACATAGCTATTGAACTCATGCGATCCACTGCCCCATCATCTCTTCAAATTGACCTATGCAAGGTGGAGGGGAGACTATTGGAGAAATAGTGGGCAGGAATACTTGATCTTCCACCCGCTTTCACTCCCTTAACCATCAACACTCACCAGATGGGATTACAGACATAGCAGGGGTATATCTAAGAGTTCTTAATAATATATGGACCATAGAGAAAAGGAAACAGAAACTGTGTTGTATACACGACATGGAAATCACCAGCATATTTTGCACAATTACATTAATTATTACTGAATGATTATTACCTTCGTCTACCACTTAAAGGGAAACATCTGTTTATTATCTTCAGCATGAAAACAACTTGATGGAATACTGTAGCAGACAATACTTTTTTTTTTTACAGCCCCAGTCATTCTTTGCAGTATTATGCCACATTATATCTCGGTAATGCAGTTTCAGTAATCTGTGCCCACAGGATAATGAATGAAGAATTTTGGGCCTCTGTTATATGGTACCAACATGTGTAGCTCCTATTATATTATTAAAAAGTTACTACTAAAATTGGATGTCCTTGGAAATGTGTAGCAGGAGACAATGTTTAGCTGAGTTATTCAAGCCAGCTGTAGCCCAGTGATAACTCAGAAACCACGGTAAATGTACCACTACTGCTACTACTTCAATCTTTTGCCCCTTTTAACATATATACAATAAGTAACTGAAGCATAATAAATTTTAATACTGCTTGTGACTCCATTTTCTTTCATCTCATTTTCTGCCCTAGAATTCCAATCATTCATCTCTCTCATTATTTCCTCATGTGACCGTTCCGAAGTTTAAGTTAGGTCTACAGTATTCCTAAGATTAGGTGACATTCAAAATCTTCTATGGACGATCTCATCCATTCTTGTTGACCTTGGCTCCATGTGCAACACCTTCCATCAAACTGAAGTGTCCTGATTGCTTCTATTGGGGATTTTAAACCTTTGTCAGCAAATGGAAACTGTTCATTAAAAAAAAAAGTCTCCGAATCTTTGTTCAAGAATGGTGGGCTTCTGAATGTCATCTGACAATATCCATCATTTCTGCTGTATCTTAAAAACTTGTTAGAAACAACCTAGTGATGAAAGGCAGGAGTGGGTGACTGAATGAGATGGAAGTTTGTTTTCTCCTTTAGTCCCTTGAAGAGTTTTCCTTCTCTAGTTCCTTGTTGAGGCTGGCTGTCTGTCTGTCTGTCTGTCTGTCTGTCTGTCTGTCTGTCTATCTATCTATCTATCTATCTATCATCATTATCTATCTATCTATCTATCTATCTATCTATCTATCTATCTATCTATCTATCTATCTATCTATCTATCATCTATCTATGAAATGAGTAACCCTCTCTGACAAACTACCCTGATCCATGAAAATAAAACCTCCCCGGATAATAAGCCCAATTGTGCCTTTGAGCGCATGCACTAAAATAAGTCCTTCCCTGAAAATAAGCCCTCCCAAAAATATTGCAACACAGCAACAACCATGAAGTGACCCTGCTCGCCACCTCCTGCACCTCAAAAATAATAAGACCTCCCTGAAAATAAGGCCAAGTGCTTATTTTGGGGATCAAAAGAAAATAAGACCCTGTCTTATTTTTGGGGAAACACAGTACATCTTAGCCCTTTGCCAACAGGATTTTTCCCCTTACTTTGGTGGAAATGGAAAACCTAATGAAAATCTGGTGAAATAAATTCCAGAGACCCACTGTTATCCCTTATGTTTGGAATGCCTTCTCATAATATTTTGCTGATGCTTAGGCCTCTTTTCCTTCAAATTACTTTCCATACTTTCACTTTTTCATGGGAACCTTTCATAAATCTATCTGGTTTCAAATATTTATTGTAATTGCTTACAATAAATCCCTTACTTGTTCCTTATACAAATAATGTATAGATGCTTCAATTGCATATGCGATTGAAGCATCTATACATTATTTGCATGCATACTTTTCTTGTAATGAACTCTTTCCTCTGCATTGCATTCATTACTGAACCATTCAATTCAAAGTATTTTAGCAATATAAAAAGCACACTATAATTCATAAGCCATCTGTGTATGTGGATGAGTTAGATTTCAAAGCAACTAACAAAATACAATCGTTTTTTTTTTTAAATTCTAGTAAAGATCCTTATTTCTCTCTAAAGACAATTCCCATCATCTCTACTTGCTTATAACATCAATGTTAGTAAAATGTTCAGCCAATTAATATGTATTGGTACAGGTAGTTTTAAACTTACAACCATCCATTTACAGAAATCCCTTGATTTATGACCAGTTACTTAGAAATCAAAGTTATGGTGGATCCCCACAACAACCTACCATCCATTTTTGAAGTTATGGCTACTGCATTACCCCTGCAGTCATGTGAACAAAATATGGGAAAATTCACTCTTACAACTCCCATGCATATCTGGTCTCCCACTGGGTCCCATAGGCCTTAGGTCTGCTTTCCCGCCCCGCCAGCTCCCACATCCTCCTCCCCGCTCCCAATCACTAATCATTTACTTACATTTTACCTCCTGGAGGCTCTGGAGATTGCAGTGGGGAAAGAGAGCAGGTTGCAGTGCCCCTCAGCATCTGTATATGCTACATGGCTCTGTCCCAGGAGCAGGCACCAATTAATTGTAGTAACTCCAAAATTGCAGTGTGATATCAGTTTGGGCAAGCCCTCTTGACAAAATTTGCCATCTTGGGAGCAAGATTTAATTGTTTCAAAATGTATCTCGAGAACGCTCTGTGATCTTGATTTAGCAGAAGCTGTTTTGTGAGGAAATTGAAAAAAAGGTTTACTTATATCAGTTCATGAAACTGGGGCAAATTTAGGGAGACTGGGGAAGGGGAGGAAATATTTTGCCAAGTATTCGTAGGGTAGAGGAGAAGTCTTCAAGAGAGTAGTGGACAAATCTTTGTGACAGTAATATGCAAGTCTTCGGAAAACTTATGAATTTTACCTCATTTGATACCAAATTAAGAAGTCCTGCGGACAAGGGGATGAAAGAAACGAAGCCACAGACTGGAAGAAGGGTGACATTCAACAACTCCTTTCCCCCCAACAATTTCTCTCTATCTAAAGACATTATAGAGCAAATCTGCCTATTTTATCTCTCAAATATTTTTTTGTGGGGGGATTGTAAGAGAAAGGACAGCAGCAGCCTTGGGGACCCCATGTAAGTTTTACACTTGGGGAAAATATTATCTGACTTCCTACCATATAAAAGTCTATGAACAATGCAGAGTGATTTCACAATAATAAACCTCGTCTGGATGTGCTTTTTTAGTATCACAGTGAAGGCTGAATCATTGGGCAGAAGTGATGGTCATTGCTGCATTGTTTTATTTGGATGCTAATTTAATGCAAAGAATCTCAGCTCTCCGGCTCTAAAATAATCTCGTGTTTTGTTGTCACAGGAATTCAAGCACAGTTTTAATCACGGTCACCAGCTGCTCCTTCTGGCTTTTGAAATAAAGGCTGAATGTAAAGAAAAGGCCTTTGTAGCACTTCTTGTTTTGTTTTGTTTAAAGACACGCTTATTGCTGCTTAGTTTGGTGTGACTAGTGAGAGTTCACTTCTGCTTGAGTCAATTGCCACTGAAGTGAAAGACTCAAGCACAGATCTCAAGCATCATAAATATACATCAGTCCTTTTTGTGTTGTGCTCAAGGAGTGCCTACTTGAACCAACATTACTGCTGTTATGAAGCCATCCTCCTTTTATATAATGAGGATCATTTGAGATCTTTCCCAATCGTTACTTTGCACAAGAAATGCACAGTTGCAGAAAACATGTTTACTTAGCATTCGTACCATTAAATATTGCTGTAGTAACACACTTCTTGCATCGCTTCTTCAGTTTAGATTAACTGTAACTGGAAGCATGTGGTTCAGCAACTGTCAAGAATGACTTTAATAGTTTGTGTAACATCACTGAGGGAAAAAGAATGGTTCAAATCTGTCAAGTCTGCAAATATATGGCTTTTAAAAACTCTTGTATGATTTTCATATCCCCATTGTTGGTTACTGGTGAGGAAGAGAAAACACCATCATAAGTCATGGTTAATTAGTCTTGTGTTATATAAAGAGGGCAAAAGAGCAAAATAGGTATAAACTAGCTTAATATGCAGTCTGGAGTAAAACATTCAAGCACTGTAAAATCAGAGATGGTATTCCGCCAGTTCTCACCGGTTGAGGCGAACTGGCAGTGGTGGCGGCGTGAGGCTCTGCCCACCCACTCACCCAGACGTCATCAAGGACCTTCTGCGCATGCCCAGATGAGCCGTGTGTGAGCAAAGCAAGTAGTGAAGAGGATACAATTACTGTGTAAAATCCTTTGTTGAAAAGGAACACAGATTGCAGGAAAACCATCCCACTTCTTGTAGGTTTATTTTAACCAGATCATATAAGAAGTGTTGATCTGAGTCAAATATATGTGTAACCACATAACGTAGTTTGCATGTTTGTATGATGCAAAAGCCATGAAGTGCAACTTATTCATACATACATCTAGTCCATGAACCATGATTTATCAACCAAAATGGCTACATCTACACTTTATGCTAAACTGAAGTCAAGCAGGCTGCCTTATTGCTTAGCGTGTTATATGATAACTTGGTCATGACTATTCTAAGATTTGGAGGATGGAGTAGATGAACATTGTTTGAATAAACAATAAGAGTGGAACCTTTCTAGTCCTTCTGCATGTAGTTCTTTCATGAAGGTTTTGCTGTTTAGACAGTACAGAAATAGAGATTTTTTCTTCCTTACAGCATTGCATTAATTGAGGAATAAATAGAGCTCTGGGTCCCAGATCACCTTATACTGGAATAAGTGTAACATTAAAGCAAAAGTTTCTTCTTCTTCATTGTTTGCAATAAAAATAGCAATAGGTTTAAGTATTCATGGGGCAAAAATATAAAGGAAACACATCTATTTAACTCTCCAGCATTGCAATTTTTTCTTTAAAGCATTAAGCACAGTCCAAGGAATCAATAACAGCTAAAGTGCTCAATATGTCAAAATGGAGATGAGCTGACATCAAATGTGTAAATGAAAGCTGGAGTAACCAGTTAAGGGGACTTTAAATAAAAACATTCCCTTTGACCATTTCCCATTTGCTCAGAATTACCCAGAAGTAGGGTGGAGCAGAGAAAAAAAATGAGAACATGACCTGCTTTACATCATTCAGTGCATTAGGGAAAAGTAGCTTCCCTCTTTTTCTAATGCCTTGTTTTTTTCCATGAGTAGGCACTGGCTTGTGTTCTACTTCATTTGACTCTGATGATTAATTTCTAATTCATTTTGGCCCATGTGCATGTCATTTGGCTACTTATATACTTTCATGCACCACCACCATCATAATGTGAAGCTTTGGGCATGGAGTATGGAACAAGCACTCTGAATGGAGGTATCTTTTTGAATTTTCACTCCCTTTTTCAAAATTATTCATTCATGTATTATTACCTCTAATGAAAATAAAACTCAAAGCAGGAAGGAACTGAAATATAAATATATTGCATACAGACCACAACTTGTATATATGTGTGTATGTATACACCAGTGGTGGGATTCAATTTTTTTTACTACTGGTGGATGTGGCTTGGTGACTATGGCTTGGTGGGTGTGGCAGGGGAAGGATACTGTAACATCTCCATTCCCTCCCCAATCCATGGGAAGGTTACTGCAAAATCCCCATTCCCACCTGATCAGTTGGGATTCGGGAGGCAGAGAATAGATGGGAGCGGGGCCAGTCAGAGGTGGTATTTACCAGTTCTCCGAACTTCCCAAAATTTCCTCTACCAGTTCTCCAGAACTGGTCAGAATCTGATGAATACCACCTCTGATATACACGTATACACATACATGCATACATATACATACATGTATACACACACACCTGAAACAAAGCAGAAACAATTCTTTGCATATTCACTTATTTTTTTAAATATCAGTGCTCTCAGAAACAATAGTAACTGTGAGCCAATTTGCACTTGAGCTTTTGCCTCCTTGTGTCTCATAATTGATGTGTACAATGTAGCTGCCAGTTAGCAATTCTGAAATTTTTATTTCTCTTTACTGATAATTTGCAGATTCCTTTTAATGAGCCCTCTGCAAATCAGACTTGATTTGATTCAAACTGGAGAATTAAGAGTCAAGAAGGATATGATTGGATTTGAAATTGCAGTCTGAGATTCAAGGACAAAGTAATTCCATTAAAATATTTCAAGATTCCTGTTTCGGTTTTGAAAAAAAGTGACCAAATAATAGAGAGGCATTAAAATGTCTACAGCATTGTCCTTCCTCCTCCTCCTCCTGTTCCTCCAATTGGAGGGCAGATACTTTAGGGACGTGATGACGAACCTTTTAGGCTCAACAGGTCAAAAAACTTGAAAATGCCTAACTTCAATCTGCTGAAATGTCTCATATACTACATGTATGTGTGTATGTATGCATGTGTATGTGTACATGTGTATGTGTATATTTATATATGTGTATGTACAAATTTATACACACACACACCTCAAACAAAATAGAAACAATTCTTTTCATGTTCACTTATTTTTAAAATATAGCCAGTCATGTGATGGCCAGGAACTGCCACACACCACTTCCCTTCAAGTTCTTTGTCTGTTGACAGGCTCTTGCAGCCTACCTGAGGCAATTCCATGTCACATAAAGCCTTTGTCCTTGAAGTGGCTTCGGAGAATGCTCTTCCATGGCTTTTTCATCTCTGAAAAAAAACCCAAATCACCCAAAAGTGATTTTCTGGGAGGCTGAGGTGGTCGCACACTCTCATGAGACTTCTGGAGGGTGCAGAGGTAGCATGAGAGCACACCCCATTCTCCTGCGGCCTCTGCAGCCTCCCAAAATTGCACAACACCCGGGTGCGCTTTTGAGAAGGGCACAAAGAAAGAAGCGGCCACCTTCTATTCTTAAAAGCAATAAACGTTTAGGGCAGGATCTCTCTCTCTGTCTGCCTACCACCCATTCATTCATTGTCAAAATAGTGAAGCCTGTTCAGTCATGCAGATCCTGAAAGGAGATTTTAACTCAAGCCCACTGGATTGGTCACCTTTGAGGCACATTTCAATTTTTAATAGCTGAGTTGAACTCTGAGTTGTGAGGGTAGTAGGTAACACTTGGTATTATACAGTAGTACCAAGTGTAATTTCCTATTAACACAAGAGAAAGCAAAGTTTTGAGGCGTGAGAAAGTGAATGTCAAGCTTACCCCCTGAAACAAATTCAGGCATCAAGTTTAACGAGTTGATAAAACTCACTGGCTGGCCCTTAATTCAATGTCAGAGGCCCCACTGCACCACTCAACTCCATTTCAGTTCTTTCTCTCCACGGAAAAGTTCCAACGTTGCACATTGCCAGGAACAATCCCAGAAACAGCAGAAAAAGGCATCAAGTTATAAGACTTGATTCAAATTTGATTCACTGCATTGAAGTGGGCCTCCGTGTCAGTTCACAAATCTGCTTTAATGGGATAATTCAGCTTCCTTGAACCTAAGCATGCCTTCAAATCTTTCCATAGCCCCATTTTTGTGGAAATAATTTTCCTTCCTTATACATTTTTTTTTTAAATCAGAAAAGCTGTTTAATATTATGAGTGGTATTCCTGGGAATGGCTCCAAGCCACCTTGTTCCTGAGTTCATCTTTAATTTTGGGCATTAGGATTCTGGAAGACTCCGTTGGGAAGAAGTTATTTTTGTTGAGTGTTGTGCACAGTTGGCTTTTTGCATGCCCAGCCATGATTTTCTATCACTTTTGAATGTAATATGCACAAAACTCTGCAGATGCAAATGGCTGCACAGTTTTTTCCTGTTAAATTATCTGTAAGATGGTCTCATAAAGCTATAGTGCTCGACACAATAGTATCCTTTTGTGGCCCTGCAAGCAGAAGAAAGAAACCAACAGTTTTCAGGATAAGGAGAGAGAGTCTCAGTAGCAGCTGTTGCTCCTTTTAAAGATGAGAAGGCAGAGATCATGTTTCCTTGACAATTTCCCCTCCTCTGTTTAAAGTGTCTTCTCTTTCAACCTTGCTCTTCTGCCTTACTGGGGGATACTTAGAGTAGATATTACTCTTCTTTATCACCACTCCTCCTTTGAAGGAAATGTTTTTTCCAAGCTTTCCCCCAATTTTCTTTTTTCATCCCTTCCCCCCAATTATTAGAAAACTGTTAGAAAATAATTGTGTGCAATTTCCAGTTAAATCTGCACTCAGCCCACTCCCAATCAATTCCTCTACCCAGATCAGAGCAAGCAGACACACCATTCAGTTCAACCAGCCAAACAAACAAACAAAAAAAATCTAGCTTGATGTTTCTAAAACATCAGCAAACATCAAAAAACAGTTAACTGGCAAAAACAGGATCAAAGTCAGGCAAAGCTAGGATGAAAGGCACGAAGAAGTAACAATGTACAATTCACATTGTCTATATCTTCATATCAAAAGGCACAAACTTTCCAGGAAACAATCCAGTAGAGAGGGTCCAAAAGGGAGGGGGCTTGGCTTATTCCTGCATTAACCCTTTTATGTACATAATAACAGAGATGGAAAAGACACCAGTTGAATTCTCGACTCTGCACCAAAGGTGGTATTCAGCAGGTTCTGACCAATTCTGGAGAGCTGGTAGCAGAAATTTTGAGTAGTTTCGAGAACCGGTAAATACCACATCTGACTGGCCCCACCACCATCTATTCTCTGCCTCCCAAGTCCCAGCTGATTTGGAGGGAATGGAGATTTTGCAGTAACCTTCCCCTGGAGTGGAACGGGAATGGAGATTTTATGCTATCCTTCCCCTGCCATGCCCACCAAGCCACATCCACAAAACCAGTAGTAAAAAAAAATTGAACCCCACCACTGTTCAATTTTGTGGGCGAAAATAACACATCCAACATTCCCCCTTCTCTACACAACAAATTCTGCAACATGTGGTTATACCACCATGCACCATTTCAAATGAATCCCAATGCTTCTCTTAGCCTAAAAAAGGATTCTAGGCAGTAGTTTGGTGAAGGCATCTGCTAAAATATCATCAGTTGTGCAGTATGGTTAGACCCTTGTCTTGCACATCAGTCACTTACTACAGTTTAAGATATCTGTGTTTCATACTGGGGATGGACTGCTTTATGTCTAAAGTTTTTATACACCATATGTTCTTCTCAAATAATATGATCATCTCATAGTGGTTTGGTCAGCTCTGCAACTTCCCCGCTTGCTTGATATGCAGTGAAGCACTTTGTAGACAAGGTTACTACAGCTTCGTTTTTACAGTCCTAGGCAATGGGTGCACCTCCATAAAAAATGTGTATCTCCTGCAGTTGATATGCTGTCAAACTTATCTTTAGTCCAATTTGAATCTCTATGTCCAATAAATGTTGGATGATTAATATTGAATGATTAGAGTCTTGGACTTTAAGAGAGCTAATTTCAATAAACTTAGAGAGAGCTTGGGAAGAATTCCATGGATGAAAATCCTCAAGGGGAAAACAACTCAAGAAGCTTGGGAAATTTTGAAAAACGAGATTGCAAAAGCCCAGTCTAGCACAATACCAATGAAGAAGAAAAACAACAGCTCCCAAAAGAAACCAGCTTGGCTGCATAAAGAACTCTCTGACAAATTGAAAGACAAAAAAGATAAATATAAAAAGTGGAGAGAGAGGGACATAACTAAGGCAGACTATCAGCAAATAGCCTGAGCCTGTAAAGATGAAGTGAGGAAAGCCAAGGCTCACAATGAAGAAAGGCTTGCCACAAAAGTAAAAAAATAAGAAAAAAAGCTTCTTCCAACATGTTAAAAACAAGAAAAAAGTTAAGGAAACAATTGGTCCATGGCTGGGAGAAAGTGGCAAGAAGGTGACAAGCAACAAGGAGAAAGCAGAACTATTTAACTCATTTTTTTGCATCTGTCTTTACACAAAGGGATAAACAGTCCAACCTATCAAAAACAGCATCACAAAAATCAGATTAGGAACACAAGTTGAAATAGGGAAGAAAATGGTAAGTAAGCCATTTTGAACTCGTCTACCATAGACGAGTTCAAGTCACATGGACTGGATGGATTACACCCCAGGGTTCTGAAGGAAATGGCAGATGAGATCTCAGAACCACTGAACTATATCTTTCAGAGATCCTGGAGCAACGGGGAACTGCCAGAGGACTGGAAAAGAGCTGATGTGGTTCCCATCTTCAAAAAAGGAAAAAAAAATAGATCCAGGAAACCACAGACCTATCAGCCTGACCTCAATACCAGGAAAGATTCTGGAAAAGATAATCAAGCAACGAATTAGCGAACACCTAGAAGCAAACAAAGTAATAGCCAAAAGCCAAAATGGGTTTGTCAAAAACAGATCATGCCAGACTAATCTTATTGCATTCTTTGACAAAGTGACAAAATTAGTGGACCAGAGGAATGCCGTCGATATAGTTTACTTGGACTTCAGTAAGACATTTGATAAAGTAGATCATAACCTACTACTAGATAAAGTAGAAGAATGTGGGTTGGACAGCATCACCACCAGATGGATTCATAATTGGCTGACCAACCACACTCAAGGTGTAGTTCTCAATGGAACTGCATCTATATGGAGGGAGGTATGCAGTGGAGTACCCCAAGGTTCTGTTTTAGGCCCAGTACTCCTCAGCATCTTCATCAATGATTTGGATGAGGGAATAAATGGGAATAAATCATCAAATTTGCAGATGACACCAAGCTGGCAGGAATAGCCAACACTCCAGAAGATAGGCTAAAGATAGAGAAGGATCTTGACAAACTTGAACATTGGGCACTATCTAATAAAATGAAATTCAATGGTGAAAAGAGTAAGGTTCTACATTTAGGCAACAAAAACGAAATGCACAGGTACAGTATAGGTTGGACCTTGCTCAACAGTAGTAACTGTCAGAGGGATCTTGGAGTCCTAGTGGACAACCATTAAAATAGGAGCCAGCAGTGTGCAGCAGCTGCCAAAAAAGCCAACACAGTTCTAGGCTACATAAACAGAGGGATAGAATCAAGATCACATAAAGTGTTAATACTACTTTATAATGCCTTGGTAAGGCCACACTTGGAGTACTGGATTCAGTTTTGGTTGCCACAATGTAGAAAAGATGTGGAGTCTCTAGAAAGAGTGCAGAGAAGAGCAACAAAGATGATTAGGGGACTGGAGACTAAAACATATGAAGAACGGTTGCAGGAACTGGGTATGTCTAGTTTAATGAAAAGAAGGACTAGGGGAGACATGATAGCAGTGTTCCAATATCTCAGGGATTGCCACAAAGAAGAGGGAGTCAAACTATTCTCCAAGGCATCTGTGGGTAGAACAAGAAGCAATGAGTGGAAACTAATCAAGGAGAGAAGCAACTTAGAACTGAGGAGAAAGTTCCTGACAGTTAGAACAATTAATCAGTGGAACAGCTTGCCTCCAGAAGTTGTGAATGCCCCAACACTGGAAGTCTTTAAGAAGATGTTGGATAGCTATTTGTCTGAAATGGTATAGGGTTTCCTGCCTAGGCAGGGGGTTGGACTAGAAGACCTCCAAGGTCCCTTCCAACTCTGCTATTGTATTATATTAATTGCAGGCAGTTTTCAATTAAAGTCATTGTTAATTTTAAGTAACTGCCTAATGTTTTTACTCCTGTCTACTCCTCCTGTTTGGCTCACTGACCTTTCTAGTTAGCAGTTCGACAGCATTAGCTTTGTCAGGATTACCTATAGTTGTGATTATAGTATTTACCCGGCAGCTGTCCTATAGTGATCATTACATGCCAACTTGATTTGGTTTCTTCTTTTTTCTATAGGTATCCAATGTCCATGGATGTACTTTACTCTTTTCTCTCATTGTTATCTGGAAACTATGATCTTTTGTTTTGGTAGTGGAAGTAACTTCCATTTTATGTGCAGTTTCATGATAGTGGCTAGCATCTCCAAGATGTTTTACTGCCATTTCTTTATTCAACCTTTTCACTTTTTCCAAATAGTCTCTTTTGTCCTTTGCATATACAATGAAAATATCAAGATAAGAGATTGCATAGAGGACTTCCATGTTTAACTCTGGAATATAAAAAATGACACTGCTTTTCCTTGCTCAAAATCCCTGTTATACCACATTTAATTCGATTTATTAAACCATGCCTTGGTTACGTCTTTTAAACTCATACAGGTATTTTTCCAATAATTGTTCTTTCCTTGGCTATTTAAAACTTGTTTAGCATATGTAAATCTCCTCTTTCAGATCACCATGCAGAATGATTGTTTTAATACTGTACAATATCTTGTGTGCCACTTGACACTTTCCTAAATGCTGCTACATTTTCTAGTATTCAGATATTTGCATGTTTAACTACTGTGCAAAAAAAAGTCATAATCCTAAACACATGATTATGTGTGATCCTTTGCTATTATCAAGCTTTATGGCATTGCAAATTTTCATAAGCATGATGCTTTGTTTTGAAAAACCCACTTATAGTCTATGTATTTTATTTTATTTTGCTCTTTGGGAGTTGGTTTAGAATCCATTATTCCCCCTTTTTGTGTAAGGATTCCTTTTCTTCCCATGCAATTTCCCTCCATTTCTTTTCATGAATTAGGAATGAGCACATTTTCTTCAGCAGGATTCCTTTATCAGATGTTTGAAGTCTTCTGAACTGTAATTGTGGGTCTGACCGTGTAGTAGAGGCTTTTCTAATCCCATTTGAGTTCTCTCAGACTCATTCCCACTCTTGTAATATCTTCGGAATGTACAAAGTCATGTTATTAATGCTGTATTAATATTAGTACTATTTGCTCCTCTTTGTGACCATCCTGGAAAAATCCTCGTGCTGCTGGTTTGTACAAGTATCTAAATATTGCAGCTCATCCAAAATTATTCTTATATCTTCATTAAAATGCGCAATGTGGCATGTGTTTATTTTTCTAGTTTTTAAGTAAAAAGAAAAAAAAATCCCTATAGACTTTTGTTCTTAATTGAGTGATGAGTGCAAAATCTTAATTATCATGGTTTGTCGCACAGTCAGCCAGATGTTTAGACTATGGGTGACATTTTTGTCCATCTATTGTTATTGTTATTAGGTTCTGCAATTTAGTTTATTCTTTTTTTTGAATATATAGGATAGTTAAGATTTATATTCAAATATGTTTAGGAGTGATTGATTGTATAAGCTCCAATTCCATCACTCAAATGAGAGTTTACCTACACAAGTTGTTGGGAAATAGTTTTGCAGATCTGTAGCTATGTTAAATCCTTTCCTTCAAAATTACCTTGTAATCTTGAATCAATCAGGAAATATCTTACCATGCTTAGCATGCCAATCCTACTTTATTCAGGTTCTAATAATATTTTTCTTTCGTGTTTTATGCCCCTATTATTCAAGTATATTTCAAATTTGTAGTTGTGTAATACTATCTCCACTATCAAATCTTAACATGTTAACTTTTATGTTGAACTTGTTTTCTGTGTGAACAAAGTATGGTTTGAATTTCTTAAATATTATCTTACAGGTTAAGAGAAGAGCTGAGCTGTACTTTGAGTGACAGTCTATGAACATTAGATTGTAGTTTCCCTGCCTTCCATTTTGATTGACATGGTGCCACAAATGTCTGAAAAAATACATTTCAATGGCTGGCTGATTTATTTGAATTTAAGTCCAGGAAAACTGTATCTTTTTCCTTCTGCTTTTAAAGAATGCATTTTGATTGCCCTTATTTCTTGTAAGGACAAATATTCAAACCGATAAATCCTCAACCTTTATTTTTTTAATAGCAGATTCATCTCTCTGACTAAATCATCTATGCTATTCTGCAAGTTTATTATGCATGCTGCCATTCTGCTGTAGGCTGCATACATTCCAGCAAATTAACTTCTTTGTGCTTTCTTTTCAACATTACTGGATGGTTTTTACAATTGTGAAAATGTCCATTTTTAAACACAATGTTACAGCCATGTTGCATAAAAAAAAACCCAGACATGTAATCTGCATCTAATCTGCTATATCATATAATTCTTTAAATATTCCTTCTTTTATTTTTATCAGACATTTCAGTTCAATACAGCCTCTTTTACTGTTGACATACTATTTGTTAACCCAACTATTTGTTAACAGGATTCTTCAAGGCTTATGAGTATGTATGCATATGTGTATAAATATACTAATATACTCTTGCACCTTGTTTTTGCAATTTCAATACTTTTTTAGAACACTGTCTCTCTCTCTCCTTAGTTCTCTAAAACCTGCATACTCTTTTAATATGTCCCTTTCTAATACAGAACTGATAGATTACATTTCTTCCTTTTATCTGGTTTAGAGACTGGTCTACAATTGCCTCATTCAGATCCTGCTGATGCTTCCAGTTTGGCAATTATATTCTCAAGGAAAATTTCATCATGGGGTTCTTAATAGTTTTATGATAATGATCTTGATTACACTTCCTTGATTAAATCATCCGAAAGATTCACATTGCTTTGTTTTAGTATCTTCTGAATAGATACAGGCCTGTACACGTTCTGCTGAAATTTCACTCCTTAATAATTTCAAATATATATGTTCTCTGAGCATCAAAATATCGTGGCTCATTCCTGAACATGCATAGGTGTGTTATAGCTTGTCCCAGATCTCCTTTCCTGAAGGATAACTTTGGATCAACTTTAAGAATTCAAGTTCAACTTCAGAATTTTTCAATAAACTATTACTTTTCATCCAGCCTGACTAGAGTTTTCTAGCCTGACTAGAGTTTCTTCTGGGCATGGCATCTCCAAAACCTCTAAGTGGCATGGCTTTTTAAATCCATCCAAGTCCCAATCTTTTCCAAGGATGTGAATATTCTGGTCTCAATGTCACTGCCATTTTCAAAAATAGTTTTCCGTTTGTGGGCATGTAAAATGTTCTTCAATTAGGTTGTTTTAATCCAGGGGTGGGCTGCTGGGGGTTTGCAGAGAACTTCTAGCTAAGGTTCGGGAGAACCTCTAGCTAAGATTCTGTGCAGTTCAGAGAACACCCAGATCCCACTTCTGGCTGGCCCCGCCCACCCAGCCCCACCCATTCCAGAAGTCCCCACATGACCAGTTTTGGATGCAGGTAAGTACAGGGCACACATGGAACTCGAGGAAGGGGACAAATGGGCCTACCGGAAGTTCAGGAAGGCTGGAAACGGGCCTATCTCTGATCTCCAGAGGGCCTCCAGAGCCTGGGAAGGCCTTTGTCACCCTCCCAGAAGTTCAAGAAAAGCCTCTGGAGCCCAGGGAGGGCATAAACACCCCCCTTGCTGTGATGCAGGAGGCTGACTAAGCCACACCCACCATGGCTACGCCCACCCAGCAACCGGGCAGAGAACTCCTTGCTAAAATTTTTGAAGCCAACCCCTGTAATTTAATCCCTAATGCATATCCATGATTTGTGGGCTCTAAGTGCTGGTTCAGCTGTGTGCGTGACCGAGGAACTGGAAATAAATTGGGATATTTGTTTGATTAGGATATTTCAGGTTGATCTGGCTGCCCAGACTTTAGTTCTGGCTCCCTGCTAGATCCGCAACGTTTCCATTGCAAAGTGCTGTAATTTCCAGTTCACCCAGAAACTCCAAGACATGTCCTGGATTCAAAGAGCAAGTATATAACACACCACACAATTCAGCAAGCAAAGATATAGTTTAATGTTTATTATACATAAACACACATCAAAAAGAGTGAACTGACAAAAATGGGACAAAAGGGAGGAAAAGATCTGAGTTATAGAGAGAGTTGAATAACAGCAAGAATTTGAATTATCTATGTTAAAAGCACAGAGCTTTCCCGAATCAATGGAACCATTACTTTGGGTAATTATTATGGACAAGGGCAAAGGGAGGGATGCTTTTTTGTACTTAGCAATACCAGAGCAGAGGTGGAAAGGGGGACACTAGGTGATCCCTCCTGCGTTCTGCTCCATTAAAGAAACAGATTGATGGAAAGGGATGATGTATCCAATCCTAACAACAACAATATCACTCACATATTGACACATTGCACTAACTTCATGATTCATTGAAAATTATTTGTTTAATACAGGTAGTCCTTGATTTACAATAGTTTATTTAGTGACCATTCAAAGTTAAAAAAAACTGCATTGCAGCATCCCCATCAGTGGTGGGTTCCTACTGGTTTGGACTGGTTTGGCCGAACCGGTAGTGGTTTGGCAGCCTGGGTCAGTACCCAAGGCCTGCCACACCCTTGAACCGGTTCTCCTGGCCGCACCATATGTGCCGCCATCTTGTTTTTTTGGGTTCTGCGCATGTGCAGAAGCATTTTTATAGTACTGTGCATCAAGTGTGTGCACGCTGAACGACCAAGAGCGAACTGGCAGTAGCGGCTGTCGGAGCCCCATGGTCATATGATCAAAATTCTGACATTTGACAACTGGTTCATATTTATGACATGGGATCATGGGATCAACTTTTGTGACCTTCTGACAAGCAAAGTAGGAAACCAGATTCACTTTTAACAACCGTATTACTAACTTAAGAACTGCAGTGATTCACTTAACAATGGTGGCAAAAAGCTTGTCAAATGGGGTGCAACTCCAGAACAAGGCACCGGGGAGGAGAACAGTAGAACTGATGGGTGTGAGGTGCGAGGATTGCGTTGATTCTGGCGGCGAAAAGACTCCGGTAAGAAGAACAAGATACCGGGGAGGAGAACAAGACAAGGCTAAGAGGCTGGGAGTCAGCCGGGAGAGACTAATGGAGACGGTTATGGCGGCGTGCGAGGGGAAAGAAAGGTCGCCACTGCCAGGGACTCCTGTCGATTTCCCATCGTATCCTGGCTGCTCCCATGCCCCTATGCCCCCCCGGGCCCTGTCGACGCCAGCAGGGGGGCGCCAAATGCCTATTACGAGTCTTTGTGAACCTTTGTGAAGTTTGGTGAATTTTGGAGTACTCTACCCCAAACTTTACCCTGAACCTTGGAGAATTTTGGAGCACCGGGTGGGAGCCTTTGGAACCATCTTGAATAGTCTCCCACCTTCTGGTCATCTTTGCCATTCTACATAACTAAGGGATATTCGATCATTCCCTCCCCCCCCTTTTTCATCCAAGTACATTAACATCTCCTTCCTCCTACTAAGACCCCAACTCATTGTCTATCAACTTTTTTCATCAGCACCCTGATTTTTATCAGCACCCTGATCCCACTGGGTTTTTAATTATCTATTCGAGGTTAGACCTGCTCCACCTGCGGGAGGCCCCTCTCTCGCAGGTATGGCCCTTGGCTCTCTCAAGGGCCTGCCTTGATGACGGGTTTGCGAACCCCGAGAGGTGGAAGAAATGGAGGCTGAGGGGCTTTTTATCTAAATGTTTTTTATTGTTATTAAGGGGTTCCAGGGAGGGGGGGGGTTAACCAGGCCGGGAGAGGAGCCAGTGCCAGACGAACAGGTGAGTCCAGGAGGGAAGTGAGCGGGGTGGGGGTGGGGGGAGAAGGAACAAGTTATTCCAACAGAGGGTTGTTTGATTACAACGGTCGCGGGGAAGGGGGGATGCGAGGACAAGAGAAGATCAGGTCGGTTGGGAGACCGTGGCTGCTGGCTACGCCCGGTCGTTTGCACCAACCCCCGCAACCTAGGTGGCCAGGAACTACAGAGCCAGGGCCTGCGACTGATGCTTTGCAATACAAGGTCCGTGACCAACAAGGCCCCCCTCATTAATGAGTTGATCTCTGAGGGGGAGCTGGACCTTGCAGGGATAACGGAGACCTGGTTGGGCCACGAGGGTGGTTTACCCCTCGTGGAAATGTGCCCACCGGGTTTCCGTGCATTCCATCAGCCTCGGGCCCTGGGCAAGGGTGGTGGGGTCGCGGTAGTTATACGGGAAGGTCTAGAGCCGAGAGAGTTCACTGTTCCTCAGATACCCGGGTGTGAGTCCCTTGGTGTGAAATGGGGCCCAGGGAGGCAGTGGGGTTTGCTGATTGTATACTTGGCTCCTCGCTATACATCAGCGGCCCTGCCCGAGCTCCTCGAGCTGATCTCGGAGACGGTGGTTGAGATCCCCAAGCTTGTGGTTATGGGGGATTTCAACCTGCCGTCGACGGGAGCAGCATCTGAGGTGGCTCGGGAGTTCATGGCTTCCATGACAGCCATGGACCTGACCCAATTAATTCAGGGCCCCACACACGAAGGTGGCCACACACTGGACCTTGTTTTTGTATCGGAGCAGTGGACGAGTGATCTGGGAATAGGGGATCTAGCTGTTACTCCCCTGTCATGGTCAGATCACTCATGTCTCCGGCTGGACTTCCCTGGCGCTACCCCCCACCGCGAGGAGGCGGGACCAGACTGTCCAAGCTGGTACCGCCCCAGGCACCTGATGGAGCCGGATAGGTTCCAGACGGAGCTTGGGCCATTACCTGTAGCCCTGACCCGCGCTTGGTCGGAGGACCTAGCGGCCGCCTGGAATAGGGCGGCGGCTGGGGCCTTAGACCGGGTTGCGCCTTTGTGACCTCTCCTGTGGCAGCGACCCACCCGAGCCCCTTGGTATACCGAGGAGTTGAGGGTGATGAAGCGCCATAGGAGACGTCTGGAGAGCAGGTGGAGGTCCTCACGCTCCGAATCTGACCGAACACAGGTAAGAGCCTATTTACGGACCTACCTTGTGGCATTGAGAGCGGCCAAACATAGATATTGTGCCGCTCTTATTGCGTCCACCGATAACCGCCCTGCCGCCCTGTTTAGGGTGACCCGCTCCCTCTTATTGCAGAGGACGCAGGGGGCGCCCTTGCAGGGCAGAGCAGAGGAGTTTGGGGAATATCTGCAGGACAAAGTCGCTCAGATCCGGAGCGGATGGGCCCCCTTCAGTGGACCGGACGGGCCGTCAACAGCGAGTCTTGTGAGTCCACTCTGGGAGGAGTTTGATTCTGTTGCCCCCGAGGATTTGGACAGGTTGCGTGGACGGCTGCGACCCACCACATGTTTAATGGACCCGTGTCCCTCCTGGTTGGTACTGGCATCTTGGGAGGTGACTCGAGGCTGGCTTCTGGGCCTGGTGAATGCCTCATTGGGTGAGGGTTCCTTACCAACTGCCTTGAAGGAGGCGGTGGTGAGGCCTTTACTTAAGAGGCCTTCACTCGACCCAACGGAGCTAGCTAGTTATCGTCCAGTCTCCAACCTTCCCTTTCTAGCGAAGGTTGTCAAGAATGTGGTGGCGTAGCAGTTTCCTCGATACCTTGACGAATCCGATTATCTAGACTCACGCCAGTCCGGCTTCCGACCCGGGCACAGCACGGAGACAGCCTTGGTTGCGTTGGTCGATGATCTCTGGAGGGCTAGAGATAGAGGTTGTTCCTCTATGCTGGTCCTATTAGACCTCTCGGCGGCTTTTGATACCATCGACCATGGTATCCTATTGCGCCGGTTGGAGGGGATAGGAGTCGCAGGTACCGTTTTGCGGTGGTTCGGCTCCTACCTCTCCGACCGGAAGCAATGTGTGTTGACAGGGGGGCAGAGGGCGACCCTGAGGCCACTCACTTGTGGGGTGCCACAGGGGTCGGTCCTCTCGCCTCTCCTGTTCAACACATATGTGAAGCCGCTGGGTGAGATCATCCGTGGTTTTGGGGTTGAGTACCACCTGTACGCTGATGATACTCAGCTGTACATTTCAACCCCAAACCACCCCAACGAGGCTGTCGAAGTGATGTCCCGGTGTTTGGAAGCCGTCGGGGTCTGGATGGGGGACAACAGACTCAAACTCAACCCCTCCAAGACTGAGTGGCTGTGGCTACCGGCACCTCGGTTCAGCCAGCTGATTCCATCGCTGGCCATAGGGGGCGAACAATTGCCTCCTGTGGAACGGGCGCGCAATTTGGGCGTCTTCCTTGATGCCCGGCTGTCAATGGATGACCATGTGGCAGCCGTGGCAAGGGGGGCGTTCCACCAGGTCCGCCTGGTGCGCCAATTGCGCCCCCTACTGGACCGGGATGCCCTGCGCACGGTCACTCATGCGCTGGTGACGTCCCGCCTGGACTACTGCAACACTCTCTACATGGGGCTGCCCTTGGGACGCGCCCGGAGACTGCAGTTAGTTCAGAACGCAGCCGCGCGGGCTGTGATGGGGAGTACTAGGTACTCCTACGTAACACCTCTCCTGCGCGAGCTGCACTGGCTACCTGTGGTTTTTCGGGTGTGTTTCAAGGTTCTGATTACCATCTTTAAAGCGCTCCATGGCATAGGACCTAGTTACTTACGGGATCGCATCCTCCCACAAACATCCCTGCAGCCAATTCGCTCACACAGGGAGGGGCTTCTCCTGGTGCCGTTCCACTAGGCAATGCCAGCGGGCGACACCAAGGAGTAGGGCCTTCTCTGTGATGGGCCCAACCCTCTGGAATGACCTCCCCCCCAACATCAGAACCACCACTGACCTCCGCTCCTTCCGGCAAAAATTGAAGACTCACCTGTTCCGATTAGCGGGCCTGGCATAATTACAACTGTTACCTCCTGGTAGACGTACTATTAACTGGTTAGTTTAGGGGTATTGTTTTTAATTTAATTTGTGTGTTTCTTAAGGGTTTTAAAATTATATTTATATATACTGGCTAACTGTACAGTTCTTTTTAACTCCATTTTTAACCTCCTCCATATTTAACTGTACATATTTAACTTTTCTATTTATTGTATTTTGATGTATTCTTTGCATGGACTGTACACCGCCCCGAGTCCCTTTTGGGAGAGGGGGCGGTCTAGAAGCACAGTAAATAAATAAATAAATAAATAAATAAATAAATAAATAAATAAATAAATAAATAAATAAATAAATAAATAAATAAATAAATAAATAAATAAATAAATAAATAAATAAATAAATAAATAAATAAATAAATAAATAAATAAATAAATAAATAAATAAATAATAAATAAATAAACTCACTTAGCAAATGTTTCACTTTGCAACCAAAATTTTAGGCTCCATTGTGGTCGTATGTTGAGGGCTACCTGGACTCATCCAGAACATTAAGTTATGAACCATGGATGCATTTACCCAATATGCTTAGCAAAATCTCAACATGGTTTAGCATGATAATGTTAACAGTGCTTTCCTTCATTAGTAACTTGCTAAGGATGTGTAGACAAAAGAGATGTAGCTGTTTGTGCAATGTGAAAAATAGACACAAAAGCATTTGCCTTGACCTGTAAAGAAAGACAGAGAAGGTTTCTGCAGGACAGAGGGGTCACTGGGAAGATCAGATGGGCTATAGGAGAAAAGAGAAAAAGTGAAAAACTTTGTACCAGAAATTTCTATTGCTGCAAAGCAGCAACAAAGGAGAGCAAAGGAAAAATAACAGAAATAATTCCCCAAATCAGACGGTGCACTTTCTGAGAAGCTGAAGATTAAAAATTGTGACAGAACTAACATAACCCATCACCTCTCCAGACTAAGATGTGGATAAGACTAAGATGTGGATAAGATACCCTGTTTTCCCAAAAACAAGACCTCCCTGGATAATAAGCCCAATTGAGCTTTTGAGCACATGCGCTAAAATAAGCCCCTCCCCCAAATAAGTCTTCCACGAAAATATTGCAACACAGCAGCAGCCATGACGTGGCCACGCTCACTGCCTCCTCAAAAATAATAAGACCTCCCCGAAAATAATGCCAAGTACTTATTTTTTTTGGGGGGGGGTCAAAAGAAAATAAGACCCTGTCTTATTTTAGGGGAAGCACGGTATTAGATAGGCCCTGGAGTTTATGAGCATCAAACAAACTTCCATGGTTGAAATTGCAATCCTCCTCTTGTATTAAGTTCTGCGGGTATGGACAACATTTGAGCAAAAGCCCTGAGTCACCAGGCTCTTCCATTTCCAATCCAATCAAGCTATACAGAGTACATTCTGACAGAAAATCACCGTTCAACACCCTCCAACAACCCTGATGGTGTGATCTTCAAACACACACTGAATTTGCTGCCCTGATCCATGGAGCTGCAAAGAGAAATGTTCACAAGTCAGTCTTCATTAATAAGTGTTTTCAAAACTGGCTGCACAGACTGTGAAATCTTGGCATCGGTACCACCTTTTTAAGCAAGGTAATTCTGGACATTTTAATCAGGAGAAATCTGGTAAGCACCTTTTCTCATCATATGAATGTCCCTTCAGTTCTTAGCCTTGTCAGAGATGAAGCTGGGAGCTAATCCATACTTCTAGAGAGTAACTACTTTGGGAAAGCTGATCCATGGTATGTCAGATTCCAAGAGAAAATGATTCTCTTTTTTACTACTCCAAAGGGACCTATTACATATTTCCCAGTATGTCTACTGGAACATATTATGAATCCACTGAAATAAGGTCCTGTGATTAAATACTCCCTGGGGGTGCTTGTGAAAAATGGGAAAACAAGATCAGGCAGGTGATACCTGCAAAGCTTAAACCATTGTGAGCTTGTTGGTTCTTTTTCTCTTTTCTTTTCTTTTCTCTTCTCTTTTTTCTTCCTTTCCCTTTCTTTTCCCTTTCTTTTCTTGCTCCCTGACTCAATCCTTTCTTTGCCCAATGCTTTATTCTAGTCTCAAAGTCAGCCAACTTTGAAATAGTTAATGCATTTTTGCTTGAAAGAGGTGCGAAGGATCTGTCGATCAAGAGCCTATAATGCTTCATGGCAGTTTTGCTGATAATTCAGGTCTTCTGAATATTGTACAGTACAGTTACATTTAGAATTGCAAACTACAGTTAAAATAACTCCAGGAACAGGTAGTATCTATTTTAATTGCCTGTAGAAAAAAGCAAGCACAGAATCTTGTGGCACTTTAAAGGCCAACTTGTAACATAAACTTTTGTGGATGAGAGCCCCTTCTGTCAACAGTATGAAGTACTGAAATATTATCCTCCTTTTCTTTTCTGGAATTCATAGATAGAGTGAGATGGAGATATATAGACCTATAGTTCTATGAAAGTGGATGTATGTATATCTCTGATACAGTTGTGGCCTGCCAGTGGTCAGTGGGTCTGGCAGCAGATTTCGACACTGAGGAGGAGGTTGGGGAAGAACATGGGTCAGTCCTGAAGCCTGGGGAAGGCTCTGATGAGTGCTCTGCGTCAGAGGCAGAGAAGAGGCCGGGGCCATCTGACAATTATCAGCTGCCTTCAGAGTTGGACATCAGTGGGGCAGAAGAACAGCTGGAGCCTGTTCCCAGTGTCCACATGCACAGAGCTGCCAGGAGAAGGGAACAGCTAAGGAACAAGGGTCGACTCGGGAGTAAAGTCACAGGTGGACGGTGAATGGCCCCTCCCACAGGGAATAAAGGGGAGTGAAAGGGGAGGGGAGTTTGCAGGAGACAATTAGTTCAATTCATTAGAATGAAGATCTGTTCCTGACTTCTTGCCAAGTATTGCCTGCTACAGAGTGGCGTTTGGAAGATATCAGCCTGGAAACTCTCCAAGCCTGATTAAAGATCTGAAGTTGTGAAATCTCTTGAAAGACTGTTGGCCGGGACTTTGTTGGAGAGGAATTCCCTTTAACCTAAATAAAAGGGGTTTTATCGGGATGAGGAGTCGGCTTCGTTCTTTTGGGAAGCCTAGGTCAGAACAGACGCATACACATATATGTTTGATCTAAGATACTCATATGTTTGTTGCTTGAAACAGAAAGTGGACACCACTCCCCACTCACCAAAAATCAGAAGAAATGATCTTGTTCCCTTACTTACATTCCCTTACTTACATAGATGAATACATGGCACTTAACATTTATAGGCTTTAATGAACAGATTTTGCTCCCAGATATAAAAGAGGACTCTGGAAGTATATTCTGAAAGGCGCATGCTGTGATCAAGATGCCTCATGCCACTAAAAAAATAATAATATTGGTTTGAGTGAGTTTTCATACATTAGCTTTAGTTTTATCTCATGGTGAAGAAAAAATGGGAGAATTGTGGGTGATGATGACTAGAAAGGAAACCAAAATATAAATTAATCCATAGAACTATTGAAATTATTATATTGCTTTCACTCTGTAAATATCTAAATATAGTTATATATAGATATACCAAATTGCTTTTCAATGTGGGAACTGAAACATAAGTAATGGCATAAGGAGAACTGAAAACATACCCTGCCACAGCACAGATTTTAAATATTCATCCTACGAAAATCAGCATATGTACATGTGTGCATTTCTTCAACTATATATGTAGTTCTGGGCGATTTAAGACTAGACTCTATGTGTCAACCCAACTTACCTCATTGGGTTGTTGTGTGAATAAATTGGAGTAGAGACATTGCTTTAGGATATATTTTTTTTTTTGGGGGGGGGGAAGGCAAGAATAAATAATTATCAAATGTAATCTTATATTTATCCAGAACAAAGTAACAGTAATTTATCCACAATAATATGAAGCACATATAGCTGTATTATATGAGAAGCTGCAGAGCAACGCTTGTTAATACATTACAGTATGTTATGTTATATCATTACATTTTATTACATCACAGCACATTACATTACACCATATCACATTATATTACATGTCATATTTATTAGATTATATTAATACCTTATGTTATCCCACTTTATTTTATCTTAACTTTCCTGTATGGAATCCCAGTCCATTTTTGTTGAATTTCTTAGTCATACTTAGTCAGAATTGTTTAGAAACAACATCAGTATAAATTAGATAGCTTTGTCCTATACATTTATTTCAAAGTACTCACAATATAATTAATATAATTACAATTATTTGGTTAGTTTAGCTTGTTTAGTGATCATTCAGAATTACAATGAAAAAAGTAACTTATGACCAGTTTTCACACTTAAGACCTTGCCGTATCCCCATGGTCATGTGATCAAAATTCAGGCACTTGGCAACTGGCTTTTATTTATGATAGTTGCATGGTCTTGGGGTCCTGTGA
The DNA here is from genome assembly GCF_964273705.1 of Natrix helvetica. NCBI lineage: Eukaryota > Metazoa > Chordata > Lepidosauria > Squamata > Natricidae > Natrix > Natrix helvetica. Next base: position 86,307,638 of record NC_138552.1, read on the forward strand.
TCCCCATTTGTAACCTTCCCAGCTGGCTTCCAACAAGCAAAATCAATGGGGGAAATGATTCACTTAGCAACTGAGGTGATTCATTTAACAACATTGGCAAAAAAAGGTTGTAAAATGGGACAAAATGTATAATTGCCTTGCTTAACAATGTAAATTTTGGACTCAGTTGGTGGTCATTTGTTGAGGAGTACCTGTAGTGAGGTTCATTTTCTCTGTCTTGAAATTAAATCTCATTTGTAACTTTTTTTAGGAGATGAAATTTACAATTATGTAATCTGTTTTAAATTGTTTTGTTAGAATATATTGTAGTTAGACAGATTTAGCCACCTGTTTTGAAGCTATTGACCTACCAGTAATTTTGGAATGATACACACCGTAATATATAAAAGAGGCATGTCGGCCTTTTCAGTGTTATTCTCCATTGCCTGATGCTTGAACTTCCAGAAATATCCTTGAGTTTCATTGAGAATCCCATAATACATTTTATTTTTTAATAGACCAGATAATTTGATCTGGATATAATTCATACTCACTTTTATTATTCTGGAGAAATTTTACATGAAGGCTGAGGTCATCCTTGAATCAACTTCACTCAAACCTCAGGACAAAAGATGTATAACTTTTCTGTGGTGAAAAGCTACATTTCAGTAGCACACCCAGGACAAAAAAGTTGACTGGGTTTGGTTTTAAAAAAATGTAATATAATATTATTAACTTGAAGCCCAAGTAATTCGATTCAGTTAACATTACTCTGTTTCCCTGAAAATAAGACCTTCCTCAGATAATAAGCCCAATCAAGCTTTTGAGTGCATGCACCAAAATAGCCCTCCCTGAAAATATTGCAACACAGCAGCAGCCATGAGGTGACCATGCTCGCCGCCTCCTGCACCTCAAAAATAATAAGGCCTCCCCGAAAATAAGGCCAAGCGCTTATTCCCGGTGGGGGGGGGGGGTTCAAAAGAAAATAAGACCCTATCTTATTTTCAGGAAAACACATTATTACTCCCCATGATTTTCTGTAACAGAAACCACCAATTTACTAATTTTAAGTGGAATTTTTGCCAACTTAGTCGACCCTCCTACCTTCATCTGAATTTAGATGGCATCGAAGGAGATACCAAATATTTCTTTTCATTTTCATGTTGAGAGATAGACAAGCTGATCTTAGAATATCATGTCCAATATGAGCAATACCCGCTTTCTTCCCGGAAAGATTTTATAAATGTCTATGGCTTCTTTGATCAGAATATCATCTTGTTTATTATTACAATTTTCAGTATTAGCATGCTGCATTCACACTGCTTATGCTTGATAAGAACATTATGAATTTGCTATTCTAATTCCATAATTATTTTAATAGAAAATCAGACAAATGATAGAATCAAATATGAACAGGTACTTATAGTGCATGATAGGAGATGTAATAAATATTTTATAGTTGATTGGTATTAAGACAGAGATAGTAAAAGAAGATATATTTTGTGTGAATATTAATTATTTTTAAAGAAAAATAACATGGAATTGAATGTCACAGCTCTATCCTGTTTATCATTTACTGCAATTTCCCCACTTCAATAAATACTTGCTTAGAGCCAATTTCACATGCCAAAATTATTGCTGTTGCTAATCTGTCTTTCATCAGTTTAAATCTAGCATGAATTGTTCTTAAATGAAGCCAAATATATTGAAAAACATAAACAGGAAAACAGTGCTGTTTTTGGAATATGCAAATGCAATGCAAATATAGACCAGATAGAACAAAGTATATCTGAGCAGTTTTCTTTCAGAGAAAATAATATGGAATGCCAGGTGAACCATGTAAGGAGCAGGGAGAATTTATTCAAACATGTTTGTTTCTTAAGTCATGATGAATTCCTCATCTAGTTTGGGTTCATTCTAGGGATCAAAGGCCAATCTGACTTTTTGCTGATGACTGAACCATAAATAAATCAACTAAAGCAATAGCCTTTCTTGTACTATCTGCTATTATTCTGGTTGCTTTTTTACAGTGGCTCATTTTCTTAACTTTACTTTTAAGTTTATAAGACTATCTCTGTTAAATAAGAATAACTTATGACTGTAATTTTGTTGCTTGTATCCTTACGATTTATATTGATTGTTTCCTAATATGATATGACCCTATGGCTATCATTAAGTGTACCTTATTATTCTTGATGAATATTTCTTTTCTTTTGTGTACATTGAGAGCATATGCACCAAGACAAATTCCTTGTGTGTCCAATCACACTTGGCCAATAAAGAATTCCATTCCATTCCATTCCATCCCATCCCATCCCATCCCATCCCATCCCATCCCATCCCATCCCATTCCATTCCATTCCATTCTATTCTATTCTATTCTATTCTATTCTATTCTATTCTATTCTATTCTATTCAAATCTATTTAGAAACAAATCCTGTGTTCACCATGCAGTGGCATCCCAAAGCTGATTTTTCAAGAGACAATTGGATTGTCTTGTTTTTCTGAGAAATGTTTTGCTACTCATCCAAGAAGCTTCTTCAGCTCTAACTGGATGATGAAGACAATTGGTCATTTGCAAGGGATATAAATCCTTCCTTTCCCCCACCATCCAGTCAGAGCTGAAGAAGCTTATTGGATGAGAAGCGAAACATCTTCAAAGAAAAACAAGAAAGTCCAGTTGCCTCTTGAAAAAGCACCTTTGGGACGCCATGACTGAGAATCTCCTTAGACATGCAGTGGCATCCACAGGAGTGATCAAAGCAGGGAATATGGCAGATGTGGCAATAGGATCAATGACCCACCTGTTTTGTAGTTGTCTTGACATCTTGACAGGTGTCACTAGTGATACCATCCCTATAGTGGTGAAATTCAAAATTTTATACTACTGGTTCTGTGGGCATGGCCTGGTGGGCCTGGTGTGGCTTTGTGGGCGTGGCAAGGGAAGGTTACTGCAAAATCCCCATTCCCTTCCCACTCCACTAACCTGCTTTCCAGCTCCGTTCTCCTGTTTAGGACAACAAAAGAAGATCAGCTAGGAGGCTGGAAGGCAGCGGGGGTGGGGCCAGCCTATTTACCAGTTCGCTGAACTATTCAAAATATCCACTACCTTGAACTTCCACTCTCCTGAACTGTCAGAACTGGCTGAATACCACCTCTGCATCCCTGCCATCTTACCTGTTTTGATCACCTCCAGAGACACAGTTGCCATCACAGTCAATCTACTTCCTCTTATTCAGAAGCAGAACACAACATTTCTATTTGGGCTATTTAGTGAATAAATTGGTCTGATCTCTTTTTAAAACTATCTCAGCATACACCAAAGAATACCAGGAAACTCTTAATAATATATATAAGCAGCAATCTCATCACTAAGATAAATGCAAACGACAACAACAGCAACAACGAACACACAATGCCACCACAAAAAAAGGAAAAAGAACAAGATCTCGGAGACTCTGCATTTCTGCTGCTACTGGAGTCTGTATTGAGCAGTATCCCATTTTGCTTAAAAGAAAACTTTGTACTAGAAATCAGAACCAGACTCTTGCTATCCCAAAGACAGTTTTCTAGGAACTTGTGAGCTGCCCAGAGTTGTGCTCTAAATAGGCAGCCACGCAAATCAATCAATCAATCAATCAATCAATCAATCAATCAATCAATAAATAAATAAATAATATTTTATCTGCCTTCATCAACCTCATGTTCTTACTTACTCCTTTCACAGTACAAATTGAAGGCTGACCTGTATCCCCATGCCTCCAGGTGGCAGCTGATCAGACTGTTGTTCTTTCTTTAAAGCACCACATCAACGTTGTGAATTTACAGCCCTATCATGACTTTGATTCAGAGGTGGTATACAGCAGGTTCTGGCCAGTTCTGGAGAACCAGTAGCAGAAATTTTGAGTAGTTCATAGAACCGATAAATACGACCTCTGACTGGCCCCACCCCATCTATTCTCTGCCTCCCGAGTCCCAGCTGATTGGGAGGAAATGGAGATTTTGCAATATTCTTCCCCTGCCATGTCCACCAAGCCAAGCCACACCCATCAAGCTATATCCACAGAACCGGTAGTAAAAATAATTTTCTCTAAGAGATCCATTTTGTGTACATAATATCTTGTGCATGTTTTAAAAAATAATGGACCGTATTGCCATTTTCTGAAAAAGATGCTTTGTCTAGCATTCCAATCCAGAAGTGTATATTAACATATATATCTGAAAAGTATCCATTAGGTATGTTTGCAGAAATATATGAAACAAATGATTTCTCAACCCTAGTGCTAGATTACAAAGTCTTGAAAATTTCAACTTCTCAACATTTTGCTGAGCATCTAGAAAAGATAACAAAATATCTTGGTGGTAAATGGCTTCCTGAGTCTGTTCAGCTGTAAGATATTTTAGTATATCTATTTAAGTTGCTTAAAAACAGAGCAAAAAGTTGCTCTGTTTTTCCCTTTTAAAATATTTAATTTTGCAATGTAATTTTAATTGTATTGCCTCTTAAGTGAATGAAAACCAAATTAGAGTCAACCAACAGATGGAAATATTCTTACTCCTGAACAACGAAATAGTCTCCAACATCTTTTTGCCATCTGGAATCTGATTTTGCATTAAAAAGAAAAATAAACAGAAAAAAAAATCAAGGAACAATAGTTCGGTAGCTCCAAAAACTTAGGTTTTCCTTTCTCTCTTCCTCTCGAAGCTCTTTATGTGTTTCTCCAGTCTGAAATGAAGCCATAAAATGCAAATGGCAACTTGAAATTCAACTTGACAGCCACATAAATGCCAAAAAAGAGGGAGAGGCAGAGAGCATTAAGCCCACATGTCTACACCAAAAGAACATAATCCAGTCTGGACAATAGTACAAAGATTTCAGTTGTGTGCTATGTGGCTTAGTTGGATTTTCTTTTCTTTTCATTTTCTGATTAAAATTGACTTAATTCATCAATATTAGCTCCCATATTAGGATGAGTGGAACTATTTCATGGGCCAATCAAAAGAGGGCAACAGTATTGATAGGATGCCTAAGCAACTTGGCCAAAGCTGCATGAAATTAAAGTTGATTTATGAATGATAATATCCCAGATAAAGGTCAGAAAGTTAGAGTTGCAGCCAACTGAAATTATGTAGAAGAAATTCCATGCCCACACAGAAGCAGCAGTCACAACCAGTCATTGAGTGCCAAGTCCCATCTCTTGACAGATTACAATTTTAAATATAGCCACTGTGCAGTCATATAGCCTTAAATTTATAATCAACAATTGAACCCTGAATTATTGTTCTAAGTCATTGTGGTTTTTAAGTGAGGCACCAATGTGATTGAGGTGCTTAATGACCACAACACTGGCTCTCTCTGTTCTTGTCATTAACTGGAACATGGATGCCTCAGAGGTTAGAGGTGCCCCAGGGAGACCTAATGCTGGCCCAATCCTGCGCACATATGTAGCATTTCTCCAGCTCACAAATGACCTGCACTAGGGTTCCCAGGGCCTCTGTCATCCCCTGAGGCATTTTCTGCACATTTTCTCACCCTGCTGTGTGGTTTTCTTCCCATCCCAATGTGCTTTGCTCTACTCACTTTTTCTGAGGATTACCTTTCAGAAAGGGTGCTGAGCCAATACGATGCATGGCCTTCCTGCAGAGGCTACCTTGTGACGTTCTGGAAATGGTCACCCTTCACACGATCTCTCAGATGGGCATGATTTGAAAAAATTGCACCATTCTGAGAAATTTTGTTGATGGTGGTTGCTTCCAGAATGGAGTGATGCAACCTCTTTACAAGGCCAGGTGCTCGGTCAAAAAGAAGACACCTTCCTGGAAGCATTTTGGAATTAGCTCCAATACTCATGATCTCTCAGAAGGGATGTTTGGAAAGAAGATCTTCAGAAGGGGTAAACTGAGCAAGGCATAATAGGGTTGGGACAGGGGTGAAATCCAGCAGGTTCTGACAGGTTCTGGAGAAACCGGTGGTGGAAATTTTGAATAGTTTGGAGAATGGCAAATGACACCTCTGGCTGGCCCCAGAATGGGGTGGGAATGGAGATTTTTCCCTTCCCCTGGAACGGGATGGGAATGGAGTTTTTGCAGTGTCCTTCCCCTGCCACGCCCACCAGGCCACGCCTACTGAACCAGTAGTAAAAAAAAAAAAACACCACTGGGCGGGGAGAAGGCCCATGGCCCATGGGGATGTACTTGATAGGAATAGGCCCAAAGGTTCCAGCTGGGAAAGGTGGGGGAGCAGTGGCAGCATCCTTGAAGATGATTGTAAGCTCAAGGGTATTGCAAAGTACCTGAATACATAGGTACATAATTACAAGGGCACTGCAGCGGCCATAATCTTCAGTATAGGTTGTAAGACTTTTGTTCAGTGCTGTTGTAATTTTAAACGGTTGCTGAACGAATGGTCCGAAGTCGTGGACTACCTGTACTGGATATTATAGGATTTCTCTACTTTGTACAGCAAGGCAAACAGTCTCATAGTTGAATAATTATAACAATAAAATCGTCATGTAATTTAGTATGCAGTAGCTGTAATCATATTCATTGTTTGGGCCATGGACATAGAATATATTGTTTTGTAGATTAGATCAATAGTCATCTGGCTCTGGCATTAGCACATGCAGGGATTCAGGCCAAGAAGCACAGAAGCCACTGGACAATGCTGGTTTACCAGCAAGGAGCTTGCTAACAGGACCCCACAGCTGTCCAACATGGGCTTTCCATAGCAGCCTTATTCTTCCTCCTGGAAACTTGGCTGAGCATTGGGCCTGGCAATCTGCCATCTACCTGATCATTCTTAACTTATGAGCCATACAAAAACAGGCATCAGGATGGATTTGGCTCACAGGCAGTTTTTTGCTGATCTAGTTCAAATATGAGTAGGAGCCCCAGTAGGCTTTCTGTCTACAGTATGCCTGTTAGGATTTATAGAGTAAGCAACCATTCAAAGTTATGACAGTGCTTAATGAGGGGGACTTACTATGGGTCCTTGTAGTTGCAGTTGTTGCATGATTATGAGTTGGGCTCATGGCAACGGGCTAACCCTTATGATATTGCTTCATTCCTTGGTCATGTGATTGACATTTGCAATTTTCACTTCCTGCTTCCAACAAACAAAGTCAATGGGGAAACCAGAGGCGCTTGCAAATGGTAATCACATGACTGCAGGACACTGCAGCTGTGTGGAATTTGCCTAACTACAACCAGAATTGCCAGAGCTCCGGTTTTAAGATGTCATGGCGACGGGTTTTTATGCCTTACAACTGTGTAGCTTAGCACTAAAGTTCCCAACCCAATTACAGTTGGCAAGCAAGGACTATCTAAACCAGGGGTGTCCAAACTTGGGAACTTTAAGACTTGTGGACTTCAACTCCCAGAATTCCCCAGCCAGCCATGGCTGGCTGGGGGATTCTGGGAGTTGAAGTCCACAAGTCTTAAAGTTCCCAAGTTTGGACACCCCTGATATAAACTATATAGTATAGCTGTAATGCTTGATCAGGGCTAAGCAATTCTGATGTTGACGAAGAAACAATAGAAGGTCGCTCTAGCTGTTTTCAGAATTAACAACTTATCTCCTTCCTTGAATCTACACCATTCTCCTCATGTGTACCAGGTGCCATACATTATAAGCGAAACAATATCTTTGTTGGTCCTTTTTAATTGCCCTAGTAGATTCCTGATGGCTGGATTCTCTGCTGATTCATTCTCCACTTTACATATTTTAAGAATTCTTGCAGTACACTGCAGCTCCGATTATTCTTTCTTCATGTAAATCTCCAAAAGTGCTTCCTCATCTACAAGTCCTTTTATGTTGTATTCCTCATCCTCTTTCTCCTCCTTTCTTTTTCCTTTCTTCTTCCCCTTTCCCTGCAATCTGTTTTCTGCTTCTCATTTTAGTTACACCCAGCAGGGCTTCCGACTTCTTCCCTCCTATCCCAACAGACTATATTTTAATTGCTTTCAATCTCCTTGTTCCTAATAATCCATATGGATATATCCAGCAGTGACGTGCAGTCAGGGGGAGGCAGGGGAGGCAGAGCCTCACTGCTCTCATCATGAAAATAAAAATAAAAATACTCTGGGAAGCTGCGAAAGTGGCTGGGAGAGGCGTGCGGCTTGGTTTAGCATCCCTGGACATCGCAGCAGCAGCCCCAAGTGCGCCGATCTCGCCATTTTTTGCATCAGGTCAACCCGGGATCCTTGCAAGGGGAATGGGACCACGTGTGCAGGGGAAGGGGACCGCGGCTGCGCTAATCCGAGGCTGTGCGCTGAGAAGCCTCCTGCACACATGGCCCCATTCCCCTTGCAAGGATCCCGGGCTCGCCCAATGCAAAAAATGCCTAGGTAACATCATCAGTGCTAGAAGGGAGGGGGGGGGAGGAGAAAGGAGAAGTTTCTCTTCTCAGAAATGTCTTCTCAGTAGAGCTGTGGCAGCCTGCCTGTCCCTTTCTGACATTTCTGAGAAGAGAAACTTCTCCGGTCGGGCTATGCCCGTGCGATCGGAGAAACCACGTGGTTTGATGACGTCACCTGCCTCACCAGTCATAAACCTCACCGCACGTCACTGATATCCAGTATTACTCACTTACAGTAAGAGTTAGATGTTTCTTTGCATTGCCAGCAAGGTTTGATCAACTTAGTAATGAATGGGCTTAAAGTGGTAAAAGCAGTGGATGCTGTCGTGTTGAGTAAGCACAAAGGTTTCATCAGAGCTGGATCTGAAGTCATACATGATAATGAACAGGACCATTTTTGTTTGATGCTGAAAACCCATAGGTTGTGGGGAAGGAATGATGCCCTATCACTGCAGGGTTGTGCCTCGGGATAGCGTAACACTTTTGTCATGCGGTCATCTTTTCTCTTGGCCAACCTTCACCAAACAAAGGCTGCAAACTGAATCCGAAGTGTCACTTTGCCCTGTTGGCATTATATAAATTCAACTCCAGCCTTCTTGAGTGATGTATTAACAATAGCTGTCAGATTCAGATCCCATGATACATGGATTGTGGTGCAGCTTTATTGATTGGGTGCCAATAGGAGCAGGGGAAAAGAAAAGATTTTGCTTCTGATAAAGAAACAAAAATCTCAAAACATGATGTTAGGAAATAGGATATTTTAAGACAGAGGCGGAGGAAGCCTCTTACTAGGAAGATTAGTAACCCACATGGACTTCATATAGACACAGAGACAGGGCTTCTGTTTAAGATGGGTGGAATAGAGCTACCACTGTTGTGTTTTTAACAATGCTTCCACATCCAATTTCTTTGGTGTATTGTGTAGGGACTGCTTTCACTTGTTCACAGCAACTATTTTTCCCCCCTTTGGAAATGACTCAAGAATCATAAACCTCCAAAATGCTATAAATCACCACAGATCACGAACATGGATGGAGGTCACTAGCATACATAGAAGAAGGGACTCCCAGCAAGGCAATTTGTATGTGTAGCCTGCAGCTGATTCTGAATCATATAAGAAATCCACTAATTAACTTAAGCCATCATTTGTTTCTCTCTTAATTTCTTGAAACCACAGTATCCTAATTCACATGTCACAGTAAGCCATGAAACATATTTGTTTGTTTTTTTTCTAAATCACCATCTGGCTTCACACACTGCAAATATTGAAGTACATATTTTGATATCTACTATTGAAATATTGAAATAAATAATATTGAAGTATAAAGAGATTACATACTTGTTGAGCTGCAAAATTTGGGGATGGCATCCATTTCATCGACCCTAAGAGATAAAATGGTTTTTTTGTTATGAAATAAAGGATTGAAATGATGTCTCTGAACACCCCAGCTCACCCACTAAGCAAACATTTATATGGGAATCTTTTAGGAACAATTAAGATAGAGTCCTTAGATGTTTTCTTTGTGTGCCTATTGTTGAACAGAGGCGCGGCAGAAGCTTGCTCATCTGTTTCCAGTCATGGTACATAATTTGTCGATAATGGCACTTTTCCCGGTACATTAAGTGATTGTTATTATACACTGCAAACATTAATCTTATTCCACCTAAAATGAGTCAATATTTTAGGTTTCTTTTGACATTTGTTTTTTTTAAATCATAGTTTAAAAGTATTTTTAAGTAATCAGAGTGGATTCTTTTTTAAAGCTTTGCTTGCAATTACTGGTTGTCTTTTAGAATGCTATGGTGCTTTTATCCTTATAAACGTTCTTGCCCCTTTCTCTTAGACAGTCAAAGTAAAGGAGATATTATTTAATAAACAGGAATACAGCAAAAAACAACAACAACCCAATTCATTATCTAGTCAGTGCTTGTCTTACAGCCTTTTCATGAAGATGCTTAGTGAACATTAGAATAGGAGGGTTATGTACAGTGGTGGGATTCAATTTTTTTTTACTACCCGTTCTGTAGGCATGGCTTGGCGGGCATGGCTTGGCGGGCATGGCAGGGGAAGGATAATGCAAAATCCCCATTCCCTCCCCACTCCTGGGGGAAGGATACTGCAAAATTCCCATTCCCTCTCCACCCCACTAACCTGCTTTCCAGCTCCATTCTCCTGTGCAGGGCAACAGAAGAAGACGCAAACAATCAGCTGGGGCTCTGATCAGCTGGGACTCAGAGGCAGTGAATAGATGCGGGTGAAGCCAGCCAGAAGTGGTATTTGCCAGTTCTCCGAACTACTCAAAATATCTGCTAGCGGTTTGCAGGAACCGGTCAGAACTGGCTGAATACCACCTTGAGTTATGCACCAATAACCAAATGAAGGAGAGAGGAACATTTTTGTCATTGCATGGCATGGAAACTGACAGATGAACTCTGTATTGGGTGGGGGGATGATACTTTTTTCAGGAATATTTGGGGTTGGGAGATGACACTCCTTTTAGGAATATTTTCTATGATGGAATGGATTCCCACCCCCAACCCCTCAATAAAACTAAAGTTACTCCATATTTGGAGTTCACCAATTTATGTAAGAATATTAGTATTTTGTGTAAAGTTACCTGACATTGTACAGGATTGCCTGCAACAATGATAAAAAATAGTTTCCCATTACAGGTTTTATATACTTAGGCATTTTGGAGAAGTTTGAAAGCTCCTAAGGTAGACCAGACTTGAACACCAAAGTAACAAATATTAAAATTACTTTTATTATAAGTTTACAATAATGCAAATTTTGCAACTCTAAATGTCCTTTCTCCCTCCACGCCATTTTGCTAAAGACAGCTAGGAAAGGTTGAGTGTGAGATGCCCTTTTCAATTCCATTTCTGCTCTGGAGTGAGATTTCTCTTATTTTGCCATTCCCTTGGCTGTAGCTCTTCCTTCTCTTCCTCAATATTATTCTCATAGAATATTACATATATATATATAGGGGTGGGCTGCTGGGGGTTTGCACGGGTTTTGGTAATCCTTTAGCTAGGATTCTGCCCAGTTTGGCAAACCCCCAAATGCTACCCCTGGCTGGCCATGCCCACCTGCCCCACTTCTCCCATCCTGCCAATTCCAGGAGTCTCTACATGGCCGGTTCATCATGCCAGGTAAGTTCAGGGCCTGAGCGGATGCTTGGGGAGGGGGAAAATCAGGCCTACTGCAGGTTCCGGAAGTCTGGAAATGGATCTGTTTCTGGCCTCCGGAGGGTCTCCGGAGCCCAGGGAAACAGTTTTTGTCCTCCCAGAAGCTCAAGGAAAGCCTCCAGAGCTTGGGAGGGTGAAAAACACCCCCCCAACTATGATGCAGGAGGATGACTAGGCCACATCCACCCAGCAATGGGGCAGTGAACCCATTGCTGCAATTTTTGAAGCCCACCCCTGCATATATAGACATATGCAGAACAAGAGAACATATAACAAAAGATGGGAAGAGACCTCTCAGCGTCTTAGAGAAACTCTCTTCTAGAGTTTGGATGATCTTCAGAAACTGTCCACCATCTCCTTCACTACAGAGAGCCCCTTAATTATTTTAGATGATTAAAAATATCTTCAAAGATTATATTATCAACTGCATTGATTAAAAAACCCTAGAAGCAATAATTTGATAGGACCATTTCCCATTGTCTTTGCCTCAGTTCCTCTTCTGTAAAATAATAATCAATTGCTTTGCATAGTGAGAGATGAGGAAAATTCTTGTGTTCCTGGTATTTTAGGCCATAAATCTAAGTAAACAGAGAAAGTGGGAACACAATTCGCTTACTCATAGACAAACATGTTTATGTGTTTTCTCTGCTAAGCAATTGGCATTCCAGCAGCAGTGTGTTTATGCACTATTTAACGCCTTTGGCTTAAATTCTGTACATGAACATATCCATAAGCAAGAAAAGATTATCTTCAAGTTGGAATTCCTTCTTTTGCTTTCACAAAATGTTTACATTTACTGAACTAGCCAAGCTCAGTGCATTACTGTGGAATCAAAACAATTATTTTTGTAAGATTTAATTCCATTTTTGGCAGCTAGGTATAGTTATTAATTGTTTTTCTGTTATGATGTCTTCACTGTTTTTATTCCTTATTAGCCACCCAGAATCCTATTGTATGCTTGAAATGATTGGCCACATAAATTGAATAAGTAAATAAATGTGTTCCATAATACAAATGCCTCATCTAAAATTAGGGTGGGCAGGTTGAAGAGTCAGACTACCTATTAGATCTTAAACATTTTTTTTTTTGCTGTAACTATATTTTGAAAAAATACTTGCTGTAATAGTGATATCATGCCTGGGAGTGGGCTAAATTAGATTATTTCTGTTTACGGAATGACTTACTTTCTTTCTTTCTTTCTTTCTTTCTTTCTTTCTTTCTTTCTTTCTTTCTTTCTTTCTTTCTTTCTTTCTTTCTTTGTTAGCGCAATCTAGAGTACTTAGCCCTATCTTCTATTTTTCTCCTCAACACAAGACAGATTGGACTGAGAGGATAACTAATACAGAAGTTCTGCGGCTGAGGATTTGAACCTATGAATCCACACACTTAGATCAAAGTTCTGATTATTATGTTACATTGGTTTACTTCCAAACCTATATTCCAAAATCCTATGAAAATGTTATTTTATGTACAGAAAATAGCATTGAAACTTAAGACTTGACTATAAGAAATTAGATTATTACATCTTTCATTTAGGCCTTATCTTAAACAGAAAGTAACCTTTTGTCTGTAATCTAAGATTGAAAATTTGGGGTGAATAGTAGTTCATGGAAAAAATTTGGGATATATAGTGTAAATTTACAAAGCTGAATAGTGATCTTCCTTATTACCAGCCCATCTATACACCGAGAAAACCCATCATCTAGTGATAAATTCCAGATTTTTCATATATCATTCAAAAGCAGGTACTTCATTCACATCCTTGAAGTATAACAGTAATTGTACCATATATTAACAGGCTTGTAGATATCAAACCATAATAGAGTACTACTAGAGTGAGTCCATATGTTTCAAAGCATTCTGTGGGCAGTCTAATGAACATGAAAAAGAATATTGATTCATTAATCTTATTTTAAATTCAAACTCTGGTTTCTCTACAGATCATGTAAGTTCATAAGAATTATGCATTTTTTTTTAAAAAAAATAGAAAACCTCTTTGGCATTGATTCATTAGGATATTCAAGTTCTTTATAACATATGCCCACCTCAGTAATAACTTAAGTGTTTATAAAAGAATAATGGAGGTGTAGTTTTAACAAAGGCATATTCCAAAAATCTTTTTTGGGGTGAACCTCCATAAAATCTACTATTCAATTATTGGAAACAGGTGACACTTTTCCATTTTTTCTCCAAGCAGAAAATATAAAACCTGTAGCAAGAGCCCTACAATAGGTCTAACACAGTATCTTTTAAAACAAAACAACAACAAAGATCACTCAAAAGAGAAAGAGAAAAACACTGGTCCGTGTAAAAAAAATTGCTCACTTTGCACTATTACTTACCTCTGTAACCCATGGAAAAGTGTAGATCCTTGAATCAGGAAAAGTGCAAGTAATCAAGAGCCCTGAAAAATTTTACCTCCTACATCTGAAACTTGTCTTTCCTCAACAAGAAGAGGTCAATGGACCCAGCTGGCATCATCAGCATATGAAGTAGAAAAAGAGAGAAAGAGAAATCAGTAGAAAATGTCTTCAGGCCGTCATAACCTCAATTCCTGATGTGCCTAGCAGTTGTATGTAATTTGAATGCTCTCTGTCTGGAAACCTGAAGAGGTATTACAAGCAGACAAAGTATTAATAAGCTGATTAGACTGAGGCTTGAAGATACTCTGCTCTTGTACTGTACTGCTTTGGACCGCAGATAGGAAATTACCTGGTCATCTATTTCTCACAGAAAAAGTTTGGGAAGAATCCCTACTATGCTGTTTTCCTGGGTGCAGTGTTTCTGTTTTAGAGAAGCTTTCAAACATACAGTTCTATGCATGCTATTTGAGATAGTACCAAGCAGGAGTAATTTTGCTGCACAAACTCCTTGTTCATGCATCATCAAGCATAACTTTGTATTTCTGAAAGGCAAGGGAAGCAATATTATGCCAATAAACGAGTTCCATTTTGACTAGAAGTAGGAAAAAATATACATCCTCTTCCATAGAGATTTTAGAAACTCATATATTTATTCCAAAGTCTGGTGGCTATTTTGACCTTGCTGAATTTAGTAAGATTCTGGAAGAGCCAGTTTCTTTTTTAAATGTTCTGGAAATGGGAGATTCACAGAATCGAAGTATGAAAGCAGCTTTTGTAAAGTGGCACAAAAGATTGAAAGTGCTTCGAATCTGAGATATATGTGCATTGTGTACATGATTTCTTTCTGCATTAAGCTTCATTTTCCAAAATTAAGTCCACATTGGATTTTAGTCAGTGCTATCAATGAAAGAAAGAAAAACAACTCTATTATTTTAAAAAACTAACAGTATGTTCCAGGGATCTACTACGTTAAAATTGCAATATACAAAACAAGGAAGGCAGAACAGCAAGCAGGAAGGCAGACATTTTAAGCTTCCTGTATTATTGTTGGCCACTGGTTGTACTTCAGTTACAATCAAAGGGAGAAATTCATAAAGAATCAAGACTGGTGGATCAGATTACAAATAGTTCTCACCTAACAACCCTAACTGGGATTGGAATTTCCATTGCTAGGTAAAGGGTTGAAGTGAAGTTATGTTTTGACGACTCTTAGCGACAGTCATTTTAATAGTTCTGGGTTTGGTTGTTAAACAAGGACTTCACATTTCTCCTGCCCTGCTGTGTTTGCTTCTGCTTCAATTCCCTGCCACCTGCCTATCTACCCTCCATCTCTATACTTTTGACCATCCTGAATTTTAACATTCCGTAATCACTGTTTAAATAAAAGTCTATAACTCTGTAAAGTGATATACAGTCTTTGCCTCCTTCCAAAAGTTGTTATACTAGTTAGGATGAGTGTGGTTCTTCTTCTAATTGTTACTGAGCTCCTAGCATATTCCGAGCAGAAGTCCCAACAGGATATACTGCTCACCGTAGCTTGTGGTCCTAACAGTTGACTTATCTGTTCGTAATACCTACCAATCTACAAAGGTCACCTCTGCTATCTTGTCATTTGCTATGTCCTTTCTTCCTACACCCGATTTACTCTTAACATTTGTTTTTGTAAACTAGTCTAGGTGGGATGAGGCTGCCTTGAAAATGCTAGGGTGTGGATCCCTAAGTACTGGCAGCTGGAGAACTAGCTTGGTTACTTGTGAGTAAAGTTGTCAATGAATAAATGAACATATGGGGGAAATGGGGTGGGAAGCGTTTTGACCCACGGTGGCAACTACGCTTCTGAAGTGCAAATAACAACCACTTCTCTCATAACCAGTCATAACCACTATTTGTTTAGTACTCTCATAATTTTGAATGGTCACTGCATAAATGGTTGTTAAGCGAGGACTACTTGTATTTTTTCATCCACATAAGTTATGCAAATGCTTATTATTGCATTTCCACATTTAAAATAATCAATATGGAAATCTAGCACATTTTATATACCATTTAGTTTGTGGTCGCGACTGCAACTTTTTCTGCCTTTTTTGTGCATTTTATAAGTCAAAAATTGCCTCATAAAATTTAGGCAACATCAGAATAATTGTATAACTGCATATGCTTTCAGAAAGTCAAGACTGTTCACTTTCAAAGCGTCCCTAGTGAGAATGCTAATTTAAAATGGCCTTGCCACTTGAAATTTTGGCTTAAATTAATTTTCTTTGTGAGCTTCTCAACCTCTTTGAACTTACAAGGTAATTTTACATCATCATGAATGACAAGTATTAGTTTGGACTTAAAATTCTGCAGGCTATCTGTCCAATATCTGACTTTGATATAATTCAAGTGGGCCTTGTCTCAGCTGAAACAGCAGATTTTTGAAATAATACAAAGGGTTAAACACTTTTTCTGCCCTCTTTGTTTGGAATACACTTTTCAGAAACTCCTTACTATGCTAATATTTTATACCAAATTCACTCATGGCTCTTACTTTAGCTTAGATTTGGTATTTTGCCGACATCACAGCCAGAAGGGAGATTTAATAGTATTCCTTTTGCAAGAGCACCTTTGCCCTAGCCTGATGGAAGTTAAATCTGTCACACAAGTATTGTTGCTGTTTGTTTTGTACAAGGAGGTGGAAAGATCTAAACAATGGTTCTTTTTAATTTTCATGGAAGTTCAAAGGAGGAAAATATTATCTTTCTCTTAGCTGAAGGCTGAGGGTGACTTGGTGAAATTCTGTTTGATCATAATTACCATCCTGTTGTGTAATATTATTATTCAATATACTATGCTAGTTTATTGCCCAGATTTTTAGTAATGTCTGCATTGTGACCTTTGACTGTAAAAATAGTCTCTAATGTACTGTAAATGATGAATGAGCCTTATAGATGAAATGAGCTATATGTTAAATTTCTGAGTCTTCTTATTTTAGCCCTATTTGTATTCATTCTGATAATGATGTGACCCTGCATTTATATCCAACAGTTAAGGAAAGAAATGTATATGCAAATATAGCCATGGCTGCATGGGAGATGTGCTCTTAATCTTGAATAATTAAGACATCAGGAGTCATACATCTGCATAAGATATAACTGCCCCTTTCATTATATAGAGGCTTTTTATTGAACTGATTGCTGCTTTGTTTAGGAAGACACCCATTGGGGTTTTCTGTGTAAGATGCCAAAATAAAGAGCGGTGCTTGATGGGGTTGGAAGGAGGGATATTTTTCCTACTTTTTCTGCCACAGTGTATCTCATCTCAGGTTTGTTCCATTTCCAGTAACCTAGAGATTAGAACTTGTGAAGATTTAAAGGCGATGTTGGGAGGGCTTTGAAATCATTCTTGAGGATCACTGTGTGGTCTGATTCATACACTGGCATTTATCATTTGATAACTTATTACTTGGTGACTCACAGCTGAATATGAAAAGGACAGCTATTGAGCAACATTGTGCATGACATTATCTGAGATAATGCTCAAGTATTTGACATGCAATGGTTCTTTCTCCCATGCAAATCAAGTCACTACTTAATGCTGCAGTAAAATAAGTGATTGAAGGGGTGTGGTGGCTCAGTGGCTAAGATGCTGAGCTTGTCGATCAGAAAGGCTGGCCATTTGGCGGTTCGAATCCCTAGTCCCACGTAATGGAGTGAGCTCCCGTTACTTGTCCAAGCTTCTGCCAACCTAGCAGTTCGAAAGCATGTAAAAATGCAAGTAGAAAAACAGGAACCACCTTTGGTGGGAAGGTAACAGCACTCTGTGCGCCTTTGGCATTGTCATGTTGGCCACATGACCACGGAGATGTCTTCAGACAGAGCTGGCTCTTTGGTTTTGAAACGGAGATGAGCACTGCCCCCTAGAGTCGGGAACTATTAGCACATATTTAACCTTTACCTTTTAAATAAGTGATGAGGGTTCGCATATGAATCAGTTTGTATTGTCTCTGTGGCACCAAGTAGAAACAAGACATAGTCCCCGTTCAATATCATGAAAAGGAAATCACAGAAATTACTTGGTATGATTAAGGTCGTCCATTCTTAATTTAATAAGAAAATACACAAACTTATTATGGGCACAGATAAGGCACAGATTGTCAGACTTCATCTAGTGGGCAGAACTATAGCCACTTAGGCAAACTCACCAGAAATTCAAGAATGTATGACAGTGTTTATTGAAGAAAGTTGGAAAGCCAAAACAAAAATTCAACAAGGGCTGTGCTGTGATTAAAATGCTGTGATCCAAGATTTATAGAAACAGTGTTCAAACTTTCATATATTTCTTTTCCCTTCCCATCCTACATAATAGATTGCTCGATTCCCTCCTTTGCACAGGCTGGCCTCTTTCCATCTACCATTTGTTTTTGCAACAATCAGAATTTCTATTATCTTGTTTTTCACTGACTGTGTGAGAACAAATTCTTGCACTACTTACAAAGAACACCTGCAGCTTCCCAGGCTGCTTTCAGTATACTCCATGGTGTAATTTCAAGCAATGTGTTCAGAGGGTAGGAAGAGTGAAGAGTCTTTTACTTGGCAGCCTTCTATTGAAGAAAAGAAGAAATGAGAGAAGAAGAAATCTGAGAAACAGAAAGAAGCTACCCTTTCCCCCTCAATGGCGGTGGGCAGCCTCCAAATGATTCCCTCATTGGGAATGTAATGGTTCCCTTCACACATATGTGCTAGTCTTTTCCAACTCTAGGGGGTGGTGCTAATCTCTGTTTCAAAGCTGAAGAGCCAGCTCTGTCCAAAGTTGTCTCTGTGGTCATGTGGCCAGTATGACTAAACGCCGAAGGTGCACAGAACGCTGTTACCTTCCCATGAAAGGTGATTCCTATTTTTCTACTTGCATTTTTACGTGCTTTCAAACTGCTAGGTTGGCAGAAGCTGGGACAAGTAACGGGAGCTCACTCCATTATGCGGCGCTAGGGATTCGAACCTCTGAACTGCTGACCTTTCTGATCGACAAGCTCAGCATCTTAGCCACTGAGCCAACACGTCCCTTAGGAAATAGCTGTGCCACATTTTAATCATTATTCTCATGACACTGGACCTGATATCTTTACTACTGGAGCAGGTGAAAGTTATTGCATGGTTCCATCAGCTGGTGGATCATCTGATCTCATCATTGTTTATAACTTCAGCCTGTCAGGATTGTCATTAGGAGAAGCGATGAGTGTCTCTTCCTATGATGGCTGTGTATATACTGTATGTCAGGTCAACTTTTGGAAATGGACTCACTTCATAATCATGAATACCCCATAGTCCTGGATTAAAAATGGCAAGAGATTCTTTTTCTCCCTCTTTGTTTAAAAGTACAATTAATGGTATTCAACTCCAACTAAATAATTCAGATGAATTCTATGAAACTGCTTGAGCTGTTGGGTGATGATAGACAACTTTAGTGACATTTCAACATAGGTGAAGAAGCTGCCAAACAGGCTTCTTAACAAAAGTCTAATTTCTTGGAACAAACATCTGATTTATGAGCTTAAGGATGCTTTGTAGACTGAAAATGTAAGAACTGACCCTTCTCTCTTGAATTTGTGGTGAGCTAGTTCTGGTGATTACAAATACTCCTCATCTTACAACCACAATTGAGCCCAACATTTCTGTTGCAAAGTGAGACATTTGTTAGTCATTTGCGTTTTGCCCCATTTTATGACTTTTCTTGCCACCTTCGTTAAGTGAATCACTGCAGTTGTTAAATTTAGTAATGCAGTTGTTAAGTGAATCTGACTTTTCTATTGACTTTGTTTGTCAGAAGGTCACAAAAGGTGATCGCATGGGACACTGGGACACTGCAACTGTCATAAATATGAAACAGTTGTCAAGCATCTGAATGTAAATCACATGACCATGGGATGCTGCAAAGGTGATAAGGGTGAAAAATGGTCCAAACAGTCACTGCACTGTCGTACGTCAAGGATTATCTGTATTTACCCTTTATTTTGCTTGTTATACATTATACAAAAAGCTACGATGTATTTAGGTAATTTCAAAATATGGAATTCATGATCAAATTGTTTTGAAAGTAATGCATACCTCTCTGGAAGCTAATGTGCATAACTTTGTTTTTGTCAAAAGTTCAGCTGCATTTTCTTAAGTGTGATATCAGATTTCTGTGCATTGTCCTTCCCTAATGGCACCATTGCCTGGAAACAGAGCCTTAAAAATTGTCACAGACAATATGATTCAAGCTTTTTGTGTGCTATGAGGGATTCTTCAGGAGACATTCAGCTCCAATGCTGCTAATTTGTTATAGCCTGCAATCTACTAACAATCTAATCATTTTGGTATTTTCTGTAGCTTAGATGGGATTTCATTCGCATCCTTCTTAAGCAGCTCACTCTATATGTGGAATTTTAGAGTGTGTCTCACACAATGGCAGTCCAGGAGGTAGGAATTGCTCACACAAAAACTGAGATGGCATGAATTTGGCCAGAAAGATGACTTACGTTCTGGAAACAAATACTATGGGGGTAAGACACCCCTTAACACCCCTCAGAGTGTTGTACCTTACCAGCTTCTACTGTACTGCTGTAAAATGGCTTCTCCTGTACAGCACAGTGGAGTTGCCATGCTAACGGCTTCCCAGTACTCCATAAGGGGGCTCCTTCTGGTAAGGGGGAAAATCCAACATTAGAAATTATGTTTTCTCCCTATAAATAAATACCTGGGTAACCCGGGTAACACCAGTACTGGTAGTATACCATAAAAATGCTGAGGTCCTAGAAAGTCAGAGAAGAACAAAGATGCTAAGGGCTCTGGAGGATAAACCATGTTCTGGGACAGCTAAGGGAATTATATATGTTTAGTCCAGTGGTGCGTTTCAAATTTTTTTAGAACCTCTTCTGTAGGTGCGGCCTGCTTTGTGGGAGTGGCTTGCCAGCCATGTGACTGAGTGGGAATGGCTTGGCAGTCATGTGACTGGGTGGGCGTGGCCAATTTGTAAAATGTGGTGAAACTCACTGAACAACACTCTTGGTTAGCAACCAAAATCTTGGCTCAGAAACTCTGGCATTTGAAGCATGCAAGTCTTAAAGCTGTCAAGTTACAAGACCCTTGCACCCCTAACCCTTTAGAAAAAAAACCCCAGGGATGTTCAAACTTAACTTAGATATGACTCTTAGAGACAGGCAGGGTGACTGGTGAGCCAGCCAATCAGTGAGCGGTGGGCTGGGGAAGCGTGGTGTGGACGGGCAGGTGGAGGCAGCTGGAACCAGTTCTAAATGGCACGGTAAATTTGTGGAAACTCTTCTATAGAAGAGGTTAGAACTGGCAGGAACCCACCCCTGGTTTAGTCTAACAAAGAAAAGGCTTAGGAGTGACATGATAGCTGTCTTTCAAGGGGAAATTTCATGACTATGAGAACAATTCATCAGTGCAATAGTTTTCCTCCCACAGTTATGGGTATTCCATCCCTTTTCATTTTCAAGAAAAGATTGGACAATCATTTGTCCAGGGTGGAATAAGGACTTTTGCTTTGGGCAGGGTCTTGGACTTAAAGACCTCCAAGTGCCTTCCAGCCCTATAGTTCTATCTCCCCACCCAGGTATTCATTGTCACTTCCTTCTCTCCCCAGGATTCTTCCTATCCTGCTCCAGTTTCTTTTCATTTTGTTCTAAGCATATTGACATGCTTTCAAATAAAATACTGGGCTCCAAGCAGAGAGGGGTTGCTCCCGGTTTGGCTGAACCAGTAGTAGTGGCGGCGGGAGGCTCTGCCTCCCCGCCAGGATGCTTCTGCGCATGTGTAGAAGCATTGTGCACACCTGCGAGCGTGCACGGGAGCGTGCCCGAACTGGTAGTGAAAAAATTGGCAACCCACCACTGGCTCCAGGACTCCAGTTTCATCAGCAAATAAGTATATTAACCTCTATATGTATTTGCTAAAATACTGTTCACTTTTGCCTTTCTTCAGTAAAGTCTTCTTCTTTCTTCTTCCCCATCCCGTCATCCCCCATAAACTCACAATTATATTTGTTATTTCCTAAGAGAACTTGTGCTTCTCTCTCTCTCTCTGGAATTCTATTCTTCATAGCATACGTCTGACATGATAATCTTTCACTGTTACATTTTGATGCCTAATAAAAAATATGGATGCTTATATGACATTCTCTATATCCAACTTTATCACAGGATTATGAGATTCTAAATCATATATTTTTATTTGTGGAGTAGAACAAGGCCTTTGTAACCATTTTCCTTTGTTTATTCTAAACCTTCCTCTCTTACTGGAGTATGAAGAAATCACCACAGAACAATATAAACAAGAATCTAGACTTTTTTTTTTAAAAAGGTGGTATAAACACATCCAACAAGTGATCTAATTAATTGTTAAGCTATATTCCAAAGCAAACAAAAGAAAAATGAAATGAAAAGGGCAAGCAAACAAAAAAGCCTCCTCAGAATTATCATGTTCAATTGATATACTGTAATACATAAACCTACCACATATATATTTAATGGCAATATATCAGATTAAACAAAAAAGATTTATTTATTGTAAAATATTATGAAATCAATGGCAAAGGGAAACATATTGGCAGTGAAAATGGCCTTTTCAAAAATTAATGTTGCCCATTTCTTGAACTGAGTCCCTGACATCTACAATAATAGTTATCTTCCGATCTCTCAATATAATTCTCTTGCTTCTCCCACATGCCTGATATAACCAATATCATTCAAAAAGAATCAAATACCATGATTGGGGAATATAATTCAAAGTAGCATTTCCATCTTTAACATAAGAATATCTATGCATCCATTTATGGATGTTAAAGTATTACTATTCCAAAAAGAAAAAAAATAGCGGAAATGACCAAATCATATGAATAAATTTATCCTCAAATTCTTTATGTGTTAGGCAAAAAAATAACAACAAGCACCTGAATGCATGGTTTATTCTTTCTATTACAGTTTTTGAAAAATCCAATACACTCAGAATAAAAGCTTTCAACTTGAAATTCAAAGAAACAAATTTTTGTAGATATTTACATCATTTGATGTGAATATTATGGGGTAGTCCAACTCTTCATTCCATAAATCATAAATATCAATAATTTCAAGGTAGGTAGGTAGGTAGGCAGGCAGGCTTGATTTTAAAAGCAGACTCTGTAAAACTAGCAACATCTCAGACTTTTTGAACAAGGTTAAGGGGTCTGGTCCACATTGAGCAATTTTAATATGCTTAGTTTGTTTGTATTCTTACTGTTGTGTATTGGACAAAATTCTTTCTGAAACCTCTGAAATTCCTTAAAATAATCATTACAAAATAATTGATATAAAGCAACTATTCCAAACACTACCCAATCTTTCCAATAAAGCATCAGCTATTTTTTTTAAAGCAAACTTAAGTATTAAGTATTTACGTCATTCACCTTCAAAATCTAATCTACATTTCAATAGGGTCCAAATATATCTAGCACCTCCCAAACCAGGAAATGAAAGACTCTTCTTGTTATATATTTATCCAAGTGATTGTCAACATTTTAATGGAAATACATAATCATTTTCCAGCAAACACAAAATCTTGTCACATTCTTGTACTTTTTGGCTCGGATCCTGGTGTGATCATATGCTCAAATTACCAACAGTTTGTGCATTTTTTTTTGTTTGCTTGTGCATGTCAGTTATGGGTGGTGGCAAATGAAAGAAAGCAGGAGGAAATGAAAGTTGTGACAGGCTGCACACATGACAGTTCTGGAATGAATTGGAAAACTTATCCATGCTGTTTTGAAAGGAAGATAAAAGGACAACACATAGAAGTAGAGAAATGTCCCCCCTAATGAAACTTTTCTTCGCCCAAGTGGCACCTATTCTGGCACAACTAGACTATTTTTAAAGTTCAAATAACTGTCCTAGATATGGAAGAAAATAACACTGTGGCATTCTAGTCTAAATGGAAGTTCCTATCATTTTATTAAGGGCTTTTCTCTCAAAGTGACAAAAAGTCAACATCCTTTTCTGCCTTTCTTTCTCCAAGTTGTTCAGTCACTAATTCATACTGGTAAGATTAGTACTTAAAAGCAGATCCAATTTAGGATGCTGATAATTTAAAACCAGTTTTCTTCCAGTCATGTTTCCATGAGTGCTTAGATCTTCATGGAGTGAATTGCTCTAGGAATCCCTGCCTTCTAAATATTAACTGTTGGTTGGAGGGAGTTGGGTTACATAAGAACATTTGCCCCCAGCTACATATTACTATTCTGTTTAATCTGTTTTTCTTTGCATACAACTTAATTTCAGGCATGTTGGGGGGGGGGATTCTTTTTTTCAACATAGCATATAGCAATCTAATTGAAGTATTAATTTATATTGCTAGTATGAATGAAGAGAAATATGGTTCATAGTACAGACAAAATTCCCTCTTCTCCTCCTTCATTTTTTGAATAGTAGTGTTTCTTATATAAACATTATTGGTGAAACACCTGGTTGAATTGTTTTATCACTGCTGCTTGTATATAAGTTTGGAAAGCATTATTTAGTGTTTTACAGCTTTTTAAATAATTGGTTTTTTTTTTTCACTTGGTAATGCTAATAATCTGTGATTGTTTAGCATTGCTGTTGAGACTCTAAGGAAGGATATATATTTCAAATAAAATGGATATAGTGGAGATATTTTGTATGACCCTTTTATGTCCATCTTATTCATTCAGTAGAGTTTCCATCAGCCAAACTACTGATTATATGACATTTTCTGATATCCTTCACCAATGAAGCTAATTTGTTTAGAGCTACGACATTTCGATTGTGTTATTATTAGCATTGTCATCACTAAAGCAGCTTGTATGCATTAGAGAGAAAAACATTTCTTCTTATTCACATCTTCATAATACTTTCCATTTTGAACATAGCACCTTTCATTTCTAAGCATGAAACGAAAGCAACCCTTGTTAAATGTAATAGCATATTATAAAACGAGAAAGGTGTCATTTTGGAAAGCCATTGCATTATAGTAAAATATTAGCTTTTCTCCCTCTACGAAGTGTTGCACTGCTGGTTTTCATTGTGGAAATAACCCAAATATAACAAGGATGGATTGGATAAGTGTTTAGCGAAGTGGGGCAGAAATGCTTAAGATTTATGAGTATTTGCCTACTTTGTGATGTTGAAGAGGAGTGATGTGATTCCAGAAGCAAAAGCAATGGGGTTCTCACATTGTAAACTGCTAATAAAATGAGGGAAAGTATTCCCTTTAAAATGTATTATAGATAGGCAAGGATACTGGTGGGTTCATGTTAAATTTCTCTTTATGGATATTAGTAACTAGAATTATTTTTTTTTAATTTAAAAATGAAGGCATGAAAAACAAGCAGCAGCGTTCATTGTATGACATCAGATGTAAAAGTAAGTATCTTGTGTGTGTCTGTGTAAATTATTTTCCTCCCAAAATGATCAGATTAGATTTTCTTTTTCTTTCCCCCTTATTAAAGTTTACTGTATTCATCTTCATTCTTTATGTTGAGCTGATGCCTTTCCAATGCTGATAATGTCGTACTCAAAATTCTCAAAATTCTGCCTCAGGAAAATGAAACAAAAGAACAGACTTACTTCATTCCTACCCACCTCCTTCTGGCCCAGCTAGCAATATTTTAGGGCAATAGCTCTTCTTCTACTTGTATGTATGTATGTATGTATGTATGTATGTATGTATGTATGTATGTATGTATGATATATTTATCAGCACAAATGCAACACAAATATAAAAAGGCAACATTAAAAATAAAAATATGGTTTTCTGCCTGGATGGTCTTTTGTAATGAGCCGAAGGACAGAAAGGGGAAGTAGTGAGCTCCCTCCCATATTTGGGCATACCAGGGGTTGTAACACAAATATATATACTGTACACCGCCCCGAGTCCCTTTTGGGAGAGGGGGCGGTCTAGAAGCATGAATAATAAATAAATAAATAAATAAATATATATATATATATACACACACATACACATACATACATACATACATACATACATATATCTTTATTAAAAATAATGAAATAGATAATACAAAACGTCCCTTTTAAATGTAAATAATTTAATGCAAAAAAAAAATCAGTAAGGGAGACAAAAATGTACTGTTCTACCAAATCACAGATAACAATTTAAAAAAGGACATGTCATGGAATAATAGGCAGAACAATATAAGACTCTGAACAAATCCTAAAAGAATTCTAATTTTCTCCTATTTGAAAGCAATCTGATGTAAAGAGAAGCCAATTTGCATAAAACATACTACTAGGGATGAGCTTATATAGATAATAATCTGCAAATATAATAAATCAGATTTAAAATACATGGAAAATAAGAAATACCCTCAGTGCAATGCTAACCACTAATTTACCTATACCTTCCCAGGTAAGATATTTTTAATTAAAAAGTTGTTTTCTTGAATATTTGTTTTCTGGAAATCATACGCTTAATTTTGAAACTGGAGGGAGTATCCTTACCTCTTTGGATACAGCTCCTTCTCTGGAAGATCAGGTTTTAATTTCCACAGCTTTTTTCCTACAGAAAGGGACTACTCCTTTGCAGTGGTGGGTTCCTACCGGTTCGGATTGGTTCTACTGAACCAGTACGGTTTGGCGGCCTGTGTCACTGGAACTGGCAGCGACCCAGGCCTGCCAAGCCTCTGAACAATTCAGTCCCAAGAACATGGAGTGGCTTAGGGTACAAGATTCTTTGATTCCAGAGATAGTCCATCTCTGATTTTGTACAGAGTCACATTCAACGAACAGGTGACAGCTGTTTTATATTGCCAAGAAAACTTTGAGTTTTCAGTGTGTTTTGTGTTACTTCCGTGAAAGATTTACAACTACAATAAGTACTTTTGAGTTCATTATCAGAAGCTGGCTATGTGTAATTGACAATATCTCTATGAAGGGGAAATTAAGTATAAGAATTTAGGCCTTCCATTGGAAGGTCTCTGGAGCACTCTGATATGTGCTTTGACATCTGTCATGAATGAAGGGAGGCCTGATCTGCTGGTCCTTGATTTGTCTTGGAAAAGGTCAAATGCCACCAGCTGCTCCAGCCACATTTAGACATACTTTAACAAGACAACTTCTCAACTAAAAGGCAGATGAGAAAAGCAATTGGTGATGGAATCTGCTTACAGAGAAGCAAATTGTTTTAGGGTAGCATGAAACCATTGCTCCTGCTGGTGCAAAATGGAAGAAAGAAAACATGAAGATACAAGAAAACATGCACAATAGCTTCTTTTGCAGAGTCTGGAGAGGCAAATCTCAGGTTCAAGAAGATCTAACAATACTCAATTTTTATTCTGCGGTTCCAGGTAACCCAACTGCAGCATACAAAGAATATACAAGTAGAAAATTAGAATGTTATTTTCCACAAAGAGCCAATCACAAAAGCCATCTGTTTTATATAGCTTTACTGACAGTTTTACTAATTGATTAAATCATGCATCTTTATTTCAAGTGGAGGGATTGACTTTCTTTGCCCTTCTTTGCATAATTTGCAGTGTCCTGGGCTCAGGACTTTGCCTAGATCAAGGTCAACTGACTAAGCCTGCACCTAGGGCATCTCAGATGTGCTCCCTTCAATTAATTCATATCATGCAGGTTGAGGCTCAACTTAGTCAAGTCTTTCAGCTTCTGAATCTGAACACTCAGACTGATCTCTGACAGCTGCTGTGGTGGAGAAGATCATGTCTTGATCATCTGTTGTCTGGACTACTGCAATGTCTTATGCATGGAATCACCTTTAAAGGTCACCCTGAAACTTCAACAAGTATAGAATTTAGCAGCTCAAGCAGTTATGAGTACCATTCAATTTGCTCATGTGACACTTCTTGTTGAGACCTATACTAAGTAGCACTGTGTTTCCAGATATAATTTGAAGAGTTGGTGATCACCTTTAAAGCCCTGTATGGTCAGGACATGTTTATCTATGGGATTTGTCTATGCCAGGGGTGTCAACCTCACATCGTCATGACGTATTGGGACTTTTTCCCCTTCACTAAACCAGGCATGGGCGTGGCAAGCATGTGATGCATCCAGCCCATGTGCTGGGAGTTTGACAGCCCTGGTCAATGCCTACTCTTATCAGTTCCTGCCTGTCCATTAAGAGCTGGATCCCAGCTCTTAAAAAATATCATCTACAGGGATGTCAGAGCTGGTCCTTCTCTATCACTAACTCCCATCTCTGGAACAGCATTCTCCTAGAGATATTCGACAGTCTAACACTCATGTCGATAGAACTTCTGACAAACAATATTAAAATCACTCAAGATTAATTACCAAAATGTTTCTTTCATTTGGTGGACAACTTAGGACTTGAGGACATATGGAGACAGAAAAATGGCCATTCAAGAGAACACACCTACTTTTCTGAAAGACATAGTTCCTTTTCAAGATTAGACATAATACGGATTTTGAAAAAAATGATTACTCATTGATACGAAGGTTTCTAAAGTAGAGATATTACCAGATAATTCTACGTAAAGCAAAGACAAAACAAAAACATCTTTGAGTTTGTAAATAAAGCTGGAAAATGCTTTTTCATCATTTCAATAATGATGAAAAAAATGATATTGAAATTAAAAGAGGGGGATATTAATAGACAGCATGGGAATGCAAGAAGCATTTAATCAATATTATTCTAGCTTGTATAAAGCAAGTGACATCTCTCTGGAGAAAATAGATGAATACTTAAAAAAACAAAAATTTACCAAGGATTACAGAGTTACAGAAACTGATTATGAAAAGACCTATAACAATAAGGGAAGTTTGTGAAGCTATAAAAAATATTAAGCTAGGAAAGATACCTGGACCAGATGGATTATCAGTTCTTATTATAAATGTTTTCAGATGAACTTTTACAACCTTTACAAAATATGATGAACTCCATTTTACATGGAGGAAAGACAGAAGAGAGTTGGAAAAAAGCCAATATAGCATAGCACTAACATTTAAAGAGGGACAAGATTTGACTTTAACAAGAAAGTATAAGCCACTATCATTATTGAATAATAAAACATGTTGTTTATAATGATTCTGGCTGATAAGCTGAAAATAATTTTACAAGAATGTATTCATGAGGATCAACATGGGTTTTTATCTAAAAGGCAGTTAAAGAATGTGTTGGACATTTTGGAATATTTGGAGCAATATAATGAAAACAAGTCACATTGATCTTCTTAGATGCAGAAGAATTTGAGCTGGGCTTTTGTGTTCAAAGTTTTGAAAAATCTGAACTTTGCAGTGAACTTTATAAAATGTATAAGATTGATTTATACTTAATAGAAAGCACAAATGATTATTAATGGAGATTTAATAAACCCTGTACAAAAGGGAAAAATTCAGAGACACCCGATGTCTTCTTTCTCATTTATTTTGGTTCTTGAGATACTGAAGAGAGATATAAGAAAAGCTGTAAAATTGTGGGAATAAAGATTTTAAAAAGAAACAAGTAAGTTAAGATATAGTTAGTAACACCTCTCCTGTGCGAGCTGCACTGGCTGCCTGTGGTTTTTCGGGTGCGTTTCAAGGTTTTGATTACCATCTTCAAAGCACTCCATGGCACAGGACCTAGCTACCTGCGGGATCGCATCCTGCCACACACATCCCTGCGACCAATCCGCTCTCACAGGGAGGGACTTCTCCTGGTGCCGTCCACCAGGCAATGCCAACGGGCGACGCCTAGGAGTAGGGCCTTCTCTGTGATGGGCCCAAACCTCTGGAATGACCTCCCCCCCGACATTAGAACCACCACCGACTTCCGCTCCTTCCGACAAAAACTGAAGACTCACCTGTTCCGATTAGCTGGCCTGGCACATTCATAACTTCTACCTCCTGGCAGATATATTTTAACTGGTATTTTAGGGGAACCATTTTTAAATTTAACTTATGGGGTATTTTTTAGGGGTTTTTTAAAACTATATTTTAGATACTTTACTTAAATGTACAGTTCTTCTTTTAACCTCCTCCATAACTAACTATTTAACTATTTAATTATTTAATTATTTATGTTATGTATTTTCTATGTAGTGACTGTACACCGCCCCGAGTCCCTTTTGGGAGAGGGGGCGGTCTATAAGTGCAAATAAAGTAAAGTAAAGTAAGTATATGGTAGTTTTGCCAATGTCTTGGTGGTGGTTTTGAAAGATTCTGTTAATAGGAAAACTAAAAGAAGTTGGTGCCTTAACAGGTTTTGAGAAGATGAAGATTTTTTTTTTAAAAAAAACCTACGACAATGGAAAATCAGACATAATTGATTGATTCTATGTACAGTATATTTCAGTATGAGTTCAATGGATGAAAATCTATTTTGTACACATGCTAACCATTGTATATTCCTTGGGTCAGAGGTAAAGTTTGCCTTTGCTTTAGTGCCTGAGATGCTCTTCAGGGCCAAAGGTAGACACTTGGGACCTTTCTAACAAAGCATGTCAATTAATCAAACTCAATCAAACTTTAATTTATAAACCGCACCCTTTCCTAAACAGGACTCGGGGCGGTGTACAGTCATGTTAAAACAGTATTAAAACAGTATGAATATAAAATATGTGTTTTTATCAGTCAGCTTCCATTGTAGTGATTTGCTCAGAGGTATCCCAATGTGTGATTTTTGATTCAAAAGAGACCTAGATCTACATTTCTCAGTATCAACCTCACATAATATTTGATTTACTACTATACTGTATATTTCCTACTATGTATTCAAGGAATTTCTATAAAATAAGTTGAGGAAAGACGAATGGCCTATGATGATCTCTTCATTTAAAAACGTGCACCTAAAATATGTTAAAGGCATATGCTGTGAATGCATGCAACATATGTTTTGAAAACATAATTCATACAGCTGCAGACATGTCAGCGGTATATGAGTGACCCGTGGTAAATTGACAGTTTTCTTGACTAATGTATAGAATAGCCAGAGAATCTCCATGAACTTCATCTCTTTTCTACATTTTCTGTTAGTTTTAGTTTCTCTCCATTCTGGTGCAGCTGACAACCTGTCCTTAAAGCAAAACTTTTGCTAATTTGCACATAAATAACTTAGATTATTCTATTCTTGCTGTGTAAGAAGGACTCGATTGGGCTCATGTAACTTATTGACTACATTTTAAGATTGTTCACATCAGCAAATCTTCAGCTGCAATGGATGGCTGCAGAAGATCTGTGCAGAAGCAGCACCCAATTCCATTAGTTTGATTACTTTTAGCTCACCTTTTTTTTTCAGTGAATAACCAGCTCAGTCAACTAAACAAATGAGATTTGTTTGATTTTGCCATTGCATATTCAATTAAATGTTACACTCCTGTCTCCTTTCTTACGTCAAGAAAAAAAGATATTTTCCATATCCAGGTAAATGCCATGATCAGTAAATAAGGAAAGGATTTTGGAATATTCATGTGATACCCTGTAGATCCAATCCTGTGTGCTGCAAATCCCCATCAGTTCTGTTAACGGTTTTCCGGGTACGTGTAACATTCCCACCAATGTGTCCATTGAAAAACTGGTTCTTTCATGACTTCTCAGCCAGTGTCCTCTAGGCATAGGGATACTTCCAGGATAAACATGCAGATCGAGGATGGGCAACGTACAGGTACAGAATTACATGCAATTCATGAATGCTTTTTTAAAAAGATCCCTGTAGTCTTCTCTGATTCTACCATTAAATTTTGGTAGTTCTTTGCTGAAAATTGACACCAAGAGAGCTGGAAAAGAAAACATAGGAACTCTGCACCCATCCTATTTGGGTGACACATTATTATGTATTTTGGATCATGAACCTGCATGCTGCTCATCTCACTTATCCCCTTCCCATATATTAAATTAAATCAAGTCATTCGTTATCACAACCTAGCTCATAACTAGCCTCACTAGATAGACCAGACCATGAAATTAGCTTCGGAGAAAGGCTAAAATTATTTTTACTTGGATTGGAGAGTCTTGTGATAATTCAGTAAATTAGGGAAGTGTTTGTCAGAGCCACTTCCTAATATTACTGGATATTCAGGACTACCCCTCCCCCCAGCCTAGGCAAAAACTCCCATCAAAGAGTTTCCAACAGTTCTTGGGCCTAGCATCTGAATTGTAACTGTTTTTCTAGTTCTGGCTTTATCAGTGGTGGGATTCAGCCAGTTTGCACCTATTCGGGAGAACTGGTTGTTAACTTTCTAAGCGGTTCGGAGAACCGGTTGTTGGAAGATATCTCATTTTGTTTTTCCCCACTTTACAGGGCTAATCCTATAAGGAAGGCAGGAAAGAAACATTCTGGTGTTGTTTCTAGCCTAATCTTTATTGCCCTGCTTATAGAAACTGCCTCTCCGGTTAACCCTTATTGCATTGTAACAGCTAAGACGAAGTGCCCATCAACTTGAGTGATGTTGAGTTGGCCATGCCCATCTAGTCACATGACCACCGAGCCACACCTACCCAGCTGGTCATTCAGGCAGAGAACCAGTTTTTAAATTATTTGAATCCCACCACTGTTTATAATCTTATGTTGTATTGTCTAACAGTGTTAGGGGAATTAGTCTTTGAATCTTTCTTATGAATGACCTGTTGTTTGGCTGACTAAAATCATACCTCTTCAACAGCAACTAGCTCTGGACTAGCCTTTCGCCTTCCATTCTGTTTTATCTATTCTGATACTTGTCTAATCTTTGAGTATGAATTTTGACCTGGCTTTGGATTCTATTTTCAGTGGACTTTGAGGTGATGCAGGCACTAACTAACAACTTGCTAACTGATCTGAGGTTTACTCTGAGAGGAGAAGGTTGTGTGGGGCTACTATTAAAAAGTCTTTGGAGGCTGTCAACCTGATTGGATTTAGCAGCACATTTATGGAGCTTGAAAGGTTTAGTACTAAATGCCAGTTCAGCTGAGAAAAAGATAGGTAATCAATGTAGCAATTCACCTAACACGGGCGAGTATTCTGGCAGCTGTACTGAGCACTAGCTGACTTATCTAAGTGTTCTTGAAAAGCAAACCTACCACAGAGCTTGCTGGAAGTGTATGAATTAGTCTAGCCCAGTTTTCAAGCATCAACTCCATTTTGTTGTATGTAGGCTCCAAACATTACACTCAAAAAAGAAAAAAAAAAGGGAAGAAAATTCATATTGCATTTAGTAGGCAATTTCTCCTAACATGAGTGAAGAAACCTTTTTATGACCAGAGTTTACATCCCTCCCCCAATTATTTGTTTCATTGGCTGAAATCTATGGGAAGTGGAAGAGAAATATAATGATTCAATTATTTGTTTCATTGGCAGAAATCTATGGGAAGTGGAAAAGAAGTACAATAATTCATAGAATGGAACAGAATCTGGGTTTTTAGATTTTTTTCTTCTTTCATATTTTTATGTTTATATTTTTCCACAGATATTAAGCCCACCGGAGGCTTAATGTACCTGTTTTTTCCCCTCGTTTTCCTCCCTAAATCAATGGAAAATTCTTCTGCTGTTATTTGACAGTTTGCATCACCCAAATGCCTTTCTATTATTATCATAAGTATTATTATCCTCACCAGTATTATGCCCAGTTTTATTACCTCATGCCAATTCAATACCAGGGCTGGTGTAATATTATATATTTTAGGCTGGCATTTCTTACATTGTAAAGTAAAATGCCTGAATGCTTGTATAGCAGGCCCAATCGTGTTCTATCCTTTGGAAACCACTTATTTTATTTTTGAGGAAGTCTATAATTCTTCAACATATTTTGCAGACTGTAACAGCTAGGAGAACTTTATATTTTGTTGCATAAAGACATAAAAATAATAAGTATTTTTATAATGAAAAACTCAATCTCTGGGAATGCTTATTTACTTCAGATGAGGAAGCATAGCCTTCATGCTTAAGTAGCATGGAGAAATAGAGAAAGTAAGAGGTCCGCTACCTATACTATTGTCTTTGGTAAGTGACTTTGGCTAAAGAAAATTATTAAATTATTATTACTGTAAGGCACAGTTCTTCATCTCTTATTTGTGTGGGGTTTCTCACTTATTGGGGAATTTTTAAATGTAGAAATGAAGACTAATTTGATTTATTTCCTTTTATAATATGGTAAACATTAAGTAGGTTTTGCAACAGATGTTACTTGCTCAACATTTTTAGGCCTCTAGTTATATAGTGATACCATTCTCAGTTATCCCCTT
This sequence comes from Natrix helvetica, assembly GCF_964273705.1. Classification (NCBI taxonomy): domain Eukaryota; kingdom Metazoa; phylum Chordata; class Lepidosauria; order Squamata; family Natricidae; genus Natrix; species Natrix helvetica. The sequence continues at coordinate 86,341,688 of NC_138552.1, forward strand.
AGAAGTTTGGTAGCTTGGAAAACTCGCCATATTTATGCTACATAAAAACTAGATTGTTTGAGTTTTACTCTTGGGGCCTTTAGGGGTATGTCCATGGAGTTTTCTTGAGGCAGAAACAGTCTGACATTGCTTCTTCCAGGGAAGAAAGAGGGGGAGACTAGCCCTCCCCTTCCATTCAGATCATGTAGAGAGAAAAATGACACAGGTCACTCCAGTCTACAATATCTTCAAATTGCTGCTATTTGATATGAGATATAAGGAAGAACAGGAATTTTTTTTAAAGGACATGGAAGAAAGGGGTAGGTCATCAGAGAGACGGGGGGGAGGGAGGGAGGGAGAGAGAGAGAGAGAGAGAGAGAGAGAGAGATTATTTGCTGGGATACATTTATTTATTTAAATAAATTGTATGGCCGCCCATCACACAACAGTGACGCTTAGCACTTTAGAAAGATAAAAACCAACAATTAAAACATGGCACTTCTGATAAACACCATCTTTCAATCATGAAACCTGTGGTGGCACAGTGGTTCGAATGCAGTGCTGCAGGTTGCTTCTGGTGACTAGCGGCTGCCAGCAGTTCAGCAGTTCGATTCTGACCGTCTCAAGGTTGACTCAGCCTTCCATCCTTCCGAGGTGGGTAAAATGAGGAGCCAGATTGTTGGGGTCAATAGGCCGAGTCTGTAAACCGATTAGAGAGGGCTATAAAGCAATGTGAAGTGATATGTAAATTTAAGTGCTATTGCTATAAAAGTACATCAGCTACAGGGCTGACCTATACATCTGGGGAAACAGGCCAATAGATTCAGGGCTTTTGGATTCCTGCAGGGGGGATGCTACTCCACAGAGCAGGTACTGCCATAGAGAAGGCATGACATCCAATAAAAAGACATTGTTTAATAGAGTGGACACAAAGCTTCCCCTCTGTGCTTGATTCCAGTGAATCAAGAATCAATAGGTAAAAGTTAACCCTACAAATATTCTAGTCCTATGTCGTGTATAACCAGAAACCTGGCCTGGTATGCTCAAAGACTCAAACAATACCTTACCTAAAGGTTTTTTTAAGACTTCAACCTGGCTGCAGCACTCTAACTATGTAAAATTATGTGACAATTTCCCAGAGTCATTGACAGCCATGGAGAACTTGAAGATTCATAGCCTTGAGCTCTGACAATTGGAAGTTTCTCATTCCTTCTTGTTCATTCCCCATTTGCTGGAAACCTCCACAGGCAAATACCCATATTACATTTACAACCATTTTCCCCCCTAAAAGACTCAAAGAGACAACAGTACCTTCAAATGTATCCACACAAAAATTAAAGGGAGCGAAATGCTTTTGCACATTTTTAGTGAACCCTTTCACGGGAATATATGATTGTGCAGTTCTGATTTAAATGAAAAATTGCTTGGGCCAGATGGGAGTTGTAGTGCAAATCAAATAAAGAAATAAGAAGCACAGAGAAACATATTTAACAGGAGAAAGTGGGTACGGTTTGAACATTGGGACCTTTAAAAAAGGATTTTAAAGAAAAAAACACCATTGCAAAATTATAGCCTGGCAACATCCCATTTTTAAATTTAAGTGTTCTCTGTTGAACACAAATGCAATTATTTCAGGTTTTACACTGAACAGAAATCTGAACAGAAAATGTCCTTTGTTACTTTTTCATTGTTCATTTATGTTTCTTCCACTGTTTTTATTTATTGTCCTTTTCTCTTTATTTATTGTCAATTTTCTCTTTCATATGCTTATATTAGCTGGATACCCATGCTTCATGATGAAAGTATGTTGTCAGGCAATGCAGGAGAAATCCAGTTCAATCCATTGGCTCAGTGGCTCAGTGGTCAGTGATTGAAACACATAAGGGAATATCGCTCCCGCCACCTTGAGTCCAAAAGCAGTTTTGTAGGTGGAAGGCGTAGACATTTTGGTGAGGTACTGACATTTAGTACTGTAAGGAGCCCCAGACCGCTCCTGAGTGAAGGATTGGAATGTCTGCCAGTTTGGACTGACGTAACTGAATGTGAGGCAACTGGCATTTGAAACAGAGTTCTTTTCAGGTGGGGAGGGGGAGCAGAATGTCTAACTCCTTAACATCAGAGCATGTTAATATAAGGCAACTGGCAGTTGGAACGGAGTTCTTTTCAGGTGGGAAGGAGTAGAACTCCTTAGCATTAGAGCATGTTAATTACTGTATAAGAAATACTAATACTCTGATGGTCATTTTGAAAAATTCTATCTTAACAAGCATCTAGAAGCCAAGAGGAACATACATGCCAAATTTCAAGTTTGTAGGCTTTACTGTTCTGGAGATTTCGTGATGAGTGAGTGGTATTTGGCTTTTATATATAAAGATTATACTCAGTGGTATTCAGAGATCAGCTCAACTGTGTTATTTGGGATCTTGGATTCAGCTTAATGTGATCGCCGTGTTTATTTCTATGATTTCTATAAAATAATCAATGCTAGATGCTTGTTTAAAACTAAAATGCTACGTTATTTAGAATGCTAAACATGTTTCAGATACTGAATTCTGCCCTAGAGTGTCAATTGGGTCTTCCCAGCACTGCAATGTTCCTTGAGCTAAGCCTTGTCTTTTATTCCCTTTTTGTATTTATAACATTTATCTGTGGCTCTGCAGGAGGAAATAATGAAAACTTAATGTGCATTCTATCTCTTCAAGGGTTTTGCTATAATGTGTCTTTGTCTGCCAATTTTTTCCCTCTTGCGAAAAGTAGGAAAAGTCACAAACTGTACTCCATAACCTTGACCATCACTTTTCTTCACTTCGAAGCAAGTACCTTTCAAAATAGCTTTTGCTGATGCAGGCTGTTGAACTAATTACTATCCAGAGAGGATTGAACACACCAGTTTGCTCCAGATTGGGTCTTTTTGGGCTGTGCTTCAATGAGTCTCCCACTTTCCAAAGCATTCTTAAAAAAAACAAAGAAATTATATACCTAAAGGAAAGATAACCCAAATTCGATTCTGTGCTTGTGAATATTTCATGAAGATAAGCGGGCACAGCTTTCTTTATAAATAAGAAACGGGTGAAATGTCATATATTTGGAAATGAATAAACTTTTGTTGTTACCCACTTTATAGAAGGAAAGTGAATGAGAAGGATAGCATGTGAGATTGATTGCTGAGTGCTGAAGTGAACCAGTTGCTCTAAGGAAAGAGCAATTCTCAGATTCTTGTAAGTGGGTCATATGGAAGGACAAATGCATTGTGACTCTTGTAAAAAAAAAATCAAAGCCTGGTCTGAATTAATATTTACATAGAGTGAGCATGTTGCAGTTTGTTAAATCATTGATTTAAAAAGCCAAGTTCTGAAAGACCATTTTTATAGGTTCGTTCTCACTAAGCATGCCTAAAATGAACTCCAATTTCCAGAGTTCAGACACCTAGTGTAAATTTGTGCATCTCTTCAAAAGTTTTAATGAAGTATCCCTTTGAAGCCATACTATAAAGTGAAACAGCTCCCGCTTCTAAGTAGCGGAGCTGGCTTCTGCACATTTGCAGCAGACGCCCAAAGATCCAGATGCTAAAGGGAGGTGCTTTCTTGAAGCAGATTGACACTGGCTTGACCTTTCTCTGCAAAGCACTTTGTGCTATGTTAAGTCCAATCCTTCCATCTCTCCACAGCGAAATACTTTATAAAGGCCAATCCCAATTGGTTGTCAGAAGAATAGTTTGGGGTTCCAGCTCAAGCCGGGGTTGCACAAGAATAAATAAAATGAAATTCGGACCCCCTTGAAAAAAGATAAAAAAAATGTTCCCCAAAACAAAAAGGTTTGCCTTGGGGGCAACTGCAGAGAAATGGAATACAGCGAGATTATTTTATAGGGGAGCTTGTCCTGGGAAGTGGCTACCTTGCGCCCTATGTTTAATAGTTTGCATATCAAGGTCACAATTGCAACAAGGGAAATCTTTCCATCCCCACTGATACAGGGTGGAGGCTTTTCTTCCAGTATTACACCTAATTCTGATCAATATTCACCAGACAGAATGAGGCATGTCGAAGCCAGGTGGTTTGGTAGAAGCATCACTAATGGTCAGACCGCAAGAAGGTACCTTGGACCATTCCTCATTCCAGAAATTCTTCATTCCATTCCATTTATGAAATGTTTGGTGAACATGGACCTATGAGCAATAGAAGCATCAGGTGATAACTAATTGCATTTATTCGGGAGTTTTCATTCCCACTGTACTTTCCAAACATTTTTTTTTATAAGAAAGCCTTACAAGCAAGTGAAAATAGAATTAAAATCTGGATAAATAGAATCTCATTGTCATTCTGAAGTGCTGTAAAGACCTCAAAGAGCTTTTAACATAGCAAAATTAATTCTGGGTATTTACATCAAATGTATTTATTTATTTATTTATATCCCACCTTTATTATTTTTATAAATAACTCAAGGCAGTAACATATCTAATGATCCTTTTTTCTCCTATTTCCCCTACAATAATAAGTCTATAAGGTGAGTTGGGCTGACAGGGAGTGACTGGCTCAAAGTCATCAGCTGGCTTTCATTTTTGCAAATCAGATGCCTATTTCCCACAATATAGGCCTCAGTGCAGATCAGTGGAACATGAATCGTCTAGACTCCAGTTGTACTTCTAGCAATTTGAAGTTCACTTTTGCTCAGCAAATTCGACAATGTCTTATTTAATACTTACAGTGATGACTCGGTTGTATTTGCCTGGCACTAGAATCTGACCAGTGATTCTTATGTTACACAGTCAACATGATGCTAAGCATTCAAAACTGCATGTATACCACAGACATACATAAGTAAAATCCAGCAGTGAACCCAGATTAGGAAAACCTTTAGTCCTGAGATGTTGTTGAACTGTCCCACCTAGTGCCCAATTCATTTGTGAGATGTTGGGTGTTCTTAATTGAAGAATATCTGGACCAGCAAATTTCCTCACGTCCGCTTTAAAACAATTTAAAGCACATCAACATGTATGATTCAGGAATGCTATGACTTACATTGAACAGTACATATTGGATAATGTAGTTTGTTGGTTTGAATTTAACTGTTGTGTAATCTCAATCAGTATGCTTAATGGCTTAACCTTAACAGTGAATCAGCCCTGTTGCCATTTATTCAACAAGCTGTTGGTAAATCATATTTAATGCAATATGTGAACCAAGACTTATTTGATCTGTCTATAAACATTAGCATAGATTGGAGTATGGAAAAGCAATCCTTTTTCTGATTGACTAACCCAAAACGTATCATGTTCCTAATCCAGCTAAAATTGCAAGTTTGCTAAAGCTACCAAGTTATGCAGCCTTTCTCATGAATAAGACTAACCACTATGGGACAAAGATAATTAAGACTAGGTCACATATCCTATTGAGACAATTATAGCAAGTAAATTGCAGTAAATCCCTTTGGCTTTCAGTGGGATGAGCACACCAACCTTGGCTTAACTCAAAGCTGATAGACTTTGGAATATCTATAAAGAACTTTGTGATGGATTAAAATTGTTTGGGGGATTATGTGGAAGCAACTGAAATTACTATAATGAAACCTTCACCCAAGCTCTGTTTTAGGCATATTCACATGAAACATCCTGCTATGAAGTCGGAAATCAGAGTGATGTAAAGAAATCTAAATATAGGGTATAATGGATAGGTTCACTTTGATTATTTTTACATAAAAATACAGCTCATCTGCCCTAAAACTGAACAGCCCTAATGCAGGAGCATTATCTTGAACTGAATGCATATGTCTTGTAGGAATAGGTACTTACAAGACTTTAATTACAGGAAGCTTTTCTCACTGCACCCCTACTTATCTAAGACAGATCCTATTGGAGCATAACAACTTTAACACCATGCATTATCCGTTTTAATGCACACAATACAAACGCTTCCTCTATGCCCCACAGTCAACTTACCTCATCGAATAAATGGGCATACCTTTTGACATTGAAAATAAAAATGCCAGAATGTTCTGCAGATGGGGATATATCTAGCAAGACAAAAAAAAATGTTTTTAAGATTATAAAATAAATCTGTCATGATTTTCTTTCAAGAAAAATTATGTTATCTGCCACAACATATTACATAAATGTGCATAATTCACAGAATCTGTTGATGTTGAATATGTTTCTGCTTACAAACTGAACAGTATACAAGTATTTATCTGAAAAACGCATAGCCAATGGGTGAGGAGGAGTTTCAAATAAGAAGCCTATATTAGTGATAATGCTAATCAGACAAAATCTGTACAAAGATGTATAAGCTAGGAAAAGATATATGCAGAATAAAAAATAAAACAACAAATAAAAATTATAACAACAAATGCAGACCTTTTGTAATTTTTTAAAAAAAGACAAATATTCAACCAATAGTTGAACAGCATTATTGTAGACTGATTTACAAAGTCATATTTAATGGATTTAGATAAAAAGGACTTTTTATAATTCTCCATCAAATTTTGGGGCAAAAAAATTGGGTAGATGGTTCTTTTGTGTTTCTCTGGAGGGAGAAATCCTCCAACAATTTCTTATAACTCCCCTCTAGTAGGAATAATAATAAAACTTTTGAAAAATTATGAAGACCACAGACGGTCTCTATGACATCATCTCTTAGGTTTTGCCTGAAACATGGGACACTAAGGAGACAATAGATTACTGAAGATATTATAAATATATTATAGACACACTGTATTATAAAGATGAGGAATGTACTACACAGTCTTTTGCTATAATAAATATAAGAACCCCATATTCTAGCCAAGTGAACATTATCCAAATAGTTTTATTCCTTTGAAAGCAATATTCTCTTTCATCAGATTGAATCATAATAAGAAGGAGCCATAACACGACTCAGTTAAGGTAATGGCAAGCTCCAGTTTATAGGTACATTTGGACTGATTCACTCTGAATTTCAGGACAAAAGGAACCTGTTACCAAAATTAAATACATCATCATAGGAAACCATGTTTTCCTATTATATGTGAATTAAACTGCTACGTACTTCAAGTCTAAAATATCTTGTTGCCAAAACTAAAGACATTATCCATGCCTTTGAATACTAAAGTACTCAAAGTTTTGACTGGGCTTTATTTAGTTATCCACTAAACACATAGGTTCATATTTTAGAAATACTCTAGTCTAGAGTGATGTAGTTGTTAAGGAGTTAGATTAAGATCACACACATTCAAATATACAATTAGTTGTGAAAATTTATGGGTGACTTTGAACCAGTCACTAACTGAGCTCAACCTATTTCACAAAATTGCTATTGGAATCAAAATGAAGGTAGATCCCCATGTTGTCATACTGTATCTACCAGATTAGGAAATCAGCTCCACAACAAGGCTAGAAACATTTTTGTTGATATTGCTATAATAATCCAGTCTTGCAGGTCTGATTGTGTTTTACTTCCTCCTCTTTGTAGTTCAGTAAGTTAGAAGGCATCTGTCTGAGCCTTTTCCAAGCATTTTCTTCCCTTTGTCTATGTAACAATTTGTGCATATTTAATAATAATAATAATAAGTTTGAATTTATTAGCCGCTCCCTTTCCAAGTAGGACTCGGGGCGGCGTACAATGGGGCATATAAAACACAGAAAATATATAAAAACACATAGGCGTACATACAGAACATACATACAGATACACAAACACGGACTCGAACTCGGAGGAGGTAGACAATTTACATCATATAGACAGTTAAAAAACCCGCATTAAGATACCCCAATTATAAAAACCCCATATAGAATTAAAATTTAACGTTTAAAATACAATTTAAAACCAGTTAGGAGGAATAAGAATAATTACGATTGAGCCAGGCCAGATAATTGAAAGAGGTGGGTCTTCAGCTGTACACGGAAGGAGCGGAGATCGGAAGTAATCCTGATGTCACGGGGGAGGTCATTCCACAGGGCTGGGCCCACCACAGAGAAGGCTCTGCTCCTGGGTGTCGCCCCCCGGCACTGTTTGGCGGACGGCACCCGGAGAAGTCCCTCTCTGTGTGAGCGAATTGGTCGTAGGGATGTGTGAGGCAGGATGCGATCCTGCATATAACTAGGCCCTGTGCCATGGAGCGCTTTAAAGATCATAATCAAAACCTTGAAACGCACTCGGTAGACCACAGGAAGCCAGTGCAGCTCGCGCAGGAGAGGTGTTACAGGGGAGTATCTAGTCCTCCCCATAATCACCCGCGCGGCCGCGTTCTGGACCAACTGTAGTCTCCGAGTGCATCTCAAGGGAAGCCCCATGTAGAGAGCATTGCAGTAATCCAGGCGAGACGTCACTAGCGCATGGGTGACTGTGCGTAGGGCATCCCGGTCCAATAAGGGGCGCAATTGGCGCATCAGGCGAACCTGATGGAACGCCCCCCTTGCCACGGCTGTTACATGGTTATCCATGGACAGCCGGGCATCCAGGAGGACGCCCAAATTGCGCACCTGTTCCATGGGGGCTAGTTGGACGCCCCCGATGGCCAGAGATGGAAGCACCTGGTTGAACCGGGAGGCCGGAAGCCACAGCCACTCCGTCTTGGAAGGGTTGAGTTTTGCACCAAGATCATCTTCTTTGCTTTTCACATATGTAAACTGTCCTGAGCATCTAGAAAACAGATAAAGTCATAATAAAACCTACTCTATTTTGAAAAATGATTGATATTGGAATTATGCTTAAAGTTAGGTAGGTTTTAAAATATTAAATGCTGACTTATTTAAATATTCATCTAGCAAAAAAGAAGATTTCTAACAAAACGCAGTAGTAATTCATCTAGCAGAATGGCTGCCTCTTTTGATGCCAGTAAAACTATAAACAGGTTTTCACATTTCCTGGGCTGTGGAATTCACCTGCCTTTTAATGGTGCATGGGATATTATTCTTCAAGAAGGGAGACGGCAGGAAAACAGAAATGAACATGATCAAAACAAAAAGAACCATATATAAAATATCACTTGTGAAACATTAAACATAATTTGGTAGCAGTTTTGGGAAAAAAACTGAGTGATTCAAGATCCCCTGGGAGATAGATCATGCAATTTCCCTCCAAAATCTTAAATAAAGCATTATCACTGTTTTCACTGGAGTCTTTAATTGGAAATGCCAAAGAGTGAATCTGAGGGGGGTCTCTTATCCCCCCCTTTATGATACAGTTTTGCTCAACTACATACCATGCAGCCAAAGAAATGGCAAAATAGATTGTTCCACTTAAGGTGGAATTTTCTCCCATATAAATATATACAAGAAGAAAACTGTAAGAAGAAAACTAAGACTGGCAAGAAGCAAAGTGACCTAGAATCTTCCCTCATATACACTTGAGTTTTGCTTGCATAGAAATGTCACTTTAAATGCATGAAACTAGTCAAAAGTAATAAGTGTAAATGGTTATATGAGTTGGCTTTGGTATGGGACTAAGAAAGACTTTCATGGAATTTAATTTTCAATACAAAAGTTCTCTACTGCAGATAAAGTTAAACCCTTCTAAGATGTGAGCATTTTTTTTGTTTTTGTTAGCCACCTACGATATGTTCAAGAATTACTGTCACGCTCTTCCCCCACCTTTTCATCCTGGGCATTTCACAGAGGGATTTTTTCCCCTGCCAATTGGCTGCCTGGGACATTTAAACATGCATCGAGGCAGCCAATCTGCACGCTGAGAGGTGGGAGGCCTCAGGGAGGTGGGGGATGCAATGGTTGTTTTAGCGTGTATGCAAGGAGAGAGGAAAAAAGCGGGCCGAAAGGCAATCAGGGGCAGGGCTTTTCCCTTCCCAAACTTTCAGGAGGTTGACACTCACCCACCCACCCCACTGGCATAATGACATGTTTAATAACAAGCCACTCTGGCTTTTCCACATGGCTGCAAAATACGGCCAATGTTTACTTCCAAAGATTAATAAGAGCAATGCTGAAAAAAATGATATTGTGGTCTGCTAGCAGCCTGCAGAGCTGTCAGCACAGTCAGACAGTGAGGAGGTTGAGGAGGAATATGGGCCAGTGCTGGAGTCTGGGGAAGGCTCGGATGAGGGTGCTGCATCGGAGGCAGAGAGGGGACCAAGGCCATCTCGTTCTTATTTGCTGCCTCCGGAGTCGCCAGAGTTGACATCAGCAAGGCGGAAGAACAGCGGGAGCCTGTTCCCAGTGTGCGCATGTGCAGAGCTGC